>NC_037528.1:6379725-6395065 GCF_001531365.2 Cynara cardunculus var. scolymus
ACGAGAAGAAGAAGAAGATAACTACCAAGAGTAAAACGTGGAACGTGAAAAGATAATTATGGTTAATTAAAATAAAATAAAAATTACAAAAATTACTTAATTACATTATTGTCCTTACTAAATTATTTATATATAATAAAAGTTAATTTATTAATTAAAAAAGTTTGAGGTTATTGGGTTGTTCTCGCATTCTCGTAAATCACAGGGTTCTCGTTTGAACCTCCACCTATATATATATATATATATATATACACACACTTATACCTTGGTATTCACACGTAACATTTATGATTACATGTCATGATACAATATGCTAACCGTAGATTTTTACTTTGATTAATCTCATGTTTATACACACCTTAAAAATGTTACTGAATGTGTTTATAAATTTATAATAATGACTTATTATCATTGAGGTGAAGGATTCTGTAAGAAAAAGAATTAAGATGAGAAATGCAAAAAATGATACGTACCATTGAATCTTGATCATCTTTAGTCATTAAATAGTTTTAAATAAAATTTCAAGATCATTCATAATTCCTAATCCGTCTGAATTTTTTTGATTGAGAACAAAATGACAAAAAATGGAATATGTTTTCGGATCAAAGAAATATAATCGATAATTGCAATAATTACAATGATTAAATAGGTTATTTTATATATGGCATATGCCCAATACAAATACCATAAGGAAAAGTCGACTTAGCATATATTTTGCTCCCCCTTTTTATTAATCGTGATTCACACAGTTGTACGCTGTTGACTACCACCATTTTAATACTAAAATTAGTATCTTATTCTTAATTCATAAAATCAGCTTGTTGAAAATGTCACAATATTATTATAGAAGGCACGTGAATGAAGGGTTTTTTCTCTCATGCATCGGGTAACAACCTTGATTATTATTATGTTTCTTACCAGGTAAAGTTCTCGTCCTTTGTCATGCTCACTCGGTAATGAAAGTGACCCTGTAAAACGCTTACCCGATAAGTATTTAGTAAACAACGCAAAATATATGTATATATATATATAGGGGCAAGTTTATTTGTTAACCCAAATTATGGTGTTAAGTTTGTTAACCAATCTTGACCATTCTTTAAAATTTGTGGCTAAGATCATTCATGACATAAATGTAAATAATTGCACATATAGAAAAGGTAACATAAGTGAACAATATTTACAAGAGGTATTTTGGGAAAAGATTTTAGTTGTCCATTGATGATAGTGAGACGTTATGTAACCGCCCATTAATGACAATGGTTGTAACAGTCCATTAATAACAATGAAACTATTTGAGAATTAATCTGGTCATCGAATCAAAACCAACAGCAAGATCTCCGATACCAGATTCTTCTACAGTTTTTTTTGTTAATGGTTCATATATGAACAAGTATTTGATATTTATGGGAATTGTTCATGTGTGTGTTTGACATAAGGGTTCATATATGTCGAGTCGTGTTCATATGGTTGTATGAATGTTCATATATGTAAATTTGTGTTCATATGGTCACACATGTTCATCATCTTTCGTATGTTTATTTATGTCAATATATGCATATTTATACCAATTGTACATATATGTCAATCTGTGTTCGTAATTGACACAAAGGTTCATATATGTCGAGTTGTGTTCATATGGTTGTACGAATGTTCATATATGTGAATTTGTGTTCATATGGTCATACATATTCATCATCTTTCGTGTGTTCATTTGGGTAAATGTGTGTTCATATTTATACCAACTGTACATATAATTCAATCTATGTTCGTAATTGTCACAAGGGTTCATATATGTCAATTTGTGTTCGTAGTTGACACAATGATTCATATATGTCGAGTTGTGTTTATATGGTTGTACAAATGTTCTCATATGTGAATTTATGTTCATATGGTCACACATGTTCATCATCTTTCCTACATGTCAATTTGAACGATACCGAAAACTTTATTACCGGCTATCCTCCACCAATCACAAATTCATAAACATTAGAGATAGAAAAAAAGAAAATTACATATATAACCTTGTCATTAAATTCTAAGATAGATAAGAACTTGATATTAAGATGGATTATGATTGATTGAAAATGGTTAACAAAGTTAACAGAATAATCGGGGTAACATTTAAACCAAACGCTCTCTCTCTCTCTCTCTCTTTATATATATATATATATATATATATATATATAAAGGGAGGTTCAGGGAAAATCCCAAAAAAATTAAAAACTAGAAAGCACCCTAGTAATCATTAATTTGGATTGTATGCATATGTGTATACAAGTAATTGAAGTTGTTTTTTTATTGCTATACACATGTACATACCAGACAAATCGCTTACAAATTATTTGTATGCACATGTGCATATGTAAAGATGAATGGTTGTCATAGTGTTCCTTAATTTTTTATTTTTTTTGCAGTTTTCCCCTAAAACTGGCCCTATGTGAAAAACACAAAAAGTTAATAATGAAAAACTGAATAACACCTTTGTAACCATTCATTTTGACGGTATGCACATATACATACAAGTAATTTGTACACAATTTGTCCGATATACGCATAACATACATATGTGCATAAAAACCAAGAAACAACTTCAATTACTTATACACATATGCATACCATCCAAATAAATAATTACCAGAATGTCCTTCACTATTTTAAAATTTTTTTACTTAAGTTTATATATAACATTATCATTATCTATTAGATCCTACGAAATACGTGGAATTATAATTTATTAGCTTATAAAAAAGCTAGAATTATGATTATTATAATAATTATTGTCGGTAGGGAAGGAGCGTGCAACTTATGGCTAATTAATCAAAGTTAATATCACTCCACATGCTACCAAATCAAGTCTCGACTTCATCAAAATCAGCCGGCCAGCAAAGACGACGACGATGTTCCTATAAGTAACCTTCGGTGATAACCATGCACATGCCTACATTCTACTTATTTCCCACGCCCGCTCCCATACTCCCATTCCCATTGGAATCATTCTAACTTTCGTATCATGTACATGACTTCCGAGGAACAACTGCAATCTTCCCACACAAACACGAGTGGATTCGATTCCCGCACCGGAATCTACCACTCCCTCCTCCAACTCGGGGATAATCGAAACATCCCCACCACTCCGTACCTCGACACTGCTACATTTGTCTTGTCACAATTTCCGCAGCGGGACCAAGCAGAGTCGAAACTCGCTCTCATTGACTCGGTTACAAACAAGCGACTCACCTACAGTCAACTCCAACGCTCAATCTACTCGTTGGCAGCTGGCCTGCACCATGGACTTGGTGTCTGTAAAGGTGATGTCGTCTTTGTGTTGTCGCCAAATTCAATCCTCTACCCGACCATATGCCTAGCCATATTTTTGGTCGGTGGAGTCCTCACCACAGCTAACCCACTTAACACGGAGTCGGAAATAACCAAGCAAGTGCTTGATTCAGGTGCCAAACTAGCCATTGCTGATCCTCGGGAGGTCCATAAGTTGGCATCAACTAAGCTGCCTGTTCTCCTTACTTACCGTCCTTCCAGTGGGGATGAACTGTCTGTAGAAGAACTGATCGACAACTGTGGACCGATGGAGTTGCCGGAAACCCAATCAACTCAGTCGGATACTGCAGCAATACTATATTCCTCGGGAACTACTGGAGTGAGCAAGGGTGTTATACTAACACATGCAAATATCATTTCGGTCATGACGCTCCTAAAATGGTCGGTCGACAACACATCGGCCAACAATGACGTTTTTCTATGTTTCATACCCATGTTTCACATTTATGGTCTTGCGTTTTTCGGTTTGGGGCTGTTTTGCTGCGGTACTACAACGGTTTTGATGCAAAGATATGACTTCCAAGCCATGTTAGAAGCCATACACACTCATAAGGTCAATAACATACCAGCAGTTCCTCCAGTTATCCTAAATCTGGTGAAATACAAGGGTGGATACGACTTGTCGTCTTTGCGACGAGTGGGGTCAGGTGCTGCACCCTTGAGCAAGGAATTGGTGGATGCGTTCAGATTGAAGTTTCCGTGGGTTGCCCTCAGGCCTGGGTATGGGCTAACCGAGAGTTGTGGGGCAGCAACCTTATTTATTTCTAATGAAGAAGCCAAATCTCATCCTGCCGCTTCGGGAACTTTGCTACCGACTTTCTGTGCTAAGGTGGTTGATTATGAAACAGGAATTGCTATGCCGCCCTATAGAGAAGGAGAGCTATGGTTAAACGGACCAGCTGTGATGAAAGGTTATTTGGGAAATGAGGCTGCAACTGCTGCAACCATCGACTCAGATGGATGGTTGAGGACTGGAGATCTTTGTTACTTTGACAAAGATGGGTGCCTCTATATTGTCGATAGGATAAAGGAGCTCATAAAGCATAACGGGTATCAGGTATAGCCTCAAAGAGAACGAGTATGTGTGCGTTTTGAAATATGATGAAATGAGACATGGACTTTCTCTTTATTTAACACACTTTCACTAGTCGGGGCTCTTTACAGAATCAGTCATTCTACTCTTTGGGGTAGAAGTCAGGTCTGTGTGGATCCCACCCGGCCACCCCCCAAATCCCACCTCCTGGTGCTTGGGCTGGTTTGGTTTTATGAAATGACATGAACTTCATATGCAGGTAGCTCCAGCAGAACTAGAAGCCATACTACTAACCCATCCTCATATACTCGACGCAGCAGTCATACCGTGAGTTTCTGTGTGCTTGTGTGTGCGTGTGTTTTCAGGTGTTCTAAGAAATTTCTGCAATGTTGTAGATTAGAAGATGAGGAGGCAGGTGAGATACCTATGGCGTACGTGGTGAGAGAAGCTGAATCTCAACTTGGTGAAGACCAAGTCATTCAATTTGTTGCTAGTCAGGTTCGTCTAGACAACATCATTTCCGGCCCTAACGAGCTGCAACACGAATCATCTTGACTACAATTACTTACTTGCATGTTTCAGGTGGCTCCATTCAAGAAGGTGAAGAAAGTTTCCTTCATTAACGTAATACCAAAGTCTGCTGCAGGCAAGATATTGCGAAAGGATTTAGTGGCACAAAGCAGACGATATGTGAAGTCCAAACTTTAACAACCAAATTTTTGCTTCAATATGTATGCATTCGATCACAAAGCGGGAAAGTTTCAAGAAATGGATCTATCGTTCTATTGTTTTTATTAACCATATAAATAAGAATACTATAAGGGATTCAAGTTCTTATGTACAAGTAAACATTACATATTTACCTTTGTAACTCCTTGTGTAATCTACATTTCTTAGTAACATTGAAATCTGCAGAAAGACTAATATTAAGATTTCTGAATAGATAGGATAAAATGCAGAATGATGTTGAAAAATAGAACATGCCATCACTTCACTAACGAAGAAAAGTAAAATTATCTCGCAATTTACCTTTTAGACCAGCATCCTTCGTTCCTTGTTGCAACCAAAACATCTTCTTTGCAAAAGAACACTGCCTTTTGCAAGTATGAACAGTCATGGACAAAAATGTACAAGTATGATGCTTTTTTCTTTTCTTTTGCATTAACCTGTCTGCAGTTTGTCCAAAAACACTCATTTTTACCCAGTGTTTTTCTTCCTTCTTTGTTTTGCAGAAACAAGGGAAGTGATGATGGTTAGAAAAGTTGAATAATATTAAATTTTAACAGAAGAAATCAAGCAAACTTCACCTTGAATGATATCCAACAGGAGAGAAGGAAATTGCAGTCTTCGGCATTTGAAACTGCATCATAGCTGTAATCAACAAATCAAAGCATGAAAAAGAACATAACATGTGCAGAATCCACCAAGAACAAGAATAAGAATCAGTCGCTTCACAATCCTACAGGCTAAGAAGCATATCAGGGTGAATATTACATATACTGAAATAAGTCCATGAAAACCATCAAGAAAGCATGGTCAGATCATTCTGCCATTCTCTTTGAACAAGTCAATTAATTGAATAATATCAAATGCACAGAGTTGTGATCCGGAAAAAATGAAGAGATTTCAAACTTGAAAAGAAATTACCATTACATGGTCACAAAATGGTGAAGCTCTTTCTTGAATTTTGAAACATTCAAAAGAAAGCAGTGTATTGGGAGTATCCGACTTATATTGAATGAAATATTTGGTCTTTAAGGTGCTAAACTTGCAAGTTGATCCGTTTCATATCACCAATCTATCCAGATATCCACCTCCAAACTCCACCTGAACCCTGTCTTTGGTCAGTTGCAGCAAGCTCCATGTCCTGCTCGATTGCTGATTTTTGCGAGCGCAGTGTTTGAACCTCTTGCTCAATTGACTGCATTGATGATAGCATCTTCTGCAGCTCCAAGATCTGTGCCTGAAGTCACCATAATGAATGGATTGTAATATTACCATCACACACAATGAAAACTCAAATCAAACTTTTAGAAAATAATGGAGAGATGCAATCTTTTCAAATTCCAACAAGAGAATTTACTCCCTCCCATGAGCATTGCAACAAATTAATCTGCTTGTAGTTCAGAAAAAGTGTTTGCCTGTTAATCAAATGCCTAAGTTACTTCTTCAATAATGACTAAATAAGGACAAAAAAGCAATATTGCCAATTGGTAACAATTATAATGGGAAAATAGTTCATATAGCTTGAAAGTTGGCCGAAAAGGCACTAGCAATATGTATCATTACAAAGGAAGTTGTTGCAATTTCATTGGGTGGACAAATATTTACCATGAGAAAGAATATGTAATTTATAAATATTATACAGATCATTTACTGAGGATAGTAAAGAAAGGAAAAAAGAACCTCCAGATCAGCACATCTTGATTTCTCAGAAGCCAGTTGTCCTTGAACCGAATGCAATTCCTGCAGTAAGTTGATTATAGAGAATTTCAAAGTCATAACGTGAATAACAGAATTAGCAACCATCAACCAAGCATACCTTGGTTAAGTCTACACGAGTACCATTACATTCCACAAGCTTTTCCATCAGAGCAGAATTTTCTGTTTTGACCTCGGCAATGGACGATTCCAACATTTTCTTCTCTCCTTTGAGCACACCAACTTCAACTGAGAGATCCACTTTAGGTTTTGAATGCTCGATAGTTGAGAAGTCTAAGCTTTCAGACTTGGCTAGGGCATATGCAGCAGTTACAGAAGCTGCTGCAGCTGCAGCTGCTGGTGACTGAAAGATCTTTGGTTGTTTGGAATCTTTTGGTTTAGGCCTCATCACAAATACCTTTATTCATAGAAAGCACAGGGACCATATAAGAGAACAGTTTTACTTATGATGGATTAGTGAAATCAGAAAACGAAGAAATGAATTTGGAAGGTGATTAGTCAGAGAAAAATAAAGTTAGTAGGCATTTATACAATAACTAAAGTAGATCCTTATGATTGGATAACATGCAAGAAGTAAAGCCAAAAGATATCTACCAAAATATCTTCATAAAGCATATGCCACGTATTTTAGTTTCAGACAATCAAGCAAATAATGATTAAGAAAGCAGATTATTTTGTATTGATGTTGCAACCTGCCAAGGTCTCAAATGGGGACACGGAGCCTGAAGCGGAACTTCCTATTGGAGGAATAACTAGCATATAAGTCTATCCATTACAGCCTGTGTGGTGGCTGTATTTAATTTTCTTCTTCCAAGCCAACCCTTGTAACAACAACTACCACTATTTTTGGTTGGCTCTCCAAAATCATTACACATATTTCCAGGATAAATTTCACAACTTTACAATCCAAAAGAGCGGGTCTTTTAGCTATGATGATAGCAAAACAAACTTTGGGATAGTCATCTATTTCATTTTAATAATGATAGGGATCAATTCATTCCTAGTTTCTGCTACTGATCGTATCTAACAACCAACATGGTGGTGCTCTAGGGAGCACGATTGCTAGAGAAAGGGAGAAACAAAAGTAATGCTTTATATTCTTCATTTCTAGTCCCCCTTCCCAAATACATTGAGTGAGATGAATAAGGTTTAAAGTGGAAGTGCCAAAAATGGCTGAATATGACAGAAAAGTGGACTAGTTCCTTCGCAGAATCCCATGAAGATCAGTTAAATCATAAAGAACATATGTATTGCATCCCATAATGAAACAGACATGGAAACTAGGTCATGCTATATTCTCCATGGCGATAAAAACACACCTTGGCACTCTACTATCCTTATAATACACAATGTCCATAGATGCATGTATAGTTGGCTAGGAGAAGATAGATTTTCTTTAAACTACAACAATCACAATACCTCATTGTTGTATTTCCCATTATAGCCCCCAAAAGCAACCAAAAACTGCTCATCGTCTATTAATGCTGCTGATACAGAGAGCCCCTGTTTCATGTCAAATAGAGAATAAATAGGATGAAAATACAAACACCTCCTCGTGTGAACTCATAATTATTATCTTAAAAAAGAATATTGTAAATAACAAAGAAAATCATCTATATATAACAAAAATGTAGATCTACATTTTTGCAACGTTCACTCTTTCAATATAATGAAAAGGATAGATATGTAAACAAACTACAAGATATTGTAAACTAAACTAGAGCAACCACAATGATAGTAAAATCTTGAGCAGTATCTCAGGTGTAATCAACAGCTCAACATCCCAAGTAGAAGTTGGTTTGCTTATTCGAAAATCAGTATTCCAAATTAATGATAAGCAACGATATTATTGTTAGAAAGCTTCAAATACACTAAACTGCAATGAGATGTGACATTATATGAAGTTATGAACTAATGACTTTGTATCTTATCAAAGATAACATCTGCTTAATTCATGTCTGAAACCTCAACGGGTTGACCTACGATAAGGCTTAAAACCTTGATTGTAAGAGGTATCAAGTTCTAATCCCATGGGTGCTATCAACTTCTTAGGGGCCCATGCTATTCTCCTGAAAGCCTAAAGTTAGTTTGGTCCATGTGGATAGACACCATTGACTAATTGGGTAAAAGCTGTTAGGTATCACAGTAATTCAAAATATAATATTCATGTCTGAAGGAGTAATACTCAAGCTTTTTAAGTGCTTAAACAGTACAACCTAAATTCGTTTGCAGTTGTAGCAAATATCTGAAATGGTCGTAAGGAAATGAAACTAAGGGACTGAAAATACTCCAAAGCATTACACTTGCAAACAATCAAAATCAATGAAGACATAGAATAGTGACCTCACTGGCGAGTGGATCTCTTCCCTTCACATTTGTCAAAACTGAGATGGCAAGCTTGGGCATATCCATCACCAATGTTTCCGAGGCACCTGCAACAAAAGGTCATATCGAGATTGTATACAGAAATTTAAAACATAATCACGCTTCATATTTCATAGTGGGCAAGCTTGTTCTAGCTAATTTGCTCTTGTCCTATTTACATCCGTACCACTTCTATTATCGCCACCGCCAACCATAAACCACTTTTCATCGATAGATACCCCGGCATGGCCTGCCCTAGGAGACACCACATCCCCTTGAATCTGCGGTTGGGACCATTCTAACTGCAATACAGTAGAAAATTTATCATGCTAAAAGCAAGAGTTAAATTAGAAGTGAAGCACAAAAAGGTGTTTATTTGTATATGATATGTAGTACAACGACCACTTTGCCAACAGCCATTATTACAATATTTAATACAATTGTTGAGAAAAAGGGAGAAATTCTAGCGGTGGATATTTGCACATAAAGCTACACAAACTTGTCCTTGATACATGTACTCGTAAGTGATGACAATCCTTTCAGGTAAGTTGATGACAGCCAATGTTTCAGATGCAAGTTTAAATGGTTTTGCCATTTTATGCAGACCTAGCACTTTCCCTTTATTTTGTTTCATCTATGTTAATTTATGACAATTATGCAATGATGACCTTTTCAAGTCCTGATTAAGTCAGTGTACCTAGAGATTCTAAGACGCCTGGTGCAGTAACTGATGTAAGAGTTCATAGAGCCAATACAATTTTTACCTCTCTTGATTGTGGAATTTTAGTCATGGTGTATGCATGTGGGTCTTGAGGAAAAAGAAGTAGCTGACATACAATCTGCAGGGTCTAGGGATGCCATGGAGAAAATCTTTCCTTCAAAAATCTATCCCCAATGAACTATGCAGACAACTTTATAATCCTAGAACCAATTACCAAGGACTTACACATCCCTCTGCCCCATTTTCAACCAGCACCATCTTTAAGATGGAAACCATAAGGCAAGTATGCCATGACGAAATTGTTTAATTCATTATGTCATTATATTGTGAGGTGATGAAAACGGAACATGCCTTTGATAACTAGTGCTACTTCAACTTTATTGCTTATAATAAGAGAGACATGTCATTTCCATTTCTATTCAAAATGAACTTAGACTCATGTCAGATCCACAAGCACACACATATATTGATACTGGACAAGACTACACAAGACTAGAGTGAACTAGTTTTTTGTATGACTAGTATAGAATTAATTAGGACCCTGGGAACCGCCCAGAGTGTGCCACGTGTCCCTCTTCAGGATGAATATTCATCATGATGAATATGGACGTGTTATTCATCATGAAGCACACATTCATGATGAATGTTACAACATTTATGATGAATAACACGTCCATGTTCCTAGCGAATATGCCAAGTGTCGCGTTGTGGACGGTTCCCAGGTTCCTAATTAATTTTAGGGCCCTAAACGGAATTTGCCCTATATAATATTATTTATCTACCTAATATTTTTATGTTTTATATTATATATAGATATATAGACGTATAATATTTTATATCATATACAATTAAATAGACAATATATATATATATATATGTATATGTATAGTATATTGGTCAAGGAAGGTGATGCGGAAAGGAAAAATGAGGTAGAATTGTCCTTTGTTAAACAATCCCACCTTGTTCCACCTATTATGGTTGGAAAAAAAAAATATAATAACCATCTCATCTAATCCACTTCGTCCCAAGTCTACATCTTACCAAGCATGGGATGGGATAAAAGTTTTTTGTCCAGTTCTGTCTTGTCACGTCCCATGTACCAAACGCACACTAGGAGAATTAATTATCTGTAAAGTATATCTATAATATCCAAATTAAGAAGCTTGTTGCTTAATCGCATTACTGATTACTAAAGACTAAAGAGATCATGGACGTTGCTTTGACAATAGTTGTAATCGGGTAGACAGTAGTGATTATAATTGGTGACTGGAGGGGTGGTGTCATGGTAATGGGAATGCTAAAAATAATTGAAAGATATGAACTCCAATTTATTGTCCAATTTAGGTATAGGATTAAGGCACAAGATCAATATAGAATATTGGAGTCTGAAATCAGAAAATATGAGCTACTCAAGCTTCTAAGAACATATGCAATTGTTAAAAAAAAATATAGAACAGTTCTGTGCTAAAAGTGAAGGCGTAAACGTATATAGCATGAACTTTCACTCTTTTGAGTTTTTTCCTAATTGACTTCAACCGTCGATTACATTTACCTCCAGGTCATGGTCTCCTCATTAAAGATCCATATCATCTTTTACACTCATAGTACCTACGCTTACTACTTGGGACAGTGGTTAATGACCAGGTTATGTCAATCTGCACAGGCACTCTTTAAGTAAGAACCCTGCAACATGTACATCTCAAAACATCCATTAAGATTCTTACTCTGTAATTCATTAATCACCATCCAATTTCAGGTTAGATCGGTTATGTTCAATGGAAATAAAGTACCAGAGAGAAGGTATGATCAGAGAAAATCAGATAGTCCATGGAGAAACAATATAATCTGGGAAGATCACACCACATAAAGAAATCCTATCTCTAAGCCACTGCAATCCGATCAACCATATATAATCCTAGAATCCAAATGGTATGTAGTCAAGATGTCTCTTAAAGATGGGATTATTGTGGGACATGTGCAATTCACAGTACTGGTCAGCTGCTCTATGGTGGTGGTACTTGATGTTGTGCAAATGAAGGGTGACAGAAGTGCCAATGTGGTGGTGGAAGAGGAGTCATGCTAGTGATTGTCGATATATGTGAACAAAAAGGATTTCCTAATTGAGATAATAGCACAAAAAAATATAAGCACTTACAGTCTCCAAATCCAGCACGTGCAGATCATTGAAGAAAATTGAATGAGAACAGCCACCAAATATTTGCAGGTAGCGGTCCGCATGCACTGCGGCAGTATGATCAAATCTGGGAGCTGGAGGAGTCTGTCTATCAAAGCAGAAGAAATTAATGTATAAACTTTTTAAAGCATGCAATGAGAAGGGTATGTTAATCATGAAAAAATTATATCAATAAACTGATAGACAATGTTTGTAAATATACTTACATAGTCTCAGCAACATTCCAAGTCATAGTCGTTAGATCAAGAACGTGAACATCATTCATAAGTCTTCTATGTTTGTCCTCTCCACCAAACATTATGAGTTTCGAACCAACCAATGAAACAGATTGTCCACCACGAGCTACCTAAAAGATACACCACCAGGGTAACTAATGACCATTTTCACTAATTTCTACTCGGTGTACTTCGAAAATACATGTTATACACCCTCTACGCAGATTAAAGCAGCCACTTGAGCACTTTAGGTTGTCCCAATATCAATCAAAATAACTGTTGTCGAGAGCAATCCTGACTTCTCTTCCATAATTACTTTATTTTATGTGTCAAATGTCTTCACAATCCACTGAGAACATGCAACTCCTCTCTCTCTCTGTATATATATATAAGTGTGTGTGTGTGTGTGTGCATGATATAACATGAGAGAGAGAGAGAGAGAGAAGTTGAAGTTTTTAGTAGAGATAGAAAAAGGTGAATCTTAAATTTGGGTACACTTGGAGTTGGTGCCAAATATTGGGAAAAGACATACAAATGATATCCTTTCCATATGGTCATTTTGACTGGAAATGGAGAGAGTACAAATAATAACTAATACAGCATATAACATTAGATTCGTTAATTACCGGAACTTTTCCTGTGGCCTCCATCACCCCCCACATGTGTGACTCAAGATCAAAGAAACGCACTACAATAACCCGTAAAGTTCAATCAGAATTAAATGCTTATTGAGGGACAGAAGTCAGAATGGCTCTGTTGAGAGAGCAAACCTGTCACATTATCATAGGTATCCTTTGAGTGACCACCAAGGAAGAGGAGTGTGTTTCCCCACTTAACCTACATTAACGGGTGTAGTAAAGAGCCGAGTTAAGTGACAAAAGAAACTAGTACAGCTACATCATGGTGAATGGAAGTTACAGAAAATGCCACAAGATTGCTCACCATACTATGACCAGATATAGCAGGGAAATTTTCCAGTAGTGTACTATCTTTATCATTTTCAGCTTCTAATTTTGTGCTTAGTTTAATAGTTGACCAGCTTAAACTTTTCAGATCGAATGCCTGCAGCCACAAAACCACCTATTAGAAAACCTACAATGGAAATAGGATTACTTGTGATAAGCAAATATATGTTGGCATAACAATAAAGATACCTGCACATCAGATAAGTATCGCCCGTTACGACTTCCACCAACAATGTAAAGCTTCTCATCAACAACAACTGCAGCATGCTACAATGAAAGAAGAAAATGACATATAAGCAGAGGAACGCAAAGATAATCCTATAACAAATAATATATATATATATATATATATGTGTGTGTGTGTGTGTATAATACAGTTGACAACATCTATGTGATGTTCGATTTATAGCTTCCAAACTCCTAGCAGAAAAGATATGAGCAAACCTTATAGCGAGCTGATGGTCGTCGCCCAGCTACTGGGAGGGCAACCCATTGGTCAGAGTCTAAAAGCGAATGCCAATTGCGGCTATCTGTTGCCATGTTAGCTTTCCTTGAGATCAATGAGCTTTGTCTGATTAAAGAACCCATCAGTTATAGTAACAACTAAGAAGAGCAACATAAATTATGACTTCTTCCATCCCATAAAAATCGAAAGTTTTAACTAGTTACATGGTTCAGTAAACTAAAATTTATACCATCAGTGAATTTTTACGATGATAACAGGCAAACAAGTAAATTTAGCTTGAACTTTTACCAAAAAAAATGTTGCAATCAGAAGGGCACATGCTTTGGACAATTCATCAGTTGATTTGATTCATTTGATAATGAACTTTTGCATCCCAAGGGGCTCGGGAAATGTTTGCCTTATCACTTTACTCGGTCTCGAGTAAATCACAATTACACCAAATTTATGATTACACTAAAATCACCAACATCCTCTAAATCTAATCCAGTCTACACTAATATCAAATCCTATTAGTTCCATTTCACAACCGCACTCTACATATCTTGAATTTACCGATTTCAATCCATACTTTATACTTGAGTTCAAATTGTAGTTTCCGTCTTAGCCACCATTCTCCCTCGACGGAACACAATCATTCATAATCCAACCAAATTAAAAAAACCATTCACCACTACATTTACTAAAAACAGTAGATCACACAAAGTACATACAAGATTGGGAGTTTAAGCGATACTTACCCAAAATCGTGTCGAATTTCTTCGAGATTTCCTTCAAATCAAATTGATTATAAGTAGAAGAGAAGAAAAGTAATGCACCGAAATCAAGCGGCAATCGTGGCCGCCAGTCCGATCACGATGGCAGTTTGATCTAGATACTGAGACGAGAAACCGTAATGGGGGGAAGGTAGTCGTCGGTTGTACTTGTACCTTGTTCGGATATCCCTTTTTGCAGAGCTGAATTTTACATATCCAAGATACTGTCTAACTGTCGATGCAGTTGAGATTCTGAATTTTAGAAAAATTGATCTACACAAAATTTACTTTAAAATTCATTTTCTCGCTTTATTTGAGGAATTTTCATTTTTTTTTCTCAAATCAAAAGTTAAATTTTTTAAAAAGAAATTTTTATTTAAAGAAAATAGATTTTTTATTTTTAAAATTTCAACATTAATTATATTATTAAATAATATTATAATTTTAATACACTTCTTAAATAAAACCTTATTTAAAATAGGGAAAAATCTAAAAAAAACCAATGTACTTTAATGTTTGGAATGATTAAGTTCTTGAACAATTTTTTGAAACAAATAAGTTCTTGGACATTTTAAAACATGTTAAATAACTCATTGGACTTTCTAAAACATGTTAGATACATTTTTATGACCTATACAACTGGTTAATATGGTAAAATAATGAATTTTTTTTTTGAAAACAACCAATAAACTTTCATATTATAAATGATTTAAATTCCCAAAAGAATACTTACATTTACGAAAAAAAAATACTTACATTTAAAAAAGATTATTGATAAACTTTATTTTAATTAAAAATAAAATATATTCTCTCAGTAATTTTTTAAACTAAAAAAATAAAAAATAATAAAAA
>NC_037528.1:6395175-6461874 GCF_001531365.2 Cynara cardunculus var. scolymus
TTTTTTATTTTTTTTATTTGGAAAATTGATAAAATATTTTTTATTTTTAATCAAAATATAATTCATCAATAATATTTTTTAAATGTAGGTACTATTTTGGTATATTTATTTTATTTTATATATGTGAGTACTTTTTTGTTTAAAATAAAGGAAAAACCTGGAAAAAAAGCATTCCAAGTTTTTCTCTTATTTTATTACATTAATCAGTTTTATAGGTTATAAGGATGTATCTAATAGGTTTTAAAAAGTTCAATAATTTATTTAATAGGTTTAGAATGTTCAAAGACTTATTTGTTTCAAAAAATTATACAATGACTTATTCATTAAAAACACTAAAGTCAATTGAATATTTATAGACAAAATCCTTTAAAATAACACATTGGTGAAAAAAACCAAATAAATTCTTTTTTCTCATATTAAATTTTAGAATATTTTATTTTATTCTCTATTTTAAAATACGATTTACAGAATTCGTTGGAACACAAATATTATCAAGATATTTATTTCCATAGAAAATCCATTAAAGATACTCTTAGGTGGCGTTTGTTTTTCAAGTGGTGCTGAAGTCTGAATTCACTTCTGATTTTTAAGAGGTTGTGTTGAAGTCTGAAAATCTGAATCAGTCAGACTGTTTGTTTTTTGCATCTGAAATCTGAAGTTTGAAGATGAGAAATCGAGTGTTGATATAGATCGACAGTTGGCAAAGTTGAGAGATGAGAGATCGAGACAGAAGAGTTGATCTAGAGAAATCGAGCACAAAGAGATCAGAGTAGATATGCGACAATTTGAAATAAGAGGTAATAAGAGGTTTCGCAACCACTTAAATTTTCAGACCTAATAAGAGCTTTTAAGCTCTTAATTGAAAAAAAAAACAAACACACTAAATCCTCTTATGTCTGACCGATTCAGACTTAAAAGAGGACATTAAGAGCTTTTTTTATTAAAAACAAACAGCCCCTTAGACATGGAGTTGAACACATGCTTCTTATATTTCAGTGATATTTGTGGAAGTTGAGTACAGAGGGAACAAGATGAAAGTGTAATTGAAAGTGTAACATTCAATGTGGATCTTTTGTGATCCCTAAAAATCAATACGATTTATTAACCAAATCAACGCCATATATCTTACTCAAAAGTAGGATATGAGGATTTGAGATGTACATACACCCAACCTCTAACCAAAAGGATAAGAGTGGTAAGCGGCTGTTCCCAATCAACACGATTCAATCTGTGGCCAAAAAAGAAATAAGACAGCAACATGCAATATTGTCTGATATGTCCAAACTGAATATCGTCCACATCCACCCAATTGAACTCTTAGCAAATCAGAGGTTCAGGGTTTCTAGGCCAGTGTCACTTGGATCATTACATCTACAGGTATTTCCAGAGTCATACAAGAACAGAAGAGGTTGAAAATAAAATCAATAGATTCAATGGTAAAGAGTGCGCCTGCTAGTCGCGCTCTGCTTCCTCTATTTCTTCATCCTCTGGTACACCTCGTAAATATAGAACATTATTACATCTGCATATTCAACACATAAACGCCGATCTTTTAGCCAATCATATATGCACACAAGATCCATATTTGATGCATGAAGATGATGTACATGATACATGGATCAGACCAGATCATTGGAAAACCCTTTAATAACCAAAATAAAGGTCGATATAAGCAAAACAAAAAATGTCAGGAAGAACAAGAACTTTTCATCGCATATGCACGGAGAAACCAGAAACTTCAACAAGGCTGTTCTGCTTACTTAAGTTGTATAAAACAGTCATCACACAATGTTCTATGTTTCTTCTATACTTCCGAAAAATGAGGGAGACAGCAACAACAACAATGTATGAAATCTTAAAATATGATTTAAGTTTTTAAAATCTTTTGGAGCTTTAATTGAGCACCTATATTCAATGAATAGGCAACATATATTCTCAAGACATAAAGGGGTTGTTCTGTTCCATTACCTCAGCTAAGGAGTTGATATGATATCATGTGAACAAGAACCCAAGAATAAAGCACCACATGGAACTCTCTTTTATGTTTCAGTCCACCTACTCCTTTACTTTGTCCTTGTGTCTGGTAAAGGGTAGTTAAGTAAACAGATACCAACAACCCCACAATTTTTGGGAAACCATGAGTGTCCGGGCCAGCTTGCACGCACCTCGACTAAATCTATGGAGGACCTAACGATAACAACAAAGAAAATCCCCAGCAGCCCTGAGGAAACTCAAACTAGTGACCCATACAGAGGAGCCCCAAGGCCTCGCCTTTATTTGCCAATAGAGCTAGCCCTCAAGGTTAAACAAACCCCACTTTGACCAACATTACAAGGGTTAGAAGGAATGGTCATTTGACTCATTTACAAATGTATATTCACACATTCCATATTACTATCCACGCACAATGGCATGGCGAAAAAGGCAAGATTTTATGATGCTCTTCTCAAAGAAATGAAACTCTGCATATCTCTTCCAATGGTTTACGCTAAAATAAAGACTATCCTTCGAAGGCCAGTGATGTCATTCATATTATACTGGTCTCACCCCAGCCAACCTTTACAAATTTAAGAATACTTTATTTTTACCAAAAGACTGCACAAATGAAAGCTTGCCTGTGAGTACAAGAGATAGGCAGATAAATATAACACTGGCCAAACAGCTGTAGTAATGTGACACTCAATGAGTTATGTATCTGCTTCATAAGGATACAGCACACTATTGCGTAATATTTCTTTTGGTCATAAGAATTCTAAATGACTTCACAACCAAAAAAGCTTACAATCTTGCTTTACTTCCTACATGGGAGTGATAAGATTGTGCCACCACCATCAGCTCAAGGCAAGTCAAGGATGATATGAGTGGACAAGATCTAAATAGAACTTTTTCATAGGTCATGAATCCGTCTAGAGTGTATAATCAGAAAGAAGAGAGATGATTTTCTATCACTCTAAATTCAAGTTGTCCTATCTTTAAAAGCTATTTAGACAATCCAAGTATACCTGATTAAAATCTCTCCAAGGTTTCCAGTAAACTGCCCATCAATGTATTCTTCAGAGTTTGCCAACTGGAAAACAAGGCACCAACCAATATTAGAGGCAGAGGTTATGACTACTGACATGTCAAGTCTTTTCAAAATTTGAACACAAATGAATGTATGTCTTGAAACAGAAATTATCATTTAACTCATTGCAGATTAATGAAAAGATGGCCTGTAAGCAGCTCTATTAACATGACAACAAGATGCAAACATATTACCAAGAATAATATAATAACAAAGATGCAAAACCATAGCCTCCATTCTCACAAAACCAATGTAGTTGGCATTAGCTACAATACACTGATCATATATTTAGACAAATAGTTTATAGTCAGGTATTGAATGCAAAACTGAATGGGATGGTAAGAAGTCAGTCGGCTACCTGCAAGTTCATGTACGAATCGACGGAGACAAGATAACCTTTGTACTCCATTCCCCACTTGAGTTTCACAATGACAGGCTTCCCAGTCAAATTGTTCAAGAAAGGTTTGGGATTAACTGGTACAGTCTGCAAAATTTAAACAATTAAGTTCCCAAATTTGCATCACAAAATATTAATCTTAAACTATACACTACAGTAAAGGAAATCATCTACAAATTGCTCAAAAATCAAAATAAGTTCTTCAAAACCCTATCCAAACATCAGCAAAATAGAACATTTTTCCCTTTTATCCATTGTCTGATTCTCCTTTAACTTAGATGCATAAGTGACGGTGGATGTAATTGGTTCATCAGATTAAGTGACAAATAACCAACTTACAGGACGAAGGTATGAAATCTTCCCAGTACTCAGGACCCAATTTTAAAAAAACTCCAACTAACCAACTGCAATACAACAATCTAACATTCTAACTCAACTGAGCTAGCTATAAGGTCGAGTGTACATAGACAAACACCCGCTACCCAGAATATCAAACCCCTTCAATCAAGTTTTTGCCGGCGAACTAACATAATTCCCCAACCCAGCCATAAGCTTTGGGCGTATATGCACTTGCAAACACACGACCAGAAAATGATAAACATCCCGCATTCAGCCATAAAATTAGGTCTACAAACACAAACTAACTCACTACCCTAATTGAGCGATTAATACACAATGCGATCTACTAATTTCGGCTGAAACAGTGTGAACACCATTATACAAAGACTAAATAGGAAAAATTACCGAAAATAAAAGCCTCGAGGATTGCTACTTACCGCCATATTCGTAGAGAAGAGTCGATTGCAGCTTCCTGGACCGTGAAGGTTTAGGGTTTTTGGCGAGTTTCCGTCCAACGGATGAAAGGCGGTATAAATACATTGGAAATTTGTACATTAAACCCCCCTCGATTATTATTTAGTCCCACCCCCTCTTGTTTCTATAGATCTCATTCCAGTCCCTCTAAAAAACATTCAAAAGCTTGAAGTAGTTAGAGGGCAAAATAGAGATTTCAGCAAGTATAATGGAATTTTTGTTTAATATTTGGGGGAAAAGCAATTTTTATTTTTTATAAATGAATAACAAAATAATTGTTAGCCGTTTTACATAGGGGTGCTCAAAAACCCGATGAACCCGACCAACCCAACCCGAATTTTAAAAAAAAAAAACCCAACTCGAGGTAACCCGATGCATGATCGATAAAAAAATTAGTCAACCCGATCTTATTGGGTTGGAATTGGGTCAGGTCCAAATGAACCCGACCCAACCCGACAACCCGATCAAAAAATACAAAACCAGGGGAGGGGGCAGGGGCACGCACACTTAGGACGGCTGTTGTATCTCGATTTCTTGTGTCTAACACAGCAAGACAAAACCTAGTTGCTCCACTCGCCTTCGCAAGTTCATCGCATCGTTATACAACAATCAACAGTCACTGCATCTCGTCGAGACAAAGCTCCTTCGCAAGTAATCGAGACAAAATCCTAGTGATTCATCGTGCCTTCGCAAGAAATCGAGACAAAGCCTTCTCTATTCATCGACAAACCCTAGCTGCTCATCGATTCCTACACTAAGTTACAACTATAAGACTTGAAATTACAGCTACACTAAGTTACAACATCGATTCCTACTGTTTTGCATTACATCCTAATGTACCTTACTGTAAGTTAGAACATCGATTCCTATTGTTTTGCATTTCTTTTTTGCATTACAGCCTAATGTACCTTACTGTAAGTTAGAACATCGATTCCTACTGTAAGTTAGAACATCGATTCCTACTGNTAGAACATCGATTCCTACTGTAAGTTAGAACATCGATTCCTACTGTTTTGCATTTCTTTTTTGCATTACAGCCTAATGTACCTTACTGTAAGTTACAACATTGATTCATACACTAAGTTACAACATCGATTCCTACTGTTTTGCAATTCTGTTTTGCATTACAGCCTAATGTACCTTAGTGTAAGTTAGAACATCGATTCCTACTGTTTTGCATTATCCTAAATTCCTAATGTAGCTTACTGTTTTGCATCAATTCCTACTGTTTTGCATTTCAATAATGCGAGGTTTTTGATTTTTTCTTAATCCTTACAGTTTCAAATTCAATGAATGCTAATGCTACCCCAACCCCAATATGTATTGATAAAGAGATCAAAGAAGAACCAAACATCGATAAAAAAAAGGTCGGGTGGTAGAGTATCTGATGTTTGGGCTCACTTTGCAAAAGTAGATGGTGGAAATTCAAATAATCTTAGGTGTGTTTGCAACTATTATGGGAAAAATTATGCTTGTGACAGTAAGAAAATTGGCACAACTAGTTTGTGGACACACATAAGAAAACAATGCAAGAAATATCCGGGTAGGGAAACCGATAAAAACCAAAAAGTACTTAGTTTTCAAGGCGGTGGTGATGGTGTGGGAAATTTGTTGGTCGTGACTTTTAATAAAGAAAAATGTCGCAACGCTTTGGCTAGGTTTGTAGTGAAAGATGAACAACCTTTTAGTGTTGTTGACGGTGAAGGGTTTAGAGAGCTTCTTCAAAGCTTGCAACCTAAGTTTGATGTCCCTGGTAGAATGACTGTTAGTAGGGATATATTCAAGTTGTTTTGTGAGGAGCGTGTTAAGTTGAAGAAATAGTTAACTAAGGGTGGACAAAGAGTATGTTTAACCACCGATTGTTGGACTTCTTGTACTCAAATGGCTTACATGTGCCTAACAGCACATTATATTGATAGTGATTGGCATTTACATAAAAAAATTATAATTTTTTGTCAAATTGCAAATCACAAGGGCGAGACAATTGGTAAGGTTATAGAGACTTGTTTACTTGGTTCGGGATTAGCAAAGGTTCTTAGTGTGACTGTTGATAATGCATCTACCAATGATGGGGCTATTAGCTATGTAAAGAAAAGGATTAATGCATGGAAATGCTCGGTTCTTGATGGTAAGTTCATCCATTTCAGATGTGGTGCTCACATACTAAATTTAATTGTGGGTGATGGGTTGAAGGAGTTGCATGATTCAATCGCTATCATTCGTAATAGTGTAAGATACATCCGGTCATCTCCTTCAAGACTACAAAAGTTCAATGCTTGTGTTGAAAGGGAAAAGATTACGTACAAGGGTGGTTTGGTCTTAGATGTGTCTACAAGATGGAACTCAACTTTTATGATGTTAGACGTGGCACTTAAATTTGAAAAAGCTTTTGCAAGTTATGAGGACGAAGACCATAAGTACTTGAGTCACTTTCTAGAGAATGAGAACGGGAAAAAGAGAGTTGGACCACCTAAGAGTATTGATTGGAAGTGTGTTTCGGCTTTTGTTAAATTTTTCTCTACTTTTTATGAAGTCACTTTAAAATTTAGTGTCACTTTACATGTAACCTCTAACAACTTCTATTATGAGATTTGTGAGATCCATACACACTTGAATTTTTTGTGTGAAA
Source organism: Cynara cardunculus var. scolymus (assembly GCF_001531365.2). Classification (NCBI taxonomy): domain Eukaryota; kingdom Viridiplantae; phylum Streptophyta; class Magnoliopsida; order Asterales; family Asteraceae; genus Cynara; species Cynara cardunculus. The sequence goes on from NC_037528.1 coordinate 6,402,079, forward strand.
GTGATGATTTTATATTGTATACCATGGCCAAGAAGATGAAGACTAAGTTTGAGAAATATTGGGGGATCCAGATAACATCAATCCGATGTTGCTTTTGTCTGTTATACTCGATCCAAGGTACAAGATGTAATATTTGAAGTTTCTTTTGAGTGCCTTTATGATAGTCAAACTGTTGCCAAGATTACTGTGAAGGTGGAAGAAATCCTTAACGAGTTATTTGAAGTCTACAATGTTGAGTTTGGGGGTGGTGAATCAAAGGTTAGTTATATGTGTAAATTGTTTTATTTTATTATGCATTTTAACACGTTCATGTTTGTTTAAGTTGTTGTTTACTTCTTGTTTTTATCTTCAATATGTATAGGTTGCCAAAAATGACTCGTTTAAAGAGCAATGAAACTCATAAGAGGTCATTATTGGAAAGTTATATGCAAAAACAACAATTGCAAGTTCCGAATAAAATGAACGATCTTCAAAGATATTTGGTTGAAGAATCTCTCGATCCAACAACTATCGGATTTGATATTTTACTATGGTGGAAAGCAAATGCTAGTAGGTATGTTATTTTATCTATGATTGCAAATGATGTTCTTGCCATTCTCGTGTCTACGGTTGCTTCTAAATCCGCGTTTAGTACTAGCGGACGTATTTTGGACTCATTTAGGAGTTCATTGAGTCCAAAAATGCTCGAGGCATTAGTGTGCACCCAAAGTTGGTTGAAAGTAAGTCACGAAGAGATTCAAATAAAGGAGTGTTTAGATGAAACACAATCTTATGATTTCTTGGAAGAAGGTAATTTCTAAACATTGTTCGGATTATGTTATCTATTTTCAATAAATTGTTAACTTTGCCTTTGAATTGTAGATGACAATCATGACATGACCAACCTCAACGTGAAGAAAGCGAAAACATCGGGGTTGGAAACGTCTAAAACTATTGTTATTGATTGATGTATTATCATTTGGTTTAAACATTTTTATTGTAATATCTAAATATTTGATAAACTTGGATATTATCTTGAATGGTCGGTCGTATTTCAAAGGAAAGTTTCCTTTATTTTTATGTGATTTTACATTGTTTAAACACAACCCGATCAACCCGTACGGGTTGGGTTGGGTTGAGTTGGGTTGAAAATTTTCAAACCGCTAACATTATGTTGGGTTGTTAAAACGGCTCCAAACCGATCAACCCGGGCCGTGAGCACCCCTAGTTTTATACATTCATAAACAAATAAGAAAAAACTATATTCTAATACCAGTTCAAATAAAAAAACGTTTTAGATGTCTAAATTTAAATTTCTTAATTAAATGACACATTCATTTTACGAGAATGCAAGAACATCATTTTACTATAGACAATCACATGTGATATTATTATTCATCACATATGATACATATGTGATGCAAAATGAAAGACGCAAACAATTTTCGATGCGATCTTGGTTGAGGGCCAAATCGCCCTTACACCACTAAGCCCCATCACAAGTATTATCACATGTGATAAGATTGTTGTTGATATGATACTATAATATATCAAGACCATCACATATGATGGTAAATCATAGACACAGACAATCAGGGCCGGCCCTGGCCACGTGCAGCCCGTGCGGCCGCACAGGGCATCAAAGCCTAAAGGGACATCAAATTGTCATTTATTACTAGTTTTGAGTTTAAAAATTCGAGAATTGGACAACTGAGCTTTAACTATAAAAACAGACCCAAGGCCTGCTAGTGATGAATACTGAATGCACATCCTTGGAAAAAGTTGGAAAGTTAGAAAAGTTTTGTTTGTATAAAGTTGTCTGTGTGAATTAATCTGTTTGTATAAGTTGAAAAAGTTTTTGTTTGAGAAAGTTTTTCACAGATGTAAGGAACGTTTTTTTAGTTGGAAGAGACATGTTTGGAAAAAAAAATGACTTTCTATATAAAGCTCCCCCTACAAGCTTACTGGATAAGTCACTTTCTATATCATTAAGCCACTACGAAACAGTCATGCATAGTTGAGGGAATAAGCTGTTAGTTCCATTAAACTTATTACGCTGCTAACAGATAAGCACTTAGCCATGTACTCATTAGACCTGCAACTTCTGGGTTTTACTTTTTACTTACTATGACAACAATTTGGATATAATTTACTATTTTAGTTAAAAACTAATTATAGTTTTCCTTGTCTTTTAAGTTTCATATATTAAAATAAAGTTTCTATTTTGCTAATTTCAATTTGGAAAAGGGAAAACCGGAAAAGAAGGAAATACAATCTTAATCTAGGATTTATCATTTTATATTTTGTATTCGGGGTTTTGGTTTTTATGTCCACCCATTGTATTTTTTAATTATAATTAATAAAAATCAACATCTGATGAGATACTTAACTTGAATAGGTTCTAAACTCTTTAAAAAATTGCATGTTTCGTTGTTTTATTGGCTTAAAAAAATAGTTTTAGGGGCATTTTTTTTATTTTCGCACAGGGCATCAAAAATCATAGGACCGTCCCTGCAGACAATCTTTGGCGCGACCTAAGTCGTAGAACACATCGTCCGCATATCACATGGTCCCCTCAAGTCTATTATTACATGTGATAAGGGTGTTATTGCGTTCTCGTAAAATGGAGGTGTTCTCGTTTGAACCTCCAACTACATATATCTATATACATACACACACACACACACACACACACATATATATATATATATATATATAGGAGCGATCAAATGAAAACCACTCCAATTTGTAAAAACCGTAAAAACTACTCTCATTCGTCGTAATCTTATGTATATATATATATACATACATACATACATACATATATACATATACATACAGGTGGAGCTTCAAATGAATACCTCCGTAATTTACGAGAATAACCTACTAACCTCAAACCTTTTTAATCAATGATTTATGTTATATTAAATAAAAATAAATCAATAAGGACAGTAATGTATTTAGGTTTTTTATAATTTTTATTTTATTTTAATTAATTAGAATTATCCCACGTTGAGTTGAACGTGCATTGTTTTATTCCATCCTTTTCTTCCCATCATATTCAATTAGGTTTCACAATCATACCATTATCACAAGATGTAAAGTACAATCTATTGGTTCGACTAGGGTAAATTATCAACTCCGCTGGACGATTTGTGTGTGATAATCATGTGATAATGCAATGACGGATTGAATATCAAACGATTTTCACATGATACGATTCGTATTTGGGTTCGACTACATTCTGTTCGATTCGATTAGGTTTCACAATCACACGATTATCACATCCCAATCGTATATAGATTATCAGACGATTATCACGGTTATACCCGGCTGATCGCATGTCTTGGTCTTGTCACATAACGAGACATTGTCTACAAATCATGTTATTTAAGAATACAACTTCAATAACATGGTGTTCGAGAATAGAAAACGATCAAAGATAACCTTCAGAAGGTGCCACCAGTGACATCGTACGGAGCATCAAATTCTTTTTAAAGTTTTTAAAACAAAAACATAAAATATTAACTCAGACAGATTGTCTTGTACTTGAGTTGATAAATAGATTTAATTGTTAAAAAGAGTCTCAACCACCTAATTTTGGTTTCATTTTAAACTATATGATTCTATTTTAATTACTTCGGATTTTTAACGTCTGACTTAGGATGCCGTTTATCTAGACATTAACCCGTTAAGCATTTATCGGTAAAATTCAACACTATCGCTTACTTACCGGGTAAGATTTTATTCAGTAAAACGCATCGTATGCAACAATTTATCCCGGTAAGCGCTAACCATGGTAAGAGTCATCGTCCTCACTTACCGGGTAAGATTATTAGTCTTTGCCCTATTCATCCGGTAAAATAAAGTGACTTGGTAAACGCTTATCCAGATAAGCGTTTGGTAAACGGCACCTTAATTATATAATGTTTTAGTAATTTAATTCTATATTTATTTCTTGTTCCTTCATCTCCTTCGTCACCTCATTTGATTGTCTCCAACCTCTTATTGTCAAATACAATATTCTTAATTTTCGAACTTCGTTCGACTATTTTCCATATGAAATGGCATTTGGAAGTTAGTTTATTCTTTGTTGATCATTTGTACATAGATTTTGGAACTACTTTAACATTACCTTGTTCTTCAAATAACAATAAAACGACAAGACTTTTCTTGCAGGGATGGACCTATAGTGGTGTATACGGTGACACATGTCATCCTATTATTCCTTCGTCAAAGGGTAAAAAAAAAATTAGGTTCATGAAAGGTGTAACCGTATTAATTTGTTGTGTATCACCGTATGTATTTGAAACTACAATGAGAACAAGTTTTATTTGGTAGAGTTGGTTTGCAAGGCTTTTATTCCACCCCAGACCCAAGTTCGAATCATGTTAGTGTTATTTTCTTGGTCAAATGGTGCCACCGTTTGAAAAAAATTATGTATATTTGTTTCTTATAGTCAAACGGTGCCACCGTTTGAAATGTTTTTCCCTATAGTTTTTTTCTTATAGTCAAATTGTGCCATCATTTGAAGAAAAAAAATCGGGTCCGTCCCTGCTTTCTTGTTACAAAAATGTTTATCAACTCAACATATTACTGTTTGTTGTGTTGGTAAAGAATTGTATGGGAAGAGAAGTTACGGTGAGCGGTGAGAAGCGTAAGAAAATATCTGAATCATTTATTATTTTTTAATCGCATCTCATCCATGAATTACGCTTTAGAAAAGAATTAAACCGGTGCACTCTCTTTGTCGGTAAACACTTACTGCTAAGTGTTAAATAAACGGCTCATAAGATGCAATAATTAGTTTGTAAAAAAGAACTTTTGAGTAGATTGTTTAAAACCACATTCAATATGACCCGGGACCCTGCTTGCTAAAGAAATGATGACCCGAGTTTGATTTCTTCAGAAACCAAAACACAAGATTTCTAATTGTCTCCTTCCTACTCAAAAGAAACCGATTTTGAATCGCATTTGTCTCCCAAATCAATTCCCATATAACAAAAACAAAACTAGAATCCATTACATTTGATTCATGTTGAACAAGGGAAACATACACACACATATTCACTTCCTTTGTAAATATATCTAACAGCATACAATATTCAGCAAAATTGAGCATGCTTCTATCCTGGGTCATTGTTCATCACCTACAAACATTCAAAACCAATAAAGAGTCATCGGCCCAGCGCTATCTTAGAGATCGGGTTCAAACCTCACTAAAGGTTTAGGAGTGTGTATAAATATTATATACTTCAAAAAGAAAAGAAACGGTGAATGGAGAATGAACTTACGGTACCTGGGCAATGTGGTGACAACGGCACGGGGACAATCCTTAAGCAAATAGGCCTCCACATGAGGAAGAAGTTCGACCGGTTTGTTTGGTGGTGGGATGAGGTTCAAAAACTTTAGATTCCCAAATGGGCATGTTTCTTCAACAAGCATGCCATGAGATAGGTCGAGGAGCTTTAAGCCCAAAAAAAGAAAAAGATAAACAGAACATGAGAAAGTGGTGCCTTTAACATTAAACGAAATGAGAGTACTAGTCATACGAAACACATATCTGAACAAAGGGCGGGTTCATTTAAGAGCCGTGGGAACTAACTATTCATAATGAATACATAGATAATGAAAATGCATTCATACATATTTAGGGGTATTCATCATGAATAGTTGGTTAGCACGGTTTTCACCTACATGAATTTTCCCCTTATATACATATACTTAAACAACTTGAGAGTGTAGCCAAAATCCAGGGAAAACAAATCATCTTGAAACATTTGCCAACAAATATTTCATCCAAGAGTTTTTTTCAAAACACTGCAACACATGCCTCTATCTTTATAAACAACTTCGCAATTACATTTTACTATGTTGTTATTATGATCTTTTAGTTAGGCGCCGAGCGCTTACCGGTAAGCGTCACCACACGCACTAACCCTACCGTGTAAGATTCTTGGCCATCAAAATAGCACCGTATTCACCAATCTTACCCGGCAGGCGCTTAGGGGTAAGAGTCATCAACTTCACATACCGTGTAAGACTCTCTTTCCTTGTCTTGCTTCTCACCATGTAAGATTCTCGACCCTTGCCATGTTAATTTGGTAAGGTAGGTGACCCTGTAGGCGTTTGGGTTTCGACCCCTTAATATATATATATATATATATATATATATATATATATATGGTTATGGAGAGCAGATTACAGATTGGTATTAACAGAAATCCCAACAGTAAAAGACATTAATCACCATAAACAACAAAATATGAACCCATATTATGATTCAAATTCAATACACACTTTGAAACACCATTGAAGGAAGTGGAGGTATAGCAGTACCTTAACAGTTGAGGGGGAAAGATGAACAGATTTAGCATTTCCAAGACACCGAAGGATATTGATCAGATTAAGCTTCTGCTGGCTCTCATCAGGTTGGTGAGCGCTAGCAACTCGCGGAAATGAAAAACAACAATCGATATGTACAGTATCCAGAAAAGGAAGCTCAGAAGCCTCAAATGACATTGGAATAAGGCCATCAAGCTCGAGCAACACAAGTTTTGGAGTCAGAAGCACAAGTTTCTCATAAGGAATCGGATGATAAAAGCACGAGGAGATTGTCAATCTAGACAGCCGAGAACCAATCACTTCCAAAGCAGGCAAATCAAACGGCAACTTACAATTCACCAAAAACAACTTCTCTAAATTGGGGAAACACGAAAAAGGCTCGGATTCAATTATCTTAACCCGTTCAAGTCGCAAACTAACCAACCCTGAAAATTTTGGAAATCTACCAAAATTAAGCATCCCTTTCAGTGTAAAACTCATCAATGAATCACTCGAATCAGCGCATGAAATTGGATGGTATTTACTTAGGTTTTGGGAAGTATCAATGCTCAAGTTGGGTACACGATGTGACATAGCATAACGAAAAACCCTAGCCATGGTTTTATGATCGGTAACCTTAATACTGACATTATCAATCTTAATTGACCCATTACGGTAAGCTAATACCTTATCAATGAACTTATCGAAGGTAAAGTTATCTAGGGTATAATTTTGCTCCTCTTCGAAAAAGGAAGAATCAAAATTGAGAACAGGGAGCAAAGTCCAGAGATTTACCCATCGTTTCGACAAGATTGACGATTGAACTGCTAACCTGGTGTCAATATAAGATAGTATGTAAATCAAAAGAACATCCGGCAACGAACTTAGCCTGTCTTCTTGTTCCTGAGCGCCATAGCCATAGCTGCTGGAGGTTGCTATCGACCTTCGCTTCATCTTTCGTTCACTGAGCAAAGGAAAGGGGGAATGCAGGAATATGTAAAACTAAAATTTATTTACACTTCACCCCCCTGAGGTTTTAAATATTTCCCTTATCCACGCCTTTTATTTTTGACTACAAAAATTAAAAGTTAAGGCATCTGACTCGTATCTATAATATATTACAAAAATTTGATAGAGCTCTTAAAAATATATTGTTTATTAATTTATATTATTTGAAATTCAAGATTATAATAAATTGTGTTTATGTACAACTTATTAAAGTTTCATATTTGAATTCGTATAATTAATTGTATATAAATATAATCAAACACATGATACACATATCATTTTAAATAGGGTTAATTGCATGAAATAACAACATACTTTCATAAATTTTCTTATTATAGCATTCTACTTTTGTTTTTCTTTATTACGGCAATGTACTTTCAAATTATTTTTTATTAAGACATCGCACTCTAAAAAATCTACCCATTAAGGCAATGGGTAACCTGTTACCTTTTAAACCAGTTAACCCCTTGACTTTTTTTTCTTGTGTGATTTTAATGAGGTGATGTGGATGATACATCATTTTGATGACTTAGTTAAAATAAAAATAAAAATCTATTTCAAATTATTATTAGTGATTTTTATTTTTCATTGTTATGATTTAAAAAACATTTATTTTATTTTTTACTTTTTCTTATTAAGTGGCATGCAAATTAAATATTCTAGAGTAAAATATTTCTTAAATAAATATGCTACATTATTTTCGATATATATTTTGTTTGTAAAAAATGTAACWCTTCTTATTTTATGTTGTTCAAAAAAATACATATCTTTTAAAGTTCTCTCTAAAATGTTAACGAAATAAATTTTGTTTTACAATTTTTTAATATTGTTATATTAATAAATAATTCAAAAAAATCTAATTAATTTAATATATTTATACGTCAAGTAAAAGTTTGAACAAATATAATATTTTTTTGGTAAAAAAAGAACAATTTTTATTATTTTAAAAAAAAATATTAGCGAGATAAGTTATCTTCTACTAGTTTTATTAATATTGGTGTATTAATGAATAATTTATAATTTTTTAATTCATTTAATATATTTATTAAATAACATGTAAAATATTTAAATATTAAAATTAAAGGTATTTGTTTAATAAGAACTAGTAGATGTTATAATAAAATAATTTTGAAAGTATAATGTTGTAATTAGAAAGTCACATCACTATAGTACATGTGGACAATCTACATGGACAATGAGGTGGCATGGAAACCTGGTATAATGGGTAAATTTAAATCAAAAGGTTACCCAATGCTATAATGGGTAAAATTTTCAAAGTACAATGTTTTAAAAATAGTTTGAAAGTACATTTTTATAATAAGAAAACCTACAAATACAATGCTATAATAAAGAAATTTATGAAAGTGGATTGCTATTTTGTGCTTTTTACCTTTTTAAATATAAAAAAAAATATAATTAAAACAATAGGTGAATTCTAACATAATACTTAATTGTTATATTTATAGAAAAAATATATTATTAAACTAAAAATAAATTATTTCTTTATGAAACTTAAATTAATTTATAACAAAAAAAATTGAATTAAATAAATGACAGAAAAAAACCAAGAACTCTAAATAGTTAATTTGATACTGATATCGATAAAAAAATTCAAATTTATATTTTATTCAAAGATAAAACATTATTGTTATCTCAAAACCACATAAAACCGTACCTTAACATCAACAAACACACACAAAATATAAAATCGAGATGTATCTACTTGCCTTGTGTGAATACCTTTCTAGTACTATATAATACACTAAAATTTAAAAATAATAGAACCTACCACTTAAATATAAGTTCGGGAGTTATTTATCAAATGTTTATCATATGAATATTTATTGGTAAGAGCCACCAACCCTCACTTATTTTATTGAGTAACATTTTCGATCATCAAAAATGGATTGTTGGTAAGACTATTTTACTCGACAAGCGCTAACCGGCTAAAGATTCTCCTTTTTCACTTATCAGGTAAAATTTCCCATTCTTGTTATGTCTTTTTTTCGAGTAAGATTCTCGATCATAACCATGCTTGCCTGATAAGACATGTAACATCCGATAAACATTTACTCGATAAGTGTTTGTTAAACAGCCCCTTATATGGTGTTTGGTTCGCGGATTATTTTTGTATGAAATGAAATTTGTAAAAAAAAAAAATAATTGACTTTGAAAAGTTTAACTGAAATGTTGTAGCTTTCACCATCTATTTGATTAACAGACAATAAAATGAAATATTTTAAAGAAATTAATTTTTTTAATTTCTTTTATGGTGTGACATCACTTTTTTATAACATCGTAAACTTTACATTCACGGAAGTATTTTATCGTTAGTATCATGAATAGATTAACCATTTCTTTATTTTCCGATCATCTAAGAAAAGAAAGATCTTGTTGTTTCTTCAACAATTTCTGAACTCTAGTGGACCTCTCAGTTAGATTCGAACCCAGATGAAGTTCTAATCATCTGCCAGAGAAAAATGAATGAACGGATGTTGTAGAATTCTCAAAAAATTCTTCGATTTCTTCCGAAAACAGATGATTATTGAATATCATATCATATATAAGGGCAAAATTATGTCGGTACAAATACTTCATAGTTAAGGTTTCTCTTTCTTCTTTCCCTATTTCGTTTGCCACGATTAGATCTTCATTTTCTTAAGCATTAAGTAAACTATATGTAGTGTATAGATTTATTATATATCATAACTTTTTATCAGATACAACTTTATATGTGTTATCTTAAATCTTAATCTGAAAGTGTATCTGGGACCTACTTGACGATATTTATACATAGGCATGTTACTGTTTTTTTTTACCTGAATATCCAACCCGCTATACGAGCCGACTATTAATATATCTTTTTTGAGTCATACAAATTTATGTAATCATAACTTGATTTTTTTTTACATTTACGGTATCTAGATTGTTCAATGTATATAAATATGAAATACGGTATTTATTTGCTATTTTTATAGTACATAAATGACACATGTTCTAGCGTCGTGCTTAAATAACCCTAAAATGAAAACTTTGTCTTCTTTGAAAACGGGGTGTTACATACATAATATAGCTTTAGAATTTGAATAAAAAGTTGGTAAAATACCAAAATACCCTTTTTGAAAATTATAATTTTTATTTAAAATATTTTAATAAACAATCATTTAATGTGTAAAACAATATAAAATACACAACCCACACCAAATGACGTTACTAAACTGATATCAAAATTGTTCCAGAAGCCATTAAACTAATGCATCCAGAAGTTCCCCATGTTTGATTTTCGTCCAATTTAGGTACCTCCGCCCATTGTTTTTATCCACCATACCTCATATTAAAGATCAAATAGCACCATTAAAATCAATAAGAGTCAAATTGTACCATCATAATTAATAATGATCAAACTGTACCATTACAAACCATGTAACATATTTGTAAACAGATGGCATGTAGAAAAACAAATTCATAGCAAAACATATTTGTAATCATCTGCTATTTTCGAGTTGACAGAAATCTAGCAGAAACCTTAACCATCTATTGTTTTCAAGTAAAAACCGAGTAGAATTCAAGCAAATGGTTAAGGGATGGGGTTGCAATGGAGAAGACGAGAAATCGATGCATAAACAATGGAGAAATCGAACCTGCGAGCAATCGATGCAATAGAGAAGACGAGAGACGAAAGCTGCAGGAACCGATCGACAATGAGAAAAGGGACGGTGTCGACTCTTATGTTTGATGAGAGTATATTTAGGTTAAAGCTATTTTTGAAGTTATGAAGATTTAACATTCCATTTAATTAAAATATCATCTTATTTCATGGAATATTAAATCCTATATTTGTGGAGTTCGTTGAAATGTAAAGAATTATCTCTTAAAAAAAATAAACCAAATAAATGAATGAAATTTGGTCAAATAAATTTAACGTTTGAATTTCATTAAATTCATTCAAAATATACGAATCAAACTCCACCTTCGATGTTAATTTTCATGCATTATAATATATTATATGTTGTTTGTTATGTAAACACAGAGAGGGTAATAAACTGTTAAATTTACAAATTTAAAGGGCTTACTAGTAAGTTATTTGCCTAAACCAAATAGACGAACACGTGTCTTTCACATGGGCTCTATAAAATGTCTTCATTATTTTTAAAGAGTAAACTACGTTTTTAGTCCCCATAGTATTAGAAATTGCTATTTTTATCCTTATGTTTTTTAAATTATAAGTTTTACGGTGTGATCCCTAAATAAATTTTCATTTTCGTTCCTATAGTTTACAACTAATTGAGTAAACGTTATTGTTATTTACATGATTCAAAACTCATTGTTGTTCTAAGTCCCTTATATTTAACAGTAAACCATTAATAAAGTTAGTCACAATAACAAAAATAATAATAAATCATAAATTTACGTAAATTGTAATTTTAAGAGCATTAAAACAAAAGTTGTAATTCTTAACAAACTACAGGGACTAAAACTATAGTTAATTCCTTTAAACTTCCTTTTGGTACGATCTTTTAATTTGGTAAAAATATTTTTAAAAAGTTTATCATTAAAAATAATTTTTAATTTTTAATACAATTAGAAAAATATACTACTGTTTTAATGCAACTATCGAAATATAAAATAAATGTATACGAACAATGTCATAATTTTGTAACCAATAAATTTTCATTTAAAAAAGTATAATTTTTTGTTTTTATTGAAAATAAAATAAAAAAAATAAAAAATTACATTATATTCTAATGTAATTTACCTTTTTAATTAATAACGATTATTTTATTAAAATATTGTTTGTCTAAAAATTAAACACGGATATTATAAATATAATAGGACAATATATATACTTGTAGATTACATAATTTAATAGAATTTTTAAGAATTTAACTCATAAGATGTTACTCGGTGGATTATCCTAAGTTATTGTATGTTTTATATAAAACGCACAATCATTAACTAAAAACTTAAAAATCCAATTAATTAGTTTATTAGCACTAGAAGAATACTTGCACAATGCAGCGAGACACATTTCGATTTTAATGTTCTATTTTATTGTTTGTTTTTGTCGATGTTATAATACGACTTTATGTGTTTTTAAGAAAACAATAATGATTTTATTTTTGAATAAAATATAAATTTTAAAAAAAATATATCAATATTAATATCAAATCAACTATTTAAAAGTTCTTATTTTTTATGTAATTTCTTTAATTTATTTTTTGATTATAATTTAATTTAAGTTTAATAACGAAATAATTTATATTTGGTTTAATAATATAACATTTTATAAAGATAATAATTAAGTATTCTGTTAGAATTCAATGATTATCCTAATTATATTTTAGATTTTTGTTATTTAAAATGAGATATTTATCAAGTATTTGATTATGTTTATCTACAGTTAGTTACTCGAATTTAAATATGGAGCTTTAATAAGTTGTACTTACGCACAATCTACTTGTAATTTTGAGTTTTAAGTAATATACATTAATAAACAGTACTTTACGTATAAAAATTGGTTTTTAAAAGTTTTTATCAAATGCTTTATAATATAGTATAGATATGGTGAACATTGTAACATAATTATGTTTTAAAGTGTATTAGTCGTATATCTATACAATATCTAGAAGTGTAATATATAGAATCAAGGGGACCAAAATTGGCAAATTATGAAACTCAAGGAATTAGTGCATGGTTTTCTTCCTTGGGCACATAGTATGGTGATTATGAAAGATACTTCACAAAAATATAAATATTTTTTGATCTAATTATAAAAATTTAGATTTCATATGAAAAGACGTTTATTGTGAAGATATGATTATGTATTTACGGTAATTGGTCAAGGTTAAGAAGGTAAAAAAACATTAAGAAAATGTTTGATTTATATAATGTTTTTGGAATGAAAAGAATCGATAAAAAGATTGAAATTTATAAAAATTAGATTAAAATTGAATCTGAATTAACGGTCATTTGGTTGGCAAGAAACTGAATTGAATAAAATTTAGGGGTTGTTTCGTAGTTGCTAAATGTTTTGGTGCTGAATGATTAAGAGACTTTTATGATATTGTGAAAAATGAAATATAAATGTTTGATAATTATTCAGAATGAAATTAGGGTGTTGAATGGTCAAGGAAGACCTAAGATACAAAATTATTCATGGGGTTTTTATATCATTTAGAGGCAGATTTTTTTTTTTTTGTCAAACAAGATTCATCTCTTAACGATTTAGAAATTGTCTCTTAATAAAACTATTAAAAAGTAAACAAACAACATTTTAAACCTTATGTTTAGTTTGTAAAACGTAGCTATAACATCAAAATATAAATAATAATAGATTACAAACTTATCATTTATTATTTAAATTAGAAATTAGTATTTATATTAATAATTTATTAAAAATGGTGGATTTAGGTGGTGTAATTCATGGGACCAGATGGGATTGAACCCATTTGACTATGTCAACCAAGTAGACCAACAGAATTTGGTCAACATGATTTGTCGTTATCTACGTACCATTTCGGTTTGATAGAATGTTAAGAGGATTTAAATTTTGTAGATAGATTTGGAATAGAAAAAATTTGAAATATTTGATATGTTTGGTTTGTATAATTTTGGATAAAATTGAATTATATTTTTTATAAATAATTTATAAAAACATATTATAAAAAGCTTATGAAAATAATTAAATTATATTTTTATTAAATGTTTATTACAAAACAAGTATTTTTAATATATTTTAAAAAATATTACAAACAAATCTTACGAAATCCCACGAAACACCAACCATCCATGAGATTTCTAAATTCCACGTTTATGGGATTTTAACGATCTCAATGAAATTCCAAGATTTCAAATCTAAACATTGTTTCAACCCAACCACGAAATGAATGAAATTCTATTTCAAATTCCTTAAAATCCTATCAAATCCCGTAAACCAAATGAGGCCTAAGGAGCCGTTTACCAAACGCTTACTCGGGTAAGTGAACACCAAGTCATTTTATCTTACCGGATGAATATGGTAAGGATCAAAAATCTTACTAGGTAAAAGCGAGACAAGGACCAAGAGTCTTACCCGGTAAGTGAAGGCAACGACTCTTACCACGGTAAGCGCTTACCGGATAAATTGTTGCATACGATAACGTTTTGGTGGACTAAAATCTTATCCGATAAGTAAATGACAGTGTTAAATTTACTAGTAAACGCTTACCGGGTAAGTGTTTGGTAAACGACCCCTAAGTTAATTTATAGCTAAAAAAATGTTATTTTTGAGAGCCTAGGAATTACTTAAAATTGATCCCATGTTTGAACATTTTTTATGAACAATGTTTTTCTAGATATGCATAATGACCGATTTTTAGGTGTGAATTGAACAATCATAACCGGTTTTATTTCACTTTAATGTCCACAACCACCTTCCTACCTTTAAAAATCAACTTTAAACTAGACTTGCAATTCAATAATTGTCTTGAAATCTTTAAATAAATTAGGTTCAAAAGCACGGACCACGCTCGTAAACAGTACCTCTAAATTTGGTCCTCAATCCATTTTCGGCTCAAAATTGAATTTTCAAACGTTATATGCATTATGCTATTATCTTATATAATTAAAATTTTAATTTAATTATCACCTGGTTAAAATAAAAACACTCATCAAATACTATTTTTCCATTTTTATTTGAAATTTATAAACAAACAAAATATTATATTAATAGAACTCGAAGAATGCTCGCGCAATGCAGCGAAACACATTTTGATTTTAATGTTCTATTTTATTATGTGTTTCTGTCGATGTTATAATACGATTTTATGTGTTTTTAAGAAAACATTAATGATTCTTTCTCCCCCTCTTCTTCTCTCTCTTCGTCTCTTCCTCTTTCTCTGTTTTTCTTTCTCTCTTTCTCTTCCTCTCTTCTTTCTTCTTCACTTTCTTCCTCCTTTTTTCTCTCTGGGTGCCTTGTTTATTTCTGGTGGATGTGGTTCGCCCCCACCCGAGGGAGTATTTTGTCTTGTTTTTTAGCGTTTAAGTGTTTTTTCTTGATCTGGAAGGGTCACCCCCCTCTCTCTAAAAAAAAAAACATTAATGATTTTATTTTTGAATAAAATATAAATTTAAAGATATCATAAAAATTTGAAAAAAAATATATCAATGTTAATATCAAATCAATTATTTAAAAGTTCTATTTTTTATGTAATTTCTTTAATTTATTTTTTTATTATAATTTAATTTAAATTTAATAACAAAATAATTTATTTTTGGATTAATACAATAACATTTTATAAAGATAATGATTAAGTATTCTGTTAGAACTCAATAATTATCGTAATTATATTTTAGAATTTTTATATTTAAAATGAGATGTTTATCTTGTATTTGATTATGTTTATCTGCAGTTAGTTACACGAATTTAAATATGGAGTTTTAATAAGTTGTACTTACGCATAATTTACTTGTAATCTTGAGTTTAAGTAATATATATTAATAAACAATATTTTACATGTAAAAAATAATTTTTAAATTTTTTTATGAAATATTTATAATACAGTACAAATTATATAAGGTTCAAAGATAAGGTCCTTTGTTTTGCCAATGCCATGTGCAACACAGACCATATCACTTCTGGAAAAAAGTCCACGTGACCAAATACACAAAATCCTTTCTTTCTCTGTAGCTGGAATTTCTTATTTTATATTTTGTTTTTAAATTATTAAACTTAGTTCATACTTAATATTTTCTCTTTTAATTATTAAAATTACAACATGTAATTTAAAAATAATAAAAAATAATAAAAAAGTCATCCAAGGTGTTGAAACTGATTGGAGTAGCACCCCTGCTCCAACTGAAATTCAACTCGTACAGCTAATAACCTCCCCACTCCTCTCTCTCTCTCTCTCTCTCTCTCTCTCTCTCTCTCTCTGACTCTTTCAATCTCTCTTATTTATGGACCAAAATCGTTGGTAGAAAAGGGTTTCAACTCTGAAATTTGAAGGATACAGGAATTGAGGGGAGAATGAAGGAGACGATTAAGCAGCAGATGATGAAGAGGTTGCACCGCCGTAATTCTTCATCCTCTTCAACCGCCTCCATTGATTATACTTCCGGTGAAAGACTCGAATTCAAATTCTCCGGCCTTCAGGCTCTTCAGGTAACCTAGCCATTTCCTTTCTGTCTGTCTGTCTCTGTCTCTGTCACACAGACAACAAAATTGTACAACTGCTGACGAGATGTAGGGACCTGCTGTATTCGGTTTTATGAGGTGTTAAAAAAACTATGGAATGTCTAATTTGTATCGAGTTGTGAGTGAGTTTTTATGTGGAATGATGTTCTCTTACCTCTGTTTCGAGAAAATATAATAAGTGCGGTCTTATTTTTTTTCTCTTGCGTTTCAAATAAAATGACCATAACTATGATATACAGTAACAAGTGCTTGATTATTGAGGCAAAAAAGATAGACAAGGATATGTGTTATGTTGAGGAGGTGGAGTCTCCTATAGAGAGGGGATAGCTCATTTCTAAACCGTCAGTGGTCCAACTAAAGATCATCCAAGGAGAATCTGATGAAGTTCGTTTTTGAGTTCTCATTACAAATTACTCGCTGGAACTCCCTTGGGTAGTTGTGAGTGTTCTCCGTTAATTATTTAGCATTATCCTTTGGCTTATATAGCTCAATTAGGACTGTTGCGTTAAGGCCACATGATTTGTCCGGGGAAAATCTAAGTTCACGACATTAGTCTTTGATACCATGAAGAGATTAGTGTTTCAATTGATGTTTATTGTTGAGGGAAATCCCTGTATGAAAAATGTGCATCATGCAAGATGGGCTTGTAGCCTACAGAATAAGGCTCACTATTACCTCTAAGAATCTGATAAGTAATAATGTATATTTCTTTGGCAAAAGGAAAAGTACGTTCATTAAAAAGTTCAACATAGTTGAAGCAACAAATACAGTGATTTTCGAAGATCTCACTTCAAATGGCAGTTTGCCATTTGAGAAGGGATCTAAACCAACAAAACAGTGACCTTATAACTACTATGAACGAAGACTTGAAAGGAAATCTATCCAGCGAGGTGGTGTAGTCGAAGGTTGGTTTGACCATGGATGGAAGTTAGTGATGGAGAACATCTTTGCGGCTAATGTCTAATACACTCTGATCTTTATTTTTTAGACAACCACACGTCTTCGTTGTTGAACACCAAAATCATCACGAGCCAGCAAAATCATATATCCATAATGTATAGGGGTCAACAAATATCCAAACTTGTGAGCCCCTTCCCATATCCCTTTGTTGCAAATCTTCAGCGAATTGATTAATGCTTGATATTGCACATTCGGGACCCCACTTTTGAAATAAGCCTTTCATATTGCATCTGCCCACCTGCAATGCATAAGAAGACGCTGTCCTGTTTCTTTGCTTTCTTCATACGAAGGGCAGGTGGTGTCATGGTTTACAAGGATGTATGAAACAAAACGTCTCTTACAGGAACAACATCTCGATTGCCAACCAATGGAAGCATGCACCTTGGAGGGGACATGCTTGTGCCATACAAAGCTAGCCCAGGAAGGAAGTGAAATATTTGGCCGACGTTGCAAAATTTCTGAAGCCATCACCACTGAGAATTCTCCCTGGTTTCTCGGTGTCGAAATGACGTGATTAGATTTGACCTGAGAGAGCAGTAGAAGCAAGTCCCGGGATTGAGAAGATTCGTGCACCAGTAAATATCGGCTGAAAGGGATCTGCCAAACATTGTGTGCCTCATCATCATAGATGTAGAAGTCATTGATCTCGACCAATCTGATGAGCAATAAAATATGACAAGCCAGAAGATGGATTCACACGTGCATGAACAGGATGATAGAGTATATTCCGCCTACCATCAAGTATTCAGCTTGGTGATATTTGTGCCCGTCCCTTAGGCATTAATATGTTGGAGGTCACGGATTCAATTCAGACCCTGTTCCCCGGATCCTTCTCTAAAGAACTGTTTGAATAACTCTGTTTCACATGTCTTTAGCAGATTGTTTCCTAAATAATTGTAACTATTGGAACCTGTTTCATAGTTTATGTAACCTTGTGGCAGCTTCTAATGACAGCTGGCCTAGGTTATATTTCAAGTAGCTATCTATTTTAACTTTTCATTGCAACAAAGATTCCTTTTCTTGTTAAGCACAATTGTTGCGGATTTGCTCACTGTGTTTTGCACTTCCAGGTCCCCAAAGGATGGGATAAGCTTTCGCTGTCTCTCATCTCTGTAGAAACAGGAAAAACGATCGCGAAAACAGGTAGAGCAGCGGTACAGAATGGAATTTGTCGATGGACTGAAAATTTGTCAGAACGCATTTGGGTTCCCCATGATGATGCTTCAAAAGGGCTTGAGCAATGCCTATATAAGCTTTTTATTTCAATGGTACGATCCATCTCATGCTTTTAATAAAGTTTCAGTTTGATTTATTTGTATTTTCCCATGTGCTTGTCATGGTCTATGATTATTCCACTAATAATCTATGGTTATGTCTTTTGGCAGGGATCAGGTAGATCAAGCATCCTTGGAGAAGTTACAGTAAATTTGTCAGGTCATTTCAGTTCTGAAAATTCCACTTCTATTGCGCAACCACTAAAAAACTGTAGCCATGGGACAATCTTACAGGTTAGTCATCATCAGATGCTTCCAAGCCCCTTTAGAAAAACAATAATTTTTCTTTTGGATTCTTCAGTAGTGTGATTATTCATATTATCATCGTTGTTGGTGTGTTTTTGTGCATTATTTTGTGTCCTTTGATGTATGGTCATACCGACTGATTGGCTTGCACGAAATACTTTCACTTATAGAAGGATATGCTTCTAGTATATCCTTTTTCGAAGCCAGCATTGCTTCTGTGGGTCAATAGCTTGTGTTAGACAGATACTACCTTTTTTGAACCATAAGCAATAAATCGCGATGAATACTGAACTTTTGGACTTGTGCAACTAGTTTAATGGCATTCATTAGTCAGTCCAGGAACTTTTTATATTCCACAGGTTGTGTCCTAGAACTAACAAGAGCTCCATCATGATTTCCTTCTTTGTGCAACTTATGCCTGATATAACAACGCTTCCTTATTTTCCTACCAAGCGAAAGTTTCCATAAACAGCATCAATAGGTTTAGACTTGGCTTGATCAATTTGTTCTAGTACCCTCGTCATCCTAGAATGTGTTCTTGGTATAATTTCTTTGATGAGATCTTTCTCTACGAGTATGCTATGGTTTTGAGGACCATTCACATTTTCATTAGTCCTAGTAGCACAGTCACGCATAAGATATATCAGATAATAGCAATTAGCTATCATAGGCAATATCTCTCATGATATACAGTCATATACTGAAAATATTGTTTTTTCTTGGGATGCCCATTACCATTATCAGTGTGTAATATCATGATTTAAATTTCACACGAGTTTTATGGATGGTAGTTTTTGACATGTGGAATAGTTCTTGTGCAGATTTTTACTATATTTCTTATTAAGGCACTCTAGGCTTATGCACTGATGATTCCCTCAAAATACTCTTCTGATTATGAGGGAAATGACTTCACTTGTCCAGTATTTCAAAAATAATAGCTTTCTTATAGAGTTGAGGTAAACATTTTTTTATAAGAGAATTTGGGTTCTTTCTCCTTGCAGGTGGAAATTCAGTGCCTAACACCTCGAGCAAATCTGAGGTTTTTTCTTGAACAGCTGAAGCTAAATATTTATTCTTTCAATCGTTGGCATAGGTTCTAACTTGCTATATGTTCCGGGAAATGACAGATGGACAGACACTGATTCTTTCACCGAAGATGCCAATGCTTCTGATGACCTTGATAACACTTCAGATGCATCTGATGGTAGAATCACCAAGAGTTTAGGATCTTCCATAAGCAGTAACTTTCAGTATACATCTCAAGCAGGTGGACTCGGTAGCAGGGTACTTTCTTTCACTGAACTCTAAAATGAAATGTTGGTTACCTTAAGACTCATACTATGATACTGGTCTTCTTTGGCTGTTTGATCTGATGCATTTTTGTTCTTTGTATCTCTTACAAATTCACCTGAATAATTTTTGACATACAATTTGAATTATGTCACATAATTGGCGTCCAGTTTCAACTTTTAATTCTTAAATGAGTCCCGACTTGTGTTTATTTCGACTTTACATATGCAGTAGACTTGGTATCAGCGCCTGTCTATGCTTCTATCATTTCTTACTTGGTCTAAAAATACACTTTATATGAGGTTGTATTGTTGTTGTGGGTCATTCAATGATTTACAAAAGATCAGCTGCTGTAGCTTTTATCTACTCTCCCCCCCCCCCATGTTATATAAATATTTCCCGCTCAGCTGACAAATATCATCCAGTTATACCGTCACAAGTTACATAAACAATTGCATGGTTAGCTTTGTTTTACATTTTCAACCTAACAATGTAAGAGCCAGATATCATTTGAACTGCTACTCATTTCACATTAAAATAGAAATTCACTGTGGAGTAACCTCAGAGGCTCAGACTTATGCATCTTTCTGTATCTAATAACACCTTATTTGTTGCACAGGATAGAAGCTTATCTGCAGGGGGATCACGTAGTAGCTTTGATTCAATGGATGATTCTTTTGGCAGGGAGAGTTGTTCCCCTAATAGGAATCTAAGTGAAGTTGCAAATGACCTAATTGGAAGGCAGGATTCTGTACGCTCTTCGAATAGTGCACAGGATAGCTCATATCATGTCTATGATTCTCCTAGATCAAGTCATTCTCTTTACAGCTCAGGTTCAGGTAAGAATGTTTTAAGTCAAAGACAAGATTCTGGAAAAGTTTCAAATTCTATTCCTGCATCACCATTACGAACTTCTGGTTCCACTGAATTTGCTCTGGAAGCCGAAGGAAGCACAATGGAGGAACTTAGGACAGAAGCAAGAATGTGGGAAAGAAACACACGGAAGTTGATGGTTGATCTAGATTTCTTAAGGAAGGAGTCCAGAGACCAAACAAAGAAGTTGGAAAATGCAACTATGGAGGTTCTTGCATCACGAACAGAATGTGATGGACTGAAACATGAAATAAATTACTTGAAAGTTCTCCTGGATGAATCGGCAGTGAAAGAAAAGGATGCTGACGATCTAAAACTCCAGGTGCAAGATAAAAAAGATATCCAGACCGAATTGGAAGAGGAAATAAAATTTCAGAAAGAGTTGAATGATAATTTGTCTCTGCAGCTAAATAGAACTCAGGAATCAAATCTTGAGCTAGTTTCTATCCTCCAGGAACTGGAAGAGACGATAGAGAAACAGAGATTGGAGATAGAGAGCCTCACCATGTTGAAACTAGAGCAGGACGGTGAAGAAGCAGATACAAGGGTGCAAGTATCCGATAAGAAGATCAGGGCTGTGCCCTGTGGTTCAGATTATATAAACAATTCTATTGAGAACCCCAAAACTGGTTTCCTTGTTGAAGGGAATGACCAATGGGATCCAGAACTCCAACTACAGAAATTTCTGGAGTCACAAAAGACGTTGGAGAGTATTATTCTCCATCTGGAAAAAACCCTGGAGGAGAAAACTCAAGAAATAGAGCGTGAACAAGTTCTCAAGGCTCAAACTCTTTTGGATAATGAGTTGGAGTGGACGAAGAAACTAACCTTGAAAGACCAAGAAATCTTTAATCTGGAAGAAAAATTATCAGAAGCTCATGCTGCACAATTTCCAGTGGAGAGAGAGTCACATTCAAGAGAAACCCCAGATCTCATCGAGATTAAAGCTTTGAAGGATAAGATTCAGGAGCTTGAAAGAGATTGTAATGAGCTTACTGATGAAAATCTCGAGCTCCTATATAAGCTTAAAGAATCAAGTAAGGATCTTTCAACGGGTGCTAATTCTATTAGTTCTTCACTGGGAAGGCGTCCTGGTTCCGAGTCCCCCATTATTGAAGATTCTAAGATGATCAAACTCGAGTGCCAGACACAGCAGCTCAAAGAGGAGGCAAAGAAGAGAGAGCTTGATGGAATAGATGCTGGCTACCTGCAACTTCGTTGTAATGATCTAGAAAGCAAGTGTGTGGAACTAGAGGTAAACATCCAAGGTTTCAAGGATAGAGCTTATTATCTTGATGGTGAACTCGATAAATATCGTGAAAAGGCAGTAGAGCAGGAAAAGGAGGTTGATGCATTGAAACAATCATTGAAATCGCAGCAAGAAGGAAAACAAGAAAGTAAGTACCTTCCAATTATATTTCTCAACTAAGTTGATCTTATAACTACTTGTCAATCGTTCCATAAGTTATTTGAACCATGCCCTTCTGTTGCATAACATTAACCAAGTGATTCTCTTAACCTTTAAATTTGGATGTATATATAGTTTTTGACAGTTGAAAGTATTTGACATGTACAGATTCATTCCCTCAAGAAGGGCAGGCTGAGGTTGTCTTGAACAATGTAGTCCAGTCCAACACATCATTGGGAAACCTTCATGTGGCTAAATATAATGTACATGGTGAAGAGACCAAACCAATGACAAAGGATCCTTGGAATGTTGAAAATAAGATGGATGATAGTTTGAAGAACAATAATGACATGCTTGAGAAGTTCAACATGGAACTAAAATCCAGGGTGGAGGATCTAGGAAAGGAACTATTGGCAAAAACCTCTGAGATAGAAGCGCTCAAATCAGGTTTTTTGCTGAAGGGCAGGGAGATTCCGTGTCGGAGTTACAATCAGAGAGACTTGAAGACTCAATTGTCTGATATGCAAATATTGAAAAGTCAGTTGAAGGGAAGTCTGAAAGCTATGCAAAGCGACAGTACACTCATCTACGAATGTCTAGATAAGGTGAAGAGTGACATGGTGATGCTTAATGGTACAAAGGATTCCCAATTTGCAGCCAACAAGATTCTTGAAAAGAAGTTACTTGAGCTTGAGAGTTGTAATAAGGAGTTAGAGCTGCACTTGGCTGAATTGGAAGTAGAAAATATACACTTATCGGAGCGCATATCTGGATTAGAACCTCAACTGAGATATTTGACTGATGCAAGAGAGTCAAGTCGTTTGGAGATACAGCATTCAGAGACTAGCATCAAGAATTTGCAGGCTGAAATTAGAAGGTTAGAAGAGGAAATAGAAACGAGCAAGGTTGATATGAGACAGAAATTGGAGTACATGCAAAAACGGTGGTTAGAAGCTCAAGAGGAGTGTGAATATCTGAAAAAAGCAAATCCCAAATTACAGAATACTGCAGAAAGTTTGATCGAAGAGTGCAGTGCACTTGAAAAGTCAAATCGAGAGCTAAAGCAACAAAGACTCGACTTGTATAATCGCAGCAAAGACATGGAAGCAGAACTGAGGGAGTCACAACATAATTTCTCCAAGTTGTCAAGGAACTTGGAAGATTTAGAAGATAAGTTCTCCTTGATGATCAATGGGGTTGCCACAAAAGAGAAAATGTTTGTTTCAGAACTCGAAGATTTATATCTGCAAAATAAAGAGCAGACAGAGAAGTTTGTTATGGGTGAGAACTTGTTCAATCAAATGTACTCGGAAAAGATGGTTGAAATCGATAACCTTCAACAAGAGGTAGCACATCTCAGTACACAGATATATGCAACTCAAGATGAAAGGGATAGAATGGCTTCAGAGGCAGTACTCGAAATGCATGTCTTACGTGCAGACAAGGATAAACTGGAAATAGCTATTGAAGATGTCAAAGAAAAATTCAGATCATCTGAGAAGAAGCTTGATACCATCCAAGATGAATATGAAGCAAGAATTCAAGATGTGATGGTTGAGCTTGCTGCTTCCAAACAGAACCATGGAATTCTAGAGGCAAACCTTGACAAATTAATGGAGTTGCTGGAGAATAGCAGATCTAATGAAGAAAAGCTAAGAATCACAGTTGGTGAGCTCCATGATGACCTCAAACATTGTGAATACCAAGGAGTACAATTAACAGAAGAAATCTCAAGTCTTAAGGGTCAATTGCAGAAAGTTCCACTATTGCAGGACGAAGTGGTGGCTCTTAAGAATTCACTCAATGATGTGAAGTATGAGAATGAAAGATTGGAAGCCTCATTACAGATGATTACTGCGGATTATGAAGAATTGAAGGAAGAGAAAACTTCATTGTTTCAGAAAACATCTAGCATGCAGAAGAGAGTGATCGAATTAGAGGACCAAAAACGTAGTAAAGTTGCCTTGGAGGAACAAATTATGCGGCTTCAGGGTGATCTAACTGCTAAAGAAGCATTATGTGCACAGGATGCTGAGTTGAAAAATGAGCTAGGGCGTCTGAAGCGATCAAATAGTCATCTACAGCGGAAGATAAATCATCTTCAAGAGGAAAAAGATGAATGCATGAAGAACGTTCAAGTCCTTGAAGAGAAATTGGAGCAGAAAAAAGGTTTACAGCCAGATGACATTGAGCGATCTACTAATAATAGTGCTAATTCTTTTGGATCAAATGGTAGTCTTCACGACTACATGAAGTTCTCAGAGGTCCATATAAGATCTTTTCTATATGGTAAATTTAAAAATATGGCTATAAGTTGGCTACTAACTTTGTTTTTTCAATTTGGCAGGATGTGGAAGATGAGACAATCATTGATGCAGCATCAAGAATCCGGTCACTTGAGAATGAACTTGCTGAGGCTTTGGAGGCAAATGACATGTATAAGGCCCAGATTAAGAGGTATGCGCAGAAGAACTTGTCTGAATCTAATTGAAATCATGTGCAGATTCTAATAGGGAAAAATGCAACAAGGTCTTATTTAGTTCATATTTAGTGTAACAAATAATATTTTTTTCTCAATAAATGTAACAAAGTTTCAAATTTCTATTTTGTACCATTTTAACCGGTAACCTGCTGATCAAGTAACTTGGATAACACAAATACCCATTTACAGAAGGTTTATGAAAGAGTTATGATGAAGTGGACGATAAACTTAACATGCATATTATCAAATGTTACTAGATCAACATGTTACCGGTTAAAATGCATAAAATATAAGAATTTCTGAAACTTCGTTACATTGAGAAAAAAAATATTTTCTTTTGTTACACTAAATAACAAACTAAAACAAACTTGCATTTTGCCCATTATAATATGCACCACCTCAGTCTAAAATTACAAAGGAAACTGGAAAAGCCTAACCTTGTAGATGATCATTCTCACTAATATACTTGCTGCTACCATTTCCTTAATTCCAGCTTCGTGTCTGAGGGACAAGATGTAGAAGTTGCCGGCATAACAATCAACAAAGAACATGATAAAGATGCATCCTCAGTTGAGACCGAGTTGAAAGAACTTCAAGAACGTTACCTCCACATGAGCCTCAAATATGCAGAAGTTGAAGCTCAAAGAGAAGAGCTCGTATCAAAGCTAAAGGCTGTGAGGCCTGGAAGGAGCTGGTTTTCGTAACTTAAAAGGAAATTGATCCTTTTACCATACCCAAAAGTAAATTAATTGATCTTTTCTCATTCATTATATGTTAATATCCATGGATGGCATATCTTTTTTGAGGAAAACCAAGAACATGGGACTATATTCTTGAAGAAATAGCATAATTCTTAGGATATAGTAAATTAAACACAAAACTAAAAGAGATGAAAGAAGAGGAGGTAGATGATATTGTTCTGTCTTTCTTGGATATGTAATTGTATATCATGTATGCATGCCCTCTTCTTTTCTTTTTTAGTTTCTAGTCTAGGACATGTTAAAAACATACGAGTCATGTAACTTGTACATGCCATATCTTAATGAAGAAATCAGGACACTTTTTCTTGGATACTGTATCTTTGTTCTATATTGCGTTCATGTCGATTGCAAGGAAGACACGAGCATCCATATCTTGACTATTACTTACACATATATCTTGTTTGTATATCTAACGGGTCAAGAACAAGTAAAAGATTCACCACACCTTTCTCTCCACATCTATTTTTTAACCTTTTGGAAGCAAAGGCCTAGTTTATAATTTGGTCGATGAGTGGCACCTTTGGCTCCTCATTTCTCAAATTACCTTCAATCCTTTTCCTCTTTTTGGGTACTTGCTAAATAAAATGGTTAAAATCAAGCATATCTGATTTTAGCAGGCCCACTTGTAATTAAACTACAAGTAATCAAATGCATTGGTTAGCAAACTCATTTGCTTTGCACTCTTTTTCACCTTGAGTTTTATCATTTAACCACCAATCCCATCACAGTTTTGATTCAAAATAAAAAATGTATGATGCGAAGAAAACTCTGTAGAATTTTATTATGCAGCAATGAAGGAATGAAATGAGCCAATTGTTATTCGGATTATACAATGCGTAGTAATCATTCAGCATATAATCAGAAAAACAGTGAGGCAAATATGACGCACTCTACATGTGAAGAACTTGAGACTCGAGTAAATGTTCTTCCTCGGTCAGTCAGTTCGTAATCTGTTTACAGTATGGAGTAAGCTCGGATGACCTCCACAATTGGTGCCCGGCACAACGGACATTTCCCTCCTCCACGAACCAACTCATTTGCACATTTTGAACAGGTACACATGTGCCCACACCTGTACAACATACGTACACACAAATTAGATTTCAATAAAAAGATCAGTACAAGTTCTTTAGGTTTTTGCCATTGTCATTGCAGAACCAATAATTAGAGGTCATTTGGGATTTAATAGTATCAGTTTTGTTGCTTTGTTTCACAAGATTTCCATGCTTCTTTGTAATATTAAATGTGTTCATAGAGCATAACATGGAATACCTGTACAACAACGAATCAATCTGGCTATCACAACAAACACAACAGGTTCCTTTCCTAACTTGACCCCATTTTGATCCATCTTCTGAGGTTTCTGCAGCAATACCTGCAACAAACTCCACGATATTAGCGGTCAATTTTCAGAAAAGTGCCATGCTCTTGTAATTACGGCCTAGGTGTTGTCATATATATACCTTGTTCACCCCCTGATCGATTCAAAGCTGCAGAAACTTCCTGTCTTACAGACCGTTGCAGCTCTAGTTGCATGTCCATGCAGGCCTCGAGCATCCTCTGCATGTGGGTCATGCCTTGTTGCAGTCTCGCCATATCTGCCCTCAAATCATTAATCATCTCCCACTCCTGCTCCATTAATCTCCATTCATTAACCTTAACAAAACCACATAGTTTTACAACCAATCTGGGATGAAATAACTTACAAGTTCAGACCGATGCATGCTGTGGCGTGACCAACTAGAATAAGGCAAATGATGCCACATTGGTTGTGGTGGGGGTACTGGCGGAGATGGTAGAACCAGTGAAGGTCTACCAATGGCATCCCGCTGATTCTCTGTCTGTTCATCCCTGTGCTGCTCCTGGTCACCCTCCAGTGAAGCAGGGGTCGGCAAGTTGCGGTGAAGATCCCAATCAATGGGAGCACGACCTTGTCTGTTGACATATGATTGAATCAACTGGTCCAAACTCTCACGGAAACCACTACGAAGAAGATTAGAAACACTTCTCCTACAGTAAACAAGAAAATCAGTCAATGCAATAGGAACAACAAAGGATTAGTCTGAGTGAAAGCTAGCTCAACTAGCAAATAAATGTTGGCCTTTGGGACTCCTCATAATAGGTCACCAGTTCGAGTCTCCTTAGAGTCACTGGGGATTTTCCTGACTGTTATCTTCAGGGCCCATGTGATAATTTGATGTACAGGCAAGCTGGCCGGATATTCACGGTTAAAAAAACAAGAAAAGATTATAATTAGCAAAAGGTCTACTACCTGCTCAAAAGTTCCCTGAGTTCCATGCTGTACACATTGTCATCGTCGGGTGGGTGAAACCTATTCACTCTCCTAACGGGAACAGAATGCAGCATTCTTGGTGGATCGGAAGGTCCCTCTGACCAATTTTCAACCGCTTCCCGTGAGACATCTTCATGCCAAACCTCATTAGTTCCATGCATATGTGCACCTTCTCCACCGGTTGCTGAAGTTTCCTGGGGCCAGTCGGTACCTGAATTTTCTTGCCAATTCCGACCAACATCTTCTGAAGTCCCATCTCTCCATTCGTTGAACTCGTTATAGCTTTCCTGCTGCCACTCTCCTCTCTCGACTTCAACAACCTGGTCTTGCCACTCCTCTCCTTCATCAATATCTGCTTCTTGATTTGTACTTTGAACAGCTGCAACACTTTCCAAGCTTCCTGTGTGATCACTGACCTGGTGAACATCGATGTCCTCAACCCACAGTTGCGACTGCTCTTGGTTTTCATGTTCGGTCTCCTGTGAATTATTTGCATGAGCCAAATCACTCGTAAAAGCAGTGATATTGTTAAAGTATAGTAATCAGAATGGCTGCTTACTTGACCATGAACAATGTTCTCTGATCTGGACCGGAACCCTTCCCTGATCAAGAGAGCCACACCATCAAACCACAATCACAAAGAAAATCTTATACAGTAACAAAAACCATCAACATTCTATTTGAAAAGCTTTAGATTCATGGAATTATCAAGACCAAACCAAATGAGCTCAATATATCCCACCCCCGAAAGTGGGGTGAGGGTGAAATGTATGCAGTCATAACCTCTACCCTTAATGAGTTACGTAAAAACTGTAGTAAGTATGAAGATTCAAGTAAAAAAAACTTCAGATAAAGCATACCTCAGACCAGAGACAGTGTGACGTTGTCTCAACTGGACCAACTCGCTTGCTGCAACAGAAGAAGGCCTCTCCTCCTCTACAGGCCTTTCATTTCGTAAGAATCTGCCTCTCAGTAATGACTGATAAAACAAAAACACAGGCTTCAGAAATCATCTATACTTCTAAAACCTTCTAATGCCATCACAAACTAGTAAGCAAATCGTTATCCTACTATGATCAAATGCAAACATGGATAGATACATGCTATTTACAAAACAAGCTCGGTATATCCCAACCTGAGGTGGGGTTTTGGGAGGGTAAGATGTAAACACGCCTGACCTCCATAACTCACAAAATAGAGTGGTGGTTTCTGTGTGACCCCAATATACGGGGTTTTGACAATTGTGAAGGCTAACAAAACGAGAGAGTGATAAGGAACCGACCTGAATGCGGTTGCGATGAGCAAAATCAGAAACCGCACGATACTCTGTCAAACCCTCAAGTTCCCTCTGCCGTTCTCTCTCGACCCTCATAAGTAGGTCAAGTAGAGCTTGTCTACCACGCAGCCTCAGCATGTCCCTTTGAATATGCTCTGGCTGCCCTTCATCACCAATCCTTTCACGATTCTGTTCACTTTGATCTTCCCTTCGACCGCCACGACTTCCTCTCTGCTGACTAGTCATTTGTACCCATTCCCTCACGATCCTCACTCTTTCACGCTCGGTTTCACCAAGCCACTCTGCTCGTGGACCATTACTCCTCTGCGCAACACCGGGTGAGTGATCAGCGACACCAGTTTCCCTCCATCCCTGAACAATGTGCCTCACCCTCTCCCTCTCTACCTCACCGATATCAGGAGTTTGCTCATGGCTAGAGCCGTCATGGTCTCGACGCTCGTTTCGTGGTTCCATTTGATCATGAGACCAAGTTCCATAGTCGTTCTCACTCTCTGTAACATCTTCTCGGCCTTCGGTGGTGGTCGAAATATTCGTATTGGAGTCTACACTCCTCTGCTGTCGGAGTCTCACTCTCACTCTTTCGCGGGCACGATTCAAGACATGCTCGTCTTCCAATTCTCGCCACATCTGCAGAATGGACGATGCCCGGGTGCTCGGCCTCTCGACATTCCCCTGCCTCCTGGAGGGAGGGGAAGGAGATGGGGATTCCCTCAAGAATGAAGAATCTAACATGGAAACAGTATGCAAACCTGCAAGCGCCATTAATTCAGACTCACGATTCCTCCTCTCAATGGTGGTGATCATCTCCTGTGCTTGCCTGGCGGCCCATCGGCTGAGAATCCGGGAGTGACGTCTTCTAGCAGCAGAAGACTCGGCGAGATCATCACCCTCAAGATCGGACCTCCTCCGCCGCCGCATAAGCTGATCACCACCGTCAGTATCGTCGTCATCCTCGGTGGTACGCGGGGAGCTACAGGATGCAAATGACATACAATCATCCAATTGCCCCCTCATTAAGTCATGAAATCCTCTCTCGAAATCGGAACCACCAGTCTCGAAATCGGAACAGGCATCAGGCTTCTGTGGCAGTTGCTGTTGAAAATCGGTCATCTTCTCAGTAACCCTACACCCCCCAAAACCCAACCTGAATCTACCACCAAACACGCCCAAACACAAAATTCACCATTTTTCTAAGCAAAACCAAAACTGTATTGGATAGAAACCTAACCCTAGATTGAGACAAAACACTCGTCCAATTTACGAAAAACAGATAAAATCAATATTACCTGATCAAACATATGATCAAAATCGTAGTTTGTATCATGAGGGATACAACTGAACATGAATACCTAACAAATCGAATCGAGATCCATCACCAGCAATGGAGGAAAACAATTCAGAAACGAAATCAAAACCTGTCTGTGAAGCTTTGTATCCTGTTTCAATCCGATGATAAAAACCGAACCCTAGAAAATCCTTTCGCCATACAAGCAAAAACAAAAAAGAAAAAGAGAAAGCGAATTGAGGAATCGATGAAGAGGAAGTTGTGGCAGAAAAACCCAACCCAAAAACGAAAAGCAAGGGAAAGCAAAGGCAAAGGCAAAAGAGTGTATGTATGTATGTCTGTATGTATGTATATAATATATATATATATATACACACACACGATAGAAGAAGATGAAAGAGGAAGAAGATGAGAGAGGAGGAAGAAGAAGAAGAAGAAGAAGAAATGTGGTGGAGGGGAGGGTTGAAATTGGTAAAAAGTTTTCCAATGTTGGTTGGGCGCGATTTCTATGGGAGAGAATTGACACGTCTGTCTCTCTATCAAATATCTAAGGCCATGGATGAAACTTTAAAGGCTCGTCCTTCAAATGTGTTTACCCTCTTTTTTCTGCCTATTTCCTCGCCATTCTTTTTCTTTTCTTTCTTTTTTACCACCATCACCTCTATTTATATACATACATACATATATATATATATATATATATATATATATATCACAATGCGGCATGGTGGATGTAACAATGATTTTCCAGATTTTTACAGATTTGACATCGATATCTAATTATCTGATATAATTATATTACAAATATATGGGTTGGATTCAAATGAGACCAACTTGTTTTCATGAGACTATTTTTTTACATTTGAAACTTCACAACAAAAATATTTTGAAAAAGTTTCAAGTGTAAAAAAATAGTCACAAGGATCTAATAGAAACATGTTGGTCTCACATGATCTCAAGTCTATAATATATTTGGTATAAAAATTTAAAAAATAATTATTTCATATTATGTATTGCTTATTGACTTCGTATGTATTCTATTGAAAATTAAGTTTATAGTTTAGTATTTCATATAAGAAATTTATATTTCGTTATATTACATAGATATACAACTAGTCAGGTATAATCAAATACCCTTGTTTTAATGTGTCTATGTATGCACGTATATTGATATGCATACACAAATGTGTGTTATATACGTTTATGTTCGTATCGGTATAAATATGGAGTCTCGTGATCAACGATAAGTGAATTTGAGTTCTAAGACAAAAATAGACGTGTCAGGTATAACAACGTGTGTATTTGTCGTCTTCACATATACATTCCATTAGCTTGTATTTGACACATGGATAGATAGATAACAATAGAACTAGACATGATATAACTAGTTGTTTGTATAATGTTTAATAAACATCGTATATAATAAAACAAAATATTAAAATTGTTGCTTAATCTTATTGACAAATAAGAACCACAAATGTTATTGGTATTTTAACTCAAGTATATCGTCCCCTTCGCTTATATGTGAAATGGCTCAATGGGCAATTTCTTGATATTTTCTTAGGGGCCGTTTGTCAAACACTTACCCGGTAAGTGCTTACCGATAAAATTTAACACTATTAATTACTTACTGGGTAAGATTTTAGTCCATCAAAACGACGTTGTATGCAACAATTCATCCAGTAAGCGCTTACCGTGTTAAGAGTCGATCGCCCTCACTTACAGGATAAAACTCATGGTCCTTGTCTCGTTCTTACCGGGTAAAATTCTTAGTCTTTACCATATTCATCTGGTGAGGTAATGTGACTTGGTAAGCGCTTACCCGGGTAAGTGATTAGTAAACGGCCCCTTATTTAGCTTATGCATGCTCGATCTAAGGGATTATAAACCAAATCAAGTCAGAAAATTTCGTCATATATCTCACTCGAAAGTACCCAAAAAGTTGGAGCGGTTGTTTCTTGATTACCCCCGACTTATGTTGGAAATAAAACCGACGGTGAATGTATTTTATTTGATTATTTTAAAATGAAATTAGATCGAGAGATTGATGTAATTTGATTCAGTTTTTATGGTTTGATGAATTGGGACATGGGTGGAGGGAAAGCAGGATTCTTGTCTGAGATTCACGCATATGTTTGACTGAGCGACCGGGCGGCGTGGTACCGGCGGTGTGCGTTGGGGTGGCCTTTTCGCAGGGCCAAATCAATCATGTTGACATGTACCCTTCATCATCCTCTATACTCTAAAATGCTTCACTTTTCTTTCGGGAAAATTATCAAACACGTGGTGTGCAATTAAATGTGCATTCCTTGTTTTATATTTCCCCCCCTCTTTAGCATCCATGAATAAGTAAAACCAACTTCCCCACCAACCAAAAATGTAGATGCACATTTTATTCATCAACAAAATCTTGTATATTTATAAAAAGATCGAAAAATAGGTTATTTTCGTATGACAGATTCAAGAATTCCAACTCTAGGAATGCTTGAGAACGAGGAAAGAAAATACAAACAAAGATATCAGAGAAGTTGAAGTGTCGTTTTTTATCGTTTGCGTATGTGTAATTTATAATGGTATTTTTAGGGTTCAAATTAATTTTGCCATAAATCTAGTTGATTTACATGCAAATTAACTTGAATACCGTAGCTATCAAAAGAGTATATATTGTATCCAATGGAAAATTAGATGTTGAATGTATAATTCATGGAACAAAGTCTTACCATATTGGGAAATTTCATACGATGAGTATTATGGTTTTTTGGTTAAAAAAATTGCATATTGTTGTCTCTCATGATTAGGGTTGGTTCTATTTTGTGTTTATCTCTTACAACATTGAGGGGCTGTTTGGCAGTTGTTAAATGGATTGGTGCAGAATGATTAAGAGACTCTCATAATATAGTGCAAAATGAAATATAATTGTCCGGTAATCAATGGAATTAGGGTGTTGAATGGTTAAGAGAGACCCAATATACAAAATTATTCAGAAGATTTTAGAATAATTAAGAGGCATACTTTTTTTTTGCCAAACAAGATACCTCTTAACGATTCAGATGTTGCCTCTTAATGAAACTTTTAAGAGGTAAACAAACAATCCCTTAATAAAATATAATTAAGTAACCGTTTGGTAAATATTAGTATACTTATTAGTACTTATACAAATAAGTACATATATAACAATGAATATAAACATGAAAAAAAAACAGATATAAATTACTCTTTCTTAACAAAGAGAGTTTGCAGAAAATCAACTTGATTCAGATACAGAAGATATATTGGACAATTTATGGGACATATAATTATTCTATACTCGTAATATATTAATTGTCATGTCAAAAGTGAAATATTCTAATTATCGTATAAAGTGTATATATATATATATATGCATGTGTATATACATATTTATAAATTTATGTATTTTAATACATAAAATGTGATGTGATGATTGATATCGAAAGCTAAACTATTAATTATAACCAATCAAGAAATTAAGCGAAACCTTAAAACCTTTGATTTTTGTTTGATTTAACGCGATAGGTTTTGATTTGATCGTTTTTGGATTTTTATTTTGATCAAACATTAGTTGTTTCTCTTTCCACGTTCAATATCGACCGAACTAATATTTATCTCCTCTTTCACAATCAATATTATCTCGCAAAAACTGTCAAACAATTCTTTAATACTACATTACTTTAAGTTGAAGTTGCTTTATTTCTCTCCCGTAAGTTTTATTTTAGATTTATACATTAAATATATATATAAATAGTAGTATATTCTTAAAATAGAGAATTATTATTTATTTACATATTTCTTATAATTATGTCAATTACATTATGATTTTTTTAAATTTTTTAATCAAATTATTTAATTTAAATAATTAATGATGGTTGTTATGATTATTACATTTTCGTGGTCAAAATGTTCTTATAAGAGAGCTTTTAAACCAAATTGACCATTTATATAAGAATAAGAGTATAAAATAATATATTGGGTATTCTTATGAGAATTTGTTAAATCGTAAGATATTTGTGAAAACTAATGAATCATGTGTTATTTTATATGATTTTATTTTTTTCATTTATGGTCAAAATTAATATGTATTTGTTTCACATATATTCGGTTCATAATGTGAATCTTTTTTGTTTGTTTGTGAAACAAAAAGTACATGTAAAAGAGTTTTGCATTGTGAACCAAATACATATGAAATAAACACATTGTGAAACAAACATATGTTGATTAATACATTAAATTTTGTACTTATATGAGAAAAATCA
Organism: Cynara cardunculus var. scolymus; assembly: GCF_001531365.2. Taxonomy (NCBI): domain Eukaryota; kingdom Viridiplantae; phylum Streptophyta; class Magnoliopsida; order Asterales; family Asteraceae; genus Cynara; species Cynara cardunculus. Next base: position 6,437,005 of record NC_037528.1, read on the forward strand.
TGTGAAAAATACTGAAATTCAATCAACACAACACGTGACTCACGTTGTGCTGTAACTTAAAAAATTTGCATACATATAATATATCAAATTATTTATCGACACGGACAAAGTCAGGAAAACCTCTAAAAAAATTTGGACATATAATAGTTTTAGAAAGAATTTCTTTAGAAAGAAGATCTTTTGTCTCTTGGTAGCCTGCTCCAATCCCCTTATGAGACTTCTGTTATTGGACAAATGGTCAATTTTAAAAGAACTTATTGTCAACACTTCTCGGAAGAAAATGAGTTTCTTGAAACGGATACTCAATTTAAAGTGAGTAAACAGAGCACCTTGTTCTCGATCCAGAGCTACTGCTTCAACAATTAATTGAGCTTTAGGTGGTTGCTTCTCAGCTAAGGAGCATGAACGAGATAATATGGCTGCTAAACTATAAGATAAGCCTCATTTTTTCTCGCTCTCATTCAGAGTACCATATCTCTTTTTTGGTTTCCCTCGAGAAAGTCTTTGTGGGGACTGGAGCAGGCTACCATGAGATAAAAGATATTCTTTCCTAGGAGATTCGAGTGTGTGTGTGTGTGTATATAACTCTACAAGACATCAGTAAATACGCGATCTAAACAAGACAATATTTACAACGTTATTGTCTATCACATCTGTTTATCATAGAAGAAAGTTTTATTTGATTCCAATATACCTAATAATAAAATCAAATGCATTAAAAATTAATTTACCAGATATCAGATAACAAAAAGTAAACAAGGAACATCCAACAAGCATAAAATAGCATGGTCACCTAACATCACTTAACCCATAACGTTGCCCATGCATAAATACCTATTCATTTTTCAATCATCTTCTCCTCTTGTTTTTACTTTCATAACTTTTTCGATCGTCCCTTTTGCATCAATCCTTTTTGGTCGACATGCTTTAAGGAGTGCATGTGTTCGACTGCAGGTCGATGAAGACTGATTAATTAGGACAAATTAATCAAGATTGATTTGATGTAAAATTAGATTAAGTATAAGTTAGGGGTGGGCTAAATGCACCTCTATGCATTGCTTAATGCACCCCTATCCATGAATTTCTTCCTCACACACATCAACATCAATATATGCTTTTTACATTCTCAATGCTTGAATGACCTGATTCTGACATGAAAGGGGGTGCCGTTAGCACTCCCCATGAGTTATAACTAAAATTGATTTTGACCTGTTGATTCATATGAACTAGTTTAGATTTGACATCAGATTGTTCATTATATCATGTTTGAGGAGGGTTATTATAATTAGCGTATGCTTTTTCTACTTCAGTTTGATAATTTATGTGGTCGATCATTAATCGATGTTTGTTTTTATTTAGTTTTTAAAAACTGATTGGTGCAAATCTGCTAAACGAAAGTTCATATGTGAATTACTGGAGAAAAATCCATTTAAAAATACATGTGACCCCATGTTACAAATTATTCATATGGATTCATATCGCACTTTCAAGTGTAAATTTTGAATGATTTATATATGACCATTTCATTCACACTTTCTCACCATATTTAACCTTCTCATTTGAACATTCATCTAAACATAAATGTAAAAACACACACACACACATATGTGTATATATATATATATATATGTATGTATATATAGTACACACACATATATGTATATATATATATAGTGTGTGCGTGTGTGTGCGCGCACATGTGTCTGTATGTGAGAGAGAGAGAGAGAGAGAGAGAGAGAATGATCAAATAAGAACACAAATATATTAAGGATCGTGAGAACCAATTTTTTTTGTTGTTTCACATTGTAAAAATGCATATAAAAGTATAGTGTTGTTTTACAATGCGATCATGTTAAATGTGTATTTTTCATATATTTTATTTCACATTATGTAGCAACACTGTATTGTTACATGCATCATTTCACAATGTGAAATAATACATGATCAGTGTTTCTCGCAAATCTCAAATCTTTTTGTAATTCTCATATATATATATATATATATATGGTTTGGTTCCGGTGAGAAATATAAGAAAAGACATCCACCGTTAGATGCACATTAGTATGATATGCACCGAGATACACCGAGGTGCACCAGATCAATCCTTGTATCAAACAAATTCATGGGTGGATTTGAGATTAAAGGTGATCAAAGATCCAGACGTCTTCTTACGTTTCTCACACATGATTGTTCACACACACACACACACACACATATATATATATATATATATATATATATATATATATTCTTCAACCCTAATTAATTTCCAAAAGCTCAATGTTGAAAGCGAAGGAATGATTGATCTTGGCTTGTTGGAGATGGAGTTTTGCTAAAACCCTGGTGGTGATAAGTGATGGGAGGGAGGGCGACAACATGTGCATGCATAGATGTACATGCATGTGCATGGAAACAAGGCCTTTGTTTCTCTTTGTCCCAATGCCTTTGTCTTCACAGTCATGGACACCCTCCCCCCACCAACTCCCATCATCCATGGACCCTTCCCCATACATACATCATCATCTTAGTTTTCTATATGCATGCTTTTTTCCACATATCATTAATTTCATCATCCAAATATCAGTCTGATCCTAATATTTTACAAGTTCAATACGTTATAACGAGACGTTAAGTTTGAGCCCGACAATATGACTAAAAATCTTAAATGAATGTTAACACATTACGTATTGAGAATCAGTATGAACGTATTACACTAGGCGAACATATATCATATGTCAATTTATATAGTCCATTTATGATAATTGAGTGACAACTAACACATGTACATGGATATGTATAATGCAATAGAAACTCTATATATAATAAATTACACATAATATTTATAAATGTATGATTTGCAATAGAAATACCATTTGATATGAATTTTGAGGGTTGTGTAATGCAACGATAGCAGATAAAATACGTATAGGAATTTTAAATGTTTTACAGTACTATTATACATGATCATATATAAAACATCGATTTCTTATAATAAATATATTGATTTGTTACATACTTTGAGACTAAGTGATCACAAGAAAGCGTACAACATATATTTCTAAAAGTGCAACAATGCAATGACGATTTACCACATAATTGCTATTGTTCTAAAAAAGATAAACAATAAGACAATTCGTCAATTATTTCATGTATTATAGTAAACTAGATGGTACTTGCACAATGCAGCGAGATACATATTCATTTTAATGTTTCGTTTTATTTTTTGTGTTTGTTGATATAATATGGTTTATGCAGTTTTGAGAAAGATAATGTTTTTACTTTTGAATAAAAATAAATTCGAAGACATCATCAATTTTTTTAAAAATATATCGATATTAATATCAAATTAACTATTTAAAAGTTCTTTTTTTTATATAATTTATATAATTCATTTTTTATTATAATTTAATTTAGATCAAATAGTGAAGTAATTTCTTTTTGGCTTAACAATAAATTTTTTATAACGATAGTGATTCTGTTAGAATTCGATAATTATCATAATTATATTTTAGGTTTTTTATATTTTAAAATGAGCTGTTTATCCTCTATTTGATTATGTTTATCCGTAGTTAGTTACACAAATTCAAACATGAAGCTTTAATAAGTTGTACTATGCATAATTTACTTGTAATCTTGAATTTTAAGTAATATGCATCACTATACAATACTTCATGTATAAAAAATGGTTTTTAAGAGTTTTTGTCAAATGCTTTATAATATATTATAGATATAAGTGTCCTACATCGCGTAGACTTGGACCATTTATTATATCTATATATGTTGAAACCTCACTTGTCCCCTTAAGAGCTCTTTTAGAGAGCAAAATGGAGGTTTTACATATTCTCATATGGTATTAGAATCAAGATTTACCACTCTCGACTCGACGCTCTGGGGCAATCTATACTTGTCTAGCCCCATCTTGACATCCTGCAACAATTTGTGTCTGTGTAGCTTCCATCGGAGGGGATGCATTAATTAGACTTGATTAATTTCTTATCCATATACGTTGGAACTTCATTTATCTTCTTAAGACGTTTCTAAAAAGTAATACAGTGATCCGACATATTTTCATAGTAAAACAAATCATTGCTTCTATTTTCAAAAATATATACGTTTTTTCTTATTTCTATTGTATCAATTGATATTATGACGATTAAAAATAAATAAAGTAAATAATTTTATTTAATAGAAAAAAAATCAATAAAAAGGAACATAAAACTTTTAATCAAATATCTTTTATATACTTTAAATAGTTAATACTAATAACAAAAATTGGGACATCAAAGGAATTTGGGTCTAGCGGTATCGTAATATTTGATCTTCTAAAAAAATAGTGTGTGAGTTTATTTATTGCATTTAGTAGTCTTAATTTTATGGACCATGCATGTGTGGAAGATGTGCATGGCATGTATACATCCATGACCATGCATCCGATATATTTTTAATTTAGGTTCTCCCACTAACTAAAAGGAGTTCTAATTTAATGATTAAATATATTAAACAATTATTTGAAGATTTATTTATTGGGATTTCAATAAATCATGAGTATAACGAATGCTTTTTGAATGGGAACTAAACCTTCGTCCAACCATTTCAAAAGTTGATCCTTTTTTTTAATTAGATCGATATAATATAATTAATTTTGTTTTTAATCATATAATTACTTTTCGTAAATATATTAACAGATGAATTATACATTAAAAAAAGACACAGTCCTTCTATTCAATATTAAAAAATTAAATATTTAAATTGTTAATTTTACATTACAGGAATTGATAAGAACTAAAAAATAAATATGGGAACCGGATTCGATTTCGAGATCAATACAGTCAATTATGTCTCTCCTTGAAGCTGGTTCCCAATATGATATTATGGTGCGGGTATAGATCGAAATTCCAAATTTGAAATAAAAAAATGGAAAGTAATCAATGGGTAAATAATAACAAGAATTATAGAAAACCGGGATTAAGAAAGATAAATTTTTTAAATAAAGTTTAAAGCAAACATATCCATTAATTATATCTTGATTCAAAGTAATATCTGAGAGGTATGAGATTTTCTTTAAGACTTTCGGTCTGTAAAAAATGTTTGTAGGTTTTTTTTTTGAAAATTCAAAGAAGTTATCGATATTTTTTTGTGAAGTATAGAGTTTTGAAAAAGTATAGACATAAAGTTAAACCATAATATATGGTTTAATTAACAACTCTTTAATTCAATTGATACTTATTTAGTCACTTATTAAGGGATGAACTATATAAATGTACCATTTGGGTCTTTAAAAATTAGTTGTGTATCCGTGCAATGCGGCGGGAGTCGTGGAATTTTAACAATTTTGAAGTTTCACTGGTTTTATTTGAGAAGATTTAACGATGATATAAGTTACACTTGGTATTTACATATCAATACAATTTGAATAAATAAAAGTTATGGTTCCAATTACAGTCTATTGATGAAAAAATAAACAGTTTAAAATTCAATATATTTAAAATCCAACATATTTAAACGACTCCACAAATGTGTTTGATTTACACCAAGAGCAAAGAATTAAGAGACCGAACGCGAGACCGAGAGTTCTAAAACAATTGAATGAGAGGACTTTTAATAACTCATGGTGAATATCAGTTTGAATCTCACATTAGGAGGTGAGAAGAAGACATAGAGGTATGAGAGAGTGAAACATAAGTGAAAGGTGTCAAAATTATCTTGAGAACATGAAAATAAAATGTAATAATGTGCATTGGTAACTTGTACTATATGTTATTTTAATTGTAGATTAAGAGCTTTTTAAGACTGAATGCATAAAGTAGTAGTACTTAATGCATTATGAGTTATTTTTTAAGACTTTTAAAACTTTGTGCATAAATGTACAGTACTTTGTCATTAAAAGTTGTTTTTAAAACTTTTGATAAATCTGGTTTACAAGGTAGTATAGATAATGCAACTAACCAATACCAAGATATTAAATGCAGTTAACGATAATAATGATAACATTACTTGTTTTTTTTCAAACACTGTTACATTTACCTATTAAAATATATTACTTTATATAATACTGATATCGATTTTTGGGGTTATAATATAAATTAATTCACATATGATATGTTTGCAATAATTAGATGTTATAAAAATTTCCTACAAAATAACTATGCAAACATAAAAGTCAAAATATTCGATTTTAATTCATAAATAAATAAAAATTATATCTTAGATTTTGGGGCTTCGTGAATGATGTTCAAATCTTTGGGTCCTTTAAATGCGAATAATTTGTCCATCAAAGACAAAGGTGTAGATGCAATTAATCATAAATATGATAACATTTAATTTATTGGGATGAAGATAGGGGAGATGGTTTGTCATGTTAATATAAAAATAAGCAATTTAAAAATAATTGATAAATATAAATTCAAAAAATAGAAATATATGGAATTGCAAATATATTTTAGGTTGATGTTTATATGACATATATAAACTTTTTAGATATATTTTATACTGATTATTATTTGGGTAAGATTGTCCATTATTTTATTAATTGAACTATATAAATTATTATATCTAAATTATATTTATATGCTTATAAATGTTTTGTAAATAATTAATTGGTAATATTTTATGTTCATTCAGATGAAAACCCTGATATTTATAATTGTAACGGAGGGGGTTTGAGATGAAAATATAAAAACAATCATGTGTTTTTTATAGAGTAAATTGTGTAAAAGCAATAACTTAACTTGATTTCTATTTTAGATAACGTATTTTCAAAACTTCTATTTTGGTACATAAAATGTAAAGTTTTAAACATTTAAATACCCGTATAATTACCGCTTGAAGCATTAAACGGTTATCATGCTGATGTGGCGAGTGTATACCGATTATCCGGGTACTTAAATGTTTAAAATTTTACATCTTAGATATCAAAATGAAAATTTTGATACACAAATTAAGAATCAAGTTATAATACTTGCTTTTTCATACAAATTTTTTTTTTTTTTTTTGTAATATTTGGGGAACGATAAACAAATCATGGATCCCTTGTGTTCATTGTTAATGTCATGAAAAAAAAAAAAAAAAAGACAGGGGCCTGAGTGCATTGACCATGAATAGATGGTGGACCCTTGTTAATAATAACAAAAATGAAGGGTTTAAGTGCAATTATTTAAAAATTAAATATGGAGATGCGGGGTATCGATCCCCGTACCTCTCGCATGCTAAGCGAGCGCTCTACCATCTGAGCTACATCCCCATCTTGTTTACTTTTAATTTGCCATTTATATAAAGTAGTTAAATCAAACACATTAAAGTACCATTTGATATTTTATTGCTCACAAAATGTCTTTTAATATCCAATGCTCAAATAAGTATAATGTAAATTTTGCCACATTTTTTAACGTTCGAATGTATCCACATAACGCAACTGATGATAGATTTTATCATAATATTATCATGAAAAGAATTTAGATACATTACAAAATAAAAAGTGATGGTTAAACGTAAATTGTTGAAAATCTAGTTAAAATAACTTGAGAAAATATCGAAATGGATGTCAAATTAAAGGGGTGTTTGGAATTGTTTATTTGAAATAACTTATGTTTTTCTACAAAAATCTTTATTAAATTATTATAAATTAAAATGATTTAACTTATTCATAAACTCTTTATTACCGATTTGGCACCGGTATAAGTTGTTTATCCAAACATTCAAAAGTGTTTATTACCTGTATCACACCTGAATAAGTCAATAAGTTGTTTTTATAAGCAATCCCAAACACCCCTAAATATAAATAAATTTTTTAATTCAGATTTATTATAATGTAAAATTTAAAAATATGATTTATTTTAGTTTTAATGATAAAAAACTAAAACATCTAACTTTTCGATTCTTTTGCATTAATAACTCATAGTTAACAGTTAATGTTTATTAATATTGTATAATTGAAATTTAAGAGTTTTAACTAAATGTTTTATAAGATTGCATACATGCATTTGCCTTTCAAATTATGCATGTTATAGTTATAAAAGCCAATATGTTATGCTTTACGTTTTTATCTTAAACGATGAGAAATGGATCTCACGTGACTAATGACAAAATCACATGTTGAAGTAAGAGCAAATCAGTTACTACACTTAAGAAAAATGGTACACGAGAGAGTTGCAATATCACGAGACGTACTGAAGTTCCGGTGTTGCATCATACAAGGTTTACTTAGAAAAGCAACATTCTTTTTCTTATATGCATCACATTCCCACATATTTAAGAATGCATATGCGTGGCAGTCGAATATCTCTTCCCAGAATGCATGCATTTAAAATAAAGGGAGATTGACCAAAATAGTCATTTCCTTCGCACAAATCGGTCTTCTATTAATTTCTCTGTATGATTTACCCAAATATCACTCCTGCAAGTCTCACTTGCGGACCTAACTAAAAGATTTTTTTATCATATTTGACCCAGGTCTATAATTACGACAGCCAGGTCCATAATTTGATTTTTTTTTTTGTCTTTTAGCTAGGTCCGCAAGCGGCAGACATGGGACTTACGGAAGTAGTGATATTGGGTAAATCAAGGAGATGAACGGTTAGGAGACCAATTTATATATAAGAAATGACTATTTTGACCAATTTTACTAAAATAAATATATCTGAAAGCTATTCTCCTAAAATAACCAATCATACAACCACAAACTACCCAACCCAATATAATGATCAAATGAATACTATCCTTTCCATGGGCCACGGATATGCCAATAACAGAATGGCACCTGAAAGATACATTTCATTTCAAACAACAAAATACTCATTGTCTATCGTACAGCAATTAATTACCAAATTAAAAACAGGATTATCAAGTGAAGACTGCCAGAATGGAGTTGGGAGCAGCATTAGAGAGCTGTCACCTTAATATCAGATCCCACCGGTTCCAAGAGGCTGCCTCGACGCATCACCAGAAGCCCACGCTTCATAGTCTTTCACCAACTGCATCCAAATCAAGACTACAAACCTGTAATTTTGCATATACACGAAAGAACACACTCGGTTTTTTTTTTTTTTGCTTTCATTTGCTGCTTAAGCAAGCACGATTATTATATCTTAACTTTTTACTTTTTAGAGGGCAAATGAACGATGATCCTAAGTTATCTGACCAGCAATAGGCTGCATAAAGATATAAATCCATTTGCCAATTTCAGTCAAATGAGCATTTGGTTTGTTGGAATAGTTGAGGGATTTGGATTCCATAGAAGGATTTGGAATTGGAGGGATTTGGAAGGATTTAAAATCTTTGGTGTGTTTGGTTTGTAGGATTTGGAAGGATTTAAAATCTTTGGTGTGTTTGGTTTGTAGGATTTGGAAGGATTTAAAATCTTTGGTGTGTTTGGTTTGTAGGATTTGGAATGGAATTGAATTATTATAAAAATAATTTATAGATAATTATTAAAATAATAAATCACCTTTTTATTAATTGATTATTACAAAACAAATGTGTTTGACATGAGTTAAAAGCATTATTACATACAAATCCTACGAATTCCCGTGGAATGTCAAAATACTATGTTTGTGGGATTTCAAATACTGGAAATCCTTCAAACCAAACATGGGACTGAAATGAAATTCAATTCCAAATCCTTCCAAATCCAATCAATCCAAAATGGACCTAAGGTTTTTTGAATTTCGAATTTCAAGATCACTAGTGTAAAGAATCTGAACACAATGTTATTACCATCTTGAATGAAAAGAGTTAGCAATTTAATGACAATTCCAATACTATTTTATACTGTAAATGCATAAAGAAATTCAAAATAAGCAGTAACAAGAACACAAGTATCACATGCCTGTGCCATGAACCGGGGTAGCATGATCTTCAGGATCTGCTCGAGGACTTGAGTGCCACTTGATTCAATGGTTTGAGCTGGGATTGCTTGGAAAGGAAATGGAATCTCAATGCTAACCTGAACAATTTTTCTAACATTCAATATACAAGTACAGAAGTTCATAATCCATCTCGACTTAAACCAAGTGTTATAGTTCGAGTTTTGAGGTTAAATAAACGATTTAAAACAATATAATTTGTTTGAATTTCTATGTATTAAACTCCTGACAAACTCCATATCAAGTTTGAAGGCATAAATTCAACCTCAAAAGTCAAATATATTTCTCTTTTGAGACGGGGAGTAAATATAACATAAAACATAATGATCACCTCAATAACAGTGTCTGATTTGAGTTCTTGCATGGATGAATTGCTCTGGTTCCTATCACATGATATTCTATTCACCATAGAAGCTGCATGCCCATACCAAACCAGTGTCAATGGACTCCTGAAAAAGCATTATGTAATATAACTTAGAACAAAGTAGCATTAAATCCCCCTCCCCCCTCTCTATATGAGCTATAAACTTCTACATCCAGGTTTTCACCTATTTTTCTTACTGTCATTCTTCTTTGGCTCGGCTTTGCCGTCTTACTAGATGACAGTTGCCTAAACTATTTGTGTCAAGGAACAAATATACCATCCAAGTCAGGTTGCCTTCTAAGCTTATAAGCAGATTGTAGGTGTTGATACTAGTGACTCTAGAATTGCATATAGAAATACAACTTAATTAGGTCTAGGATATCAGCTACGAAAAGAAACCCTTTAACTCCAGATACTAGTATTAGGAAACATCAAGATTCTAAAATCTTGTATCCTGAAATGGTTAAGTTTCTGCAAGCATTATGCTATTAAACAGGGAATTGAGATTATAGTTGAAAAAAATAAAGGCAAGTAACGGGTGTATGAGAACATGCCATCTTTCCAACGGAAGAGGTACAATTTGCACTTTTATGTCAACTTAGACACTTCTATAAATAGTTGCCGTATTTATCTAAGATTTAAATGAATCGTATCAAACTATCAATATTAAAGTTAAGAAAGGAATTTCCATTTGACACACAAATAAATTAATTTGTACTACTTTCTTTGTTGAAAGTGAGGAGCAAAAAGAAAACGACAATGTGATAAACAGTATATTCCCACCATAATGATAAGCAAATAAGAAGATAGAGGGTAACTAATTGCTCACCATCAAATTTATTATTTTGTGCAACCACAATTGGCGACCCCTCAAGCTGCAGTAAGTTAAAAATGTAAAATTAATCACAGTATAACATCCTACAGAGTGGTAGGATGAAGTAGACAATTTGCAGCGACTTGAATACCTTGCAAGACACGAGGTTAATAGAACAGCCATTAGGTTGTTCTTCAACTCGAACCAACAAAACAGGGCAAACCTCAAAAGCAAAGAACTTGAATGTGTATACATAACACCTGAAAGTGTTGTCATCAATCCTCTCAATCCTTTGAGCATCAAGAACAGAGTATTGGCTTGCAGGAAGGCTCATATACTCCACTGTCAACCACAAACAGATGAAACCAAATCAGCTAATTTAGCTTAGAGGCAACTACAAATTCCGTCCCCAAATATCATTGAATTGCTCATCCCCTCCAACCACCCCTCTAGGTCTCTCTGTGTTTATATTCTGGATATCACATGTTACAGAATAGCAATATTGAAAAACTACAAAAGAAAAAAACAAACAACGAAAGGTTTTCCCACTCTAGCTTACATGTTCAAAGTAGATCTATAGTCTTGCATAAGTTCGTTGAATTATAATCAACAACCAGTTGTTTCATGTACTCAGATTATGATAACATAACAAATTTACGATCCCACAACATACAGAAACATAAAAACCTAAATCATGAACTGAGAATTAATGACAATTAACAAATGAAAGGACGTGAATCATATAAGTAAAATGAGCAGCGGGTAAAACATTACGTAGAGGGCGTTCGAGTGGACGAACAGAAATGGATTCCGTTCGGCGAGCAACGAATCGAGCTTTTGGTGCAGAAGACGAATCCGCTGAAACGGAAAGTGAGGGTTTCGGCAGATCATCTGAATTCGACGATGATGTTAACCCAAACAAGGCATTACGGGGACTAACTGAAGCAAAATTTGTAGGGTTTTTTCTGAATTGAGTTGAAATTGAACAAGAAGATGAAGAAAAATAAGAGCTAGAGCTCAATGCCATTGTAGAACAAAATCAAAATTTTCTGTTTATTTGATTTTGTGTTGTCTCATAGGTCATAACCAAATGAGATAACTGTGTGAAGAAGTGAAGTGTACGTGTGACCGAGAGATGTGGTATATGATAAGCCTACGCGGGCGAAGGTCCTATCTGGGTTCATGTTAGCTTAAATCTATATCAGCCTACTAACATGTCCAGCTAACATTATCTAAAAACTTAAATCATGTTAGACCAGGGTTTTTTTTTTATTTTTTACTTTATAGTTAGATTCATAAAATCATAAATTGTACTCTTTTAAACTTTTATTTTGATATTTAAGATGTAAAATTTTAAACATTCAAGAATCTGGATAGCCGGTTAAAACATTAACCGGTTATCTGGTGAGTGATGTGATATACAACTCAATATTATTTGCTGACATGAATATCTTAATCTAAAATTAGTTTTTATGTGTTGTGGTTTATTAGAAGAAATAGTTAATGTTTCAATCAGTTAACCGAATACTTAAATATTTAAAACTTTACATCTTAGGTACCAAAAAATAGAAGTTTTGAAAGGACGTTACCTAAAATAAAAATCAAGTTAAAATATGTTACTTTTTCATGTAATTTACCCTTATTTTTATATCTTCGTAATTTTTTTTACCGTGAAGGTTTGATGTATTTTTATGTTTTTAGTTATTGGTTATAATATTGCATCTTAATGTATCACACAAGTACGCTAATTATAAAATAAAACTTCAAGATAAAAACCTTTAAAAAAATAAAAAATAGCGACACTTGAGCAACCATAAAATTACTTTATCCAAATTATGTGATTAAAGAAGGGTTATAACTTTCTTTTAAAAAAAAAAGACATAACTTTCTATTTTTAATTGGAAAAAAAAAATGAAACGTAGTTAAAATTGGAGCGAAACAAATAATAAACGATCAGTTTACTCTCTTTAATTTAACTTTTGTGTTAATATGTATTTTTTTCATTTGTATTTTCGTGGTTTTTTGGTTTTATCTTTTAGGATTTTTGAAACAATTCGTCTTATATGGGTATAAAATGAGATTTACGAGCTTTATAAGTCTCAATTTGTGGGTTACCAATAACTTACACCCATGGCTTTGAATTGGATTCGACGTTATTAAGCCACGTTGTTGCTTTGGATTTTGCGGTGTTACAAAATGGTATCAGAGCCTAGTGGCGGATCCAAAAACTTAAGTGACTAGGAGTCGTATAAAAAAATTCAAAACTAAATAACTCATTCAAACGAAAACAATAACAATATATGATTTGCGGGTTGAATGGTTCGGATTACCAAATAAGGTAAATTACGATTTCGATTATTTTTTTACCACATCGGTTAACCACATAGCAAAATATACTATTATTTAATTTATATAATTTCATTCTAGATGAATTGGTTTGAACATATATAAAACTAAAAGAACAAGAAATTGAGATAGATTTAACAAAATCATCAACCAACGTCATCATTGTAGCATGATCGCAAGAACTAACGATAACAATATTCGAGAAAAACGCCCGTCAAACAAAAGAGGAGGGGATTTCGTTAAAATGGACTAGACCACTGAAGAAACTGTCGAAAATGATTGGGAGGAACTAAGCATATAAGAGTAAAAAAAAATTACCTACAATGTTTTAAAAAACTTACAGTTGAGGTGGGGCCTTTCCAAAATCCACCTTTATAAATGTAAGTCCACCCTTGTCATAACCGATTCTTATATCATCGGGATGGGAGGCAAACCTCATTACATATGATGAGTCATTGAGGGAGGGGGTGTTTGTAACATTGTAGGCGAATCCCACGTTGCCGATTACACGGAGGAAGAATATAAACAGGCTTAACCAGGACGTCATGAGTTTAATTGGAGCAGTTTTTAACAAACTCATCCTACATAGAAAATAAAATGAAATTTGTAAGCTTCTTATAAGTATTAAGTTGTTGACTACCAATAACTTGTGTAATTGTCTTAAGTTGAATTCGAAAGTACGAGGCAAGCTGTTGCTTTGGGATGTTACCATTTTCACACACCAACCCTTTAATTATACGTAGATTAATTAATTAAAAAATAAGTCAATTTTTCGAGAGCTGTTATCAACTCGATCGGATTGAATTAATGTATTAAATCGGTTAGTTGAATCATTTAGACGATGTTCAAAACCAAATACGATTATATTAACCAAGTTTCATAGATTATTTATTTATTTTACATTAATATATCGGTTGGTCATAAGTGTGATTTGGGAAAAAAAGTTGGGTTCACGTGAGACCAAAGTTTTTTCGTGAGATCTGTAAGAGCAATTTATATTTATTGATCAACTTTATAAGCTAATGATCTAATGGTCCAAAGTTGCATGGTGACAATTTTATTGAGAAGTCTCGTGACGTTTATGAATGTTCAGATTGTAGATCTAATCCAAGGGTTAAAAATTGGTCTTACGAATCTCACGAAAACCCTTGTTCTCACGTGATCCCAATTCTATATAAAAAAAAATACAAGTAAGTGAACTATGCCATCAGGTTTTAATTCGCTAATTGACATTTGACACGACAAAGGGGAAACTATCGGTAGCTGTTCAAGCCTTAATTACAAGGGCCCCGATGGATGGAGTCTTTATCGTTTTAAATTTGTGTTAGTTAAGGGCAGTTTAGGTATTTGATAAAAGATAGATGGAGTGAAAAATGGAGGCGGTTTTCACGGCAGGAAGGGAAAAACACAGGGAGATGTCAACTCTGCAAATGCTCGTCTGAAACTCGCTCTAATTCTCTCTCTCTCTCTCTTGCAAAAACACGCATCTACACACACAACACAAAGGAAATGGGATCGCCGGACGGTGGTTACTCTTCATCCAATGACGGAGCTCAACCGGCGCAGTCTCCACCTCATAAACCGCAACCTCCTCCTCCTTCAGGTATTGTTAATATTATTCGATCTCTTACCCGTTTGATCTACTTTTTTGCCATAAGTTTCCGAAAACTGTATTCTTATTCAGTAAGGGAATTGTAGCCGAATGTATGAATACACACCAAATTTCTAAAGCTTCTCAAATATATACTAGCTGTGTTGTCATTTAATAAGCTGCAATTTGATTTTTGGACGTTTCTTACAAAACTATGATGAAATGTACGTTGATTAGGTTTAAATCACAGTTTTGGTAGATTCGAATGAAGATGCGTCTGGTATGCAATTTGATTCTCGAATTTATACTAGCTGTTTTTGTCATTAATGAGCTGCATTTTGATTTTTGCATTTTCCTTATAGAAACAATCATGACATGTACGTTGACTAGGCTGAAATAAATATGTATAGTTTGTGTGGATTTGAATGAAGATGCGTCTGGTATGTAAGATACTTATTGCAAAAAAACTACTATTGGATTAATCAGTAGAAATAACATCTTTCATTTGTTATTTCTCACTAGTCTTGATCTGGATAACCTTTACATTGTATGCTTTGCTTGAGTTAGCATAATTGAATTTGTATCTAAATACTTTTTGTAAATGCAAGTCATGCAAGAATATAACAGTTAAATACATTGTGCGTTATGCTTGAACAACTGTACAAGTTCCTTCAGCCCCAAAAAGCAAATCCATGGTTCAATTGTGTCCTACAGAATGTTGCGGTTAACAAATTAGAGGAAATTAGTTCTACAACTATAACTTATACAGTTTACATGTTGGTGATTTGTATCACCAATATTATTTAAGTGTAATGGGATTAATTTGTTGACCAATGTAATCTTGATAAATATTGAACAAGTTAGGGTGGTGCAGAATGCACAATTGTTTCAGTTTATTTTGATTTAAAGTATACCGTTATTTAGGGGCTTCGCCCCTAAACGACGGGGGTCCAGGGGCAGCGCCCCTGGCCGGAAAATGTTACCATATGGAAAATGCACGAGAATCCGAATTTGTGATTTTGAACCCGGTTTGGTGGTTCTGAAACTGCCGGTTTGACAGTTTTCAATTTCCTTTTCGTATTGGTCATTTTGATTTCCGAGGGTACAGATACATTCATAACATCGATTCTCTGTTCGTATTACTGAATTTTATCCAATTGAAGTTTCGATTGTACCATCGAAATATTTCAATCTGAAAGTGAATTACGACTTTCAGTAATCCAAGCAATCGAAACACCCAGAAATTCTAACATTACATGGCCAGCTGGTAGCTACAATAAACTTGTACTGAGCTTAACCTTTAGAACAAAATTTGGCAAGTTGAACAACAAAGTACTTGGGATAAAGTCTTCTTCTAGCAAATAGATTTTCATCAGGTATCTTAAAATGGAAAAATCCTTGTATGTGCTATGTCGGGGTTGGATTAGTTTTGCCATATTTATTGAGGAAACCAACCTGGTCAGCTTGACAGGATCACAACTTCGAGAATAAAAAAGATACAAGTCAGGGAGAAGAAAAAACAAGTAGAGTTACAGTCTCACTACCACAAAGAAGACACAGATGAATTGAGCTGGGAAACAAGAACAGAGGTTCAAGTAGAAAAATCTACGAGAACGGGAATATGAGAAATGGGTGTGTGAGGTGTGACAAGTGGAAACAGATCAATGCACCAGTAATACTTTGATATATATCCTCAATCTGGCTCAAAAGTTTATATTACTTGTTTTCTTTATTTGATATGTCCTCAATCTGACTCTAGACTTCGACACACTTTATCAATTCAACGTAATGTGTTGAAGAAGATTGAAATTTGTCCTAATTTTACTTTCCTGTGGTGCAATTTTCCTCTTTCCTTTATTCTTACCATTTGAAGACGAGTATTAACCGTGTTTTCCTGAGATGCTTTAATAATGATTCTATTTTATGTCCAAGACTACACAGAGACTACATATCTGAGGTTTCTTGCATCAAATGCTGAAGCTGGTTCAATTATTGGAAAGGGTGGATCAACAATATCTGATTTCCAATCACGATCTAATGCACGAATTCAGTTGTCACGGAACTATGAGTATTTTCCAGGAACATCTGATAGGATTATTATGGTGTCTGGAACAATTGATGAAGTTCTCGATGCTGTTGAACTTATCCTGACTAAGTTGATGAATGAGGTAATTCTAATAACACAGATTACATTTGGTTATTTACATGACCGCTCTTAAACAGTATTATATATTGTCGATTAGTTCTATGCTGAAGATGGTGAGGAGGTTGAACCAAAATCGAAAGTTAGGCTGATTGTACCTAATGGCTCTTGTGGCGGAATCATTGGAAAGGGGGGATCCATGATAAAGTAAGAATGCTGCTCACTGCATTTCATCTGTTACTTTGATATGCTGCATCTTTGTACTACTATTTTCTAAATACATGACCTTATGGGGAATATTGATCTAAAACCGAATGATGTTTGTACCAATCAATGCAATTATAGGTCGTCCATTAGTGAATTGTGAAACAACCGTCTGAAATGTCTATCAGTTTAAAGCATGCCTTGCTGTTAGCCATCATTGGATTGGGAGGCAGAGGAAATAGGCCGGTCCCTTAGTTTCGTGAGGTGGATGTATAAAATTGTTCAACCTTTTTTATATGCTTATGGCAGATAGACTTACCATGGGCCTGACTATATGTGATTCCAAGTATGTCATTTTTTTTACTGAACATTGATTTCAAGTCAGTTTTGTTTGTCCTAGAAGTAGGGGATGATAATTATCTCTTTCTTGGTGAAACACTAAAATTCTTGCAAAATTTTCATATGCTTTCTTTATATTTAGCATGTAAATACCCTTATCTTCTAAGTTCAATTGGCTAAATAATCTAAGGAACATGACTAGGATTGGAAGGTACTAAATAAGCAAAAAAACAACCACTACCAATTCCTCAGATGATATATTTCTGAGAATTCGAAAACTAAATGACAAAATAAATCCAGTAGTTTTTTATATTTTCATAAAACCATTCATATATCCCATTGTAAGTAAATGATCAGATCCATTGTGGTTTTGAAATTATGTAATAATGGGAACAACCACCCTGGCTATTAATTAACCAAGGCTGTTGTAGAATACAATGAAATCAGGGTTTGCATTTTATTTGCTCAAAGGTGATTATGTGGTAAAATTGAAGTATATAATAATTTATATACAACAAGACATGCACATACTCCTCAGCTTTGGTGATGTTTAAACCCTTGACCTCCAGTGAGGTTGGGCTCTACCGGTAATCCAGGTGCCACTGGGCCCATGACCCTTTTGGTGTGATTAGGTGGTAAAATTGCATACATCATTATGGGCCGTGTATCCAATGTAAACTTAATATCAATACACTGAGCATGATTTTTGCAACACAGATTTGGTTTATGGAAAACTTTGGTAGGTGCTCGTTTGCGGTGTGCTTCATAATCTTTCAGTGCTTATGATTGCTGGATTTTTTTAACTGATATAAGTGTACCCTAGACAATGAAGTTGTTTCTCTCAAGTCTACAACTTGGTATGACGAAAGGATATAGTGATTGTAAATGATGGCTATAATCAGAGATTCCATTTGATAGTGATTGTAAATGTTGACTATAATCAGAGATTTTATTTACAATGTTGCTTAGTGGTGATAATGGTCCAGTTGGCTAAGTGAGATAGTGCTGGTGGGCAATTAAAATTCGAGGGAACTGCTATTCATCCATTTTGAGGCTGAGGGAGACATGCTGACGCCAGTCTAAATTTCCTGTTGGTTGGTTCTTCAATAAGCGGAGAAGTACCAACCACAAGCAAGCTGCCATTTTCGGTCCTCTAGCAGTGATTGTGGCATCTATGCTATCTTATTATATTCCTCAAGTACTTTACCACGTTTTATCTTTTGCCATTGCTTTTAGAAGTCTATAGTAATGAAGGGAGCATGCTTCTTACTGCTCATGTTGCTATAAGTTCAGAAATTTTTTTTTTTACTGCATTGCCTAGGTCCCACATATGAACTTATACATCTTTTACCCTTTTCACTAGTGTGGTTCAAAAATTAGTGCCTTTTGGGTGTACGTATGACTTATTGACATTTTAAAGTTTTTGAAAACTTCTTGTTTTGGTCTTCCCTTTGCAGGTCGTTCATTGAAGATTCTCAAGCTAACATTAAGATATCCCCTCAGGATAACAGCTATATTGGATTGAATGATAGGTTGGTAACAGTAGCTGGCACCTTACAGCAGCAGGTGCAAGCCACTAATCTGATTCTATCAAGATTGTCTGAAGATCTTTACTACATACAGTCTATTGGTCCCCCATTTCCATATGCTGGTAGGCTTTCTTTTACATAAGTCCATCCTCATACTATCCTGATATGCTTGTAAATTGTAACTGTCTTTGTCAATGACAGCCTACACCTTTCCCATAATTATCAGCATTAAAGCACCATAAAATGCCATTTTAACGATTTGGTTTGAATCAGTAATCTGGATGGTATGATTTGTTGGCTCACTGGAAAATACAGTGCTCTTAACTTTTTGGTAAAATGTGGGAATAAATTGTTGCATGAAGGACATGCGTATGAAGATTGAACTAGAGATTGATAGATCATTCTAGTCTCAAGGACGCTCATGATCTGGTTCATGCTTGATTTTCTATAAAAAAATTAACCCGTGTCACTGTTTTGCAGTAGGTGACTCATTCCCTTTTTAGGGAACCCCATATCAAGTCTCCTCTTTCTCACTTATGAAGATTCTCTTTGTAATACAACTTCCAAAATAATACATAAACAGTAGAACAGCACTTAATTAAATCTTAATATCCAAAACCATATTCGTCTGAGAACAACATATTTGGAAACCATATTGCATGCAACTCCAAAAAAGAGTCCAGGACCTAAAAACTAAGGGCAAAAGAGAACCAACAATAAGGGTGCTTTAATCTTGATGCCTTTGGAACTCTAGTGAGCCATGGCTTGATCTCAAGTGCAGAAACATAATATACTATAAATTACAATAGTGAATGGTGAAACCCAACAAGTATGTACAATCTGGCTGAATCAAGTAACAACTGAGGAAAAACAATATGAACAACATGCTGTTTTATAATAGATTAATAGTACCATAGATTCACATTAGTTACATAGATGGAGTCTTATTTCCATTTTTAAGAGGGAAAAGAGAGCTGTGAGCCAGACTTCCCTTCTGCAGCTATTTATTATGCATGTGATTAAGCAAACTACTTTTAGTTATCTCTGTATTATTTTCATTAGATTCCAGTTCAATTCTCTGTGGCTAGAGATCATTGTCTTTTACTCACTGAATTTTATTTCCTCCATGTTATTTATTTGCTTATTCCTTTTTTGCTTGTCTGCTTCTGCAGCACCTTACAGTGTACCAAACTACGGACCAAATGGGGCTGGTAAAAAGTTTCAGAACACTAAGGTTCATTATTTTCTTTGCTATTTAATTCTATTAGATTAATACCCCCCTTGAGCTGCTATTCACTCCTGATTCTTGTGACTGTTATTCACTTCTGATTCTAATGCGCATCTACCTTCTGCCAAATAGCTTTCATTTCTTTTTCTTTGTTCCCCTTTGTGCCTGTTTTTGAAAATTTTGAAGCAGGGTCACAGGCACTCTCTTTGTTGTTGTTGAACTTTATTACTTAGATAAATAGGGTCTGCAGCATGGGAAGCTATATTGTTCCAGTGAAGTTCAATTTACAGGAGCCATCCTCGTGTTTTGCAGGAAGATATCAGTAACTCAGTGACCCTGGGTGTTGCGGATGAGCATATAGGGATTGTTGTTGGCCGTAGTGGTAGAAATATTACGGAAATTAGTCAGGTAAGCAAAGAGGTGCGTCTTTGGCCCAGGTACCCATTCTTTTTCTTATATTTCTCTCTCATTGCAGATTAGTGGAGCTAGGATTAAGATTTCCGAAAGAGGTGATTTCATACCAGGGACCTCTGATAGGTATGTAGCTTTTTGATGCCATTTCCATTCCTAAATCCTAAAATGTTATACATCCTCCTTTCCACAAAATGCAACAATTGAGTCTTGACTTGACAAATAGTTTAAGTTGTTCGAAAACTTATCAAATATCTAAAATACCCTTAAAAAAATGTATATAATAATAGTATTGTTCTATAAAATGCTATGAATGGAAAGTAATTCAATGCTCTGTATGCTTATTTCTCTATCGTGGTGTTACATATGCGTTTCTGTCAAAATCGATAGTTTTTTTCTGCAACAAGCGAAACTGAATGAAGAAAACGTCTGTGGGGAACCAAACCCATTTGACCCTTAAGTCCTTCATTGACACGTTTGAAAAATTGGCCGAAATGATCCGTCTGCTTTCCGGCTACTCCATTAACCAATCACCAGATACAACCTTAACTTTCGGTTTGCCAGGTCAATTATATATTTATTTTTTGACAGGAAAGTAACGATCACTGGATCTCAAAGGGCAATCAATGTAGCAGAGGCCATGATAATGCACAAGGTTGCTTCGGCTTCGTCTCCCCCTCCAGCTTCGACTCCCGAGAGGTGATAACGCATCGTTAATGAGGTTTTCCCTTTCTGTCGTTGTTAGAGAATCAAAATCACAAGTTTTTTACCTGTTGCCAATACTGTTTCTTGTTCGTATGATATTTAAATCGTTACTATTTCTGGCGGTGGTTGCCACCAAAATCACAGAGAAACAGTATAAACAGAACATATCATTTGCCATAATGATTTTTACTATATAGAGGTGTAACCTTTGAGGTAGCAGGATGTTTGACTTCATCAAATACATCGTTAGTATTTTTATTCAAATTCAAACAAATTGACTTCAAGTTTAATATCTTAGCTCTTTCATTAGCCATTCGTCATTTAGTGCACATCAGATGCAGCAATAAAATTTCATAACTTTGTTACCTACACCGAGACTTCGAGGTTAGTCAATTCATAACTTTCACTAAAGTCAAGGCTTTAAACCGTATATCTAGTATTTGTCGTATATATACTTTAAATTTTTATACCTATAGGTCATATAAAGCGTATGCCTAGTATTTATAATATATAAATATTATATACTTATAAAAAAATTACCCATGGACCATATATGTGGTGTTCATGATACACAAGTAACCTTAGGTAATAGGTATCAGTTACATGTACCTAATATAAACGGGTAAATTGACCCGTGGCTAAATGCATGTTTTTCTACCCGTCCCATGGGTACCTGGTACAGATGCTCCTGAACCTAGAAGTCCCTAATTTATATACATGCACACACACATATAGATACATTTAGGTGTGTATATGTACGAGACACAGGTTTTGGCATGCTATTCTGACGAGCATAATGAAAGGGGATTACATAGAGTTAGCTGCAGGGATTTACCGATCTGGTCAAAATGCCTGCTTGAAGATTTCCTAGTTATAGTCGAGTTCACGGATAAAGTCCTGCTTTCATTTCTTAACCATAGTTGGTCATAGGGTCGAGACAATTCAGGTTCAACCTCCATTCACCGAATGTTATTGGGTAAGTACTTGCTTGGTAACAACAAGAGTTATCATCCTTATTTTGATGAGCATCTCTACCGGATATGTTAATCAGGTAATAGTCTTCTCCTTCACTTACCGATTAAAATTCTCAATCCTTGCCATATTTTACCTGGTAAGGTAAATGTTATTAAGGTTGGGTAAAATGCTGGTCAAACTGGAGAATTTTGACTTGTGATGCAATGTCTCACTGGAATAAGGTTAAGGAATTGGATTCATTTTCAACATCCAAAGCCATCAACAGTATTTCCTAACAAGTAATTGAAGCATTGTGCATTAATGATTAGAAACAAAAATAATATGAAAAAAAGGTATTAAGAACGAGATCTAGAAACATCTTTGCTTTTATATCAACATATAACAAAATACAGAACATGAGTAATGGTACATGCATGCAAATTCAACAATGAAATGTTTCGTGAATCTGATGCAGTTTATTATATATATGGTTTACTAATGCCTTTGATTGATTAATATGCGGAATTAAATTTGTGAATAATAATTTAGTTTATGGTTGATAGCCACCGTAATCACCACCACCGTATCCTGATCCCTCTCCGTATCCAGACCCACTCCCATATCCTGAACCTTTCCCATTACTCCCACCACCGCCTCCGCCGCCACCTCCTCCCCCGCCTCCACCACCACCTCCTCCACTTTTCCTACCACCACTTCCATATCCAGAGCCACTACCACTGCCATATCCTGAACCACTTCCTGAACCATTCCCTCCGCCGCCTCCACCGCCTCCGCCACTTCCACCGCCGCCGCCACCGCCCTTTCCTCCACCTGAACCATATCCTGAACCACTTCCAGACCCATAGCCTGAGCCTGATCCACTACCCTTCCCTGACCCTCCACCACCTCCTCCGCCACCACCTCCACCACCACCTCCACCGCCACCTCCTCCCTTACCCCCACTACCACTTCCATATCCAGAGCCACTCCCTGACCCATAGCCTGACCCAGAACCCTGGCCAGACTCATCAATACCAGAACCACCACCTCCTCCTCCTCCTTGACCACCACCACCTCCTCCTCCTTCACCATATATCTTCTTAGAAGATCTAGCAGCAAAAGAAAGGTCGACGATAAACAACACCAAGAATGCAACAGCTATAATCTTTGAGTTGGCCATCTTCAACTCCCTAAGAACCAGAATTCGTCACTCGTAAATATGTGTATGTTTTAAAGCAAAGCAATGCAATGCAACTTATAACTTAACTTGTGAGCTCAATGTATGTGTTTTGGGACTGATACAATATGTATATATCAGTAACTGATCGAAGTTGTGTGGTGCAAACCAGAGCAAGAATGGTTGCTATTTATAGGCATTGCAAACCTTAAAAGGCATTCAAAGTTGATTTGACTTGGATTTTCTAGTAGCTTCGAGTGTTCGATTTGAGATAGATAGTGGTGGCGGTAGTGGTAGTGGTGGTGGGTGGTGGTGCTCTCTAGCTAGCAGCTAACTCTCTTCTGGCTGTCCATGCAGATTCATCATAAACACTTCACTAAAGTTTTCTTCCACTTTTGACAAAATGGATCTCACCGTCTGTCAACCTGTCCACACTACACGTGTCACTGTACCATCTCTCCCTCCCAAAAGAACATATATATATATATATATGTATAGATTTAGAATCACGTGATATCAACATGTTTTTATGAGATCTTTAAACCATTTTTTATACTTGAAACTTCTAAGTAAAACACTTATGTGTTATTATTGTGAAGGTTTAGATTTTTTTATTTTTACAGTATTTTGCTATGAAGTTTTTAATGTATAAAAGTAGTCACAAATCTCACGAAAACAACCTGATTTTATGTGAACCCAACCTTATATGTACACACACACACATATATATATATATACATATATATATATATATATATATATAGAGAGAGAGAGAGAGAGAATGTTTCAAATGCAACTCATCACATTTGTACAACCAATGTAACCCTATCAATTGAGATATTTATAGAAATGATGAAAGTTCATTTATTATGATTTGAATATTTATGGAAGATGACTATGTTTCATTAATTATGATCAATACTTTATATTAGAAAAAAATCATAACTTTTTTGAAATCAAATATTCATCAAATTAAATTGACGGTTGAGATTGAGTTGTATTGGTTGTACAAATGTAATATGTTGCATAATAACTCTCATATATATAAATACATATATATATATATATATATATATATATATATATATAGGTGGAGGTTCAAACGAGAACCCATGTGATTTACGAGAACGCGAGAACAACCCAATAACCTCAAACTTTTTTAATTAATAAATTAACTTTTATTATATATAAATAATTTAATAAGG
>NC_037528.1:6462559-6463997 GCF_001531365.2 Cynara cardunculus var. scolymus
GGTTCTCGTTTGAACCCTTCCCTATATATATATATATTTATTTAAAATTACCAAAACCCATTGCGATTTTTGATTTATTTTGTATACCTCAATGAAAAAAAGCTTACCCTGATAACTTTATTATTTATATAATATTTATTTAACTTCAATCAGATTAACCAAATATAAACAGTTAGTTTGGAATAAGAGAAAAGACAAAAATGATATATATGCTTAATTATTTGTGTTAAATTATTTAATTGAATTTAATTTGAAATGATGTGATTAACTTAAGATGTTACTTATTTTATCCTTAAAAATCCAAACCTCAATTATAAAACTAATTACACATATACATACATTTCAAGAGTAAAAGGAAATACGGTTTTGATTGATTTTTAATTTTAATAGATGCCCTAATTCATAATAAAATCTTGAACTTGGTTTCTAATAGTTACTGGCAGAAGTCCTTCAAAAGTCGCGACTATTGGATTATTTTATCTAACTACTTTCAGATACTTATAAAATTAGT
This sequence comes from Cynara cardunculus var. scolymus, assembly GCF_001531365.2. Lineage (NCBI taxonomy): Eukaryota > Viridiplantae > Streptophyta > Magnoliopsida > Asterales > Asteraceae > Cynara > Cynara cardunculus. The sequence goes on from NC_037528.1 coordinate 6,463,071, forward strand.
CGAAATATACAAAAAATCAATTTAAACATTTCACTGTTATATAAAATAAAAGGACCGACCACAATCTATTTTTGAAAGGTTAAAGTTGTTAAGCCTATGTACCTCTACATTTTGAAGGCATACACCTACCCCCCCCCCCCCCCCCCCCCCCCCTCTCTATATATAATAAGATCAAAAGAAAAAACGATAAATTTGCGAGAAGTTTCAAGATCACATATGAATTATGATTATAAGAGTAAAATCATATTGTTGTTCAAGAAAGACATGGACGACTTGCTCGATGAGACCCTTGAAAAGGTTGCCCGCTCTTTCACCAGTCAACAGAACATGTTTGTATCATACGTGATTACGTATTTTCTATCACATATGATCTTGGAATTTCTTATCTTCTCACAAATTAAAAGTCTTTTTGTTTGATTTTGACATTCTATATATAAGTGGAGGTTCAAAAGAGAACACATTTGTATGAAAAGAAATAAACACTCTTTTACTATAGAAATTGTATCTGATGATATTTTGCAGGCCCCTTGGCCCGCCACATGTTTGATTCATTATCACATATAGTGAACTACAATATCGCATGCGATTTATTATAGTAAAAAAGTGTTCTTTGTGTTTCTGTAAAATGAAAGTGTTTTCATTTGAAGTCTATATATTCTGTATACATGCATGCATGTATGTATGCGCATTGGGTTGAATTAAGAATAGGCCAAAGTAAAAAAAAAGGGTAAGAAACACCCATATCACATAATTTAAGTGTAAGACCACAGTTGATTAAAAAAAATAAAAAATAAAAGAGGGATGCATGCACGGTTCACAACTTGGCCACATGGCCTAGGTGGTTTAACTATGTTTCTTAATCACATATTATTTCAATATATATATATATATATAGCCTAGGTGGTTTAACTATGTTTCTTAATCACA
>NC_037528.1:6464797-6466013 GCF_001531365.2 Cynara cardunculus var. scolymus
TGGAGGGTGTTAATCATGAATATTATCATCTTTATTATTTTAATTTTAGAGAAATACATGAAACAGTTTCATTAAAATTTCATTAAGTATTATACGAAACAATTTAATAATCATATATGAAACAACTTCATCAAATAAAAAGTATTATATGAAACAATTTCACAAGATTAAACAATTTTATGAAAAAATTTCATAAGATTAAACTATGAAATCGACGGGTTTGCACGGATTGTACAAATTGAGTGATTTGCATTTAATCGCATATATATATATATATATATATATATAAAGAGAGAGAAGGAAAGTACGAGAAGTTTTAATGTCATATATGATTACGTTCTCCTCTATATATGTCTAATCTTATATATGATTAAGCTTGTATACCATGCATGTATTCATATTAAAAATTCTCACATTTTAATAAAATGTTTAGTTTCTTGTTTAACATACCTTTATATATATATATATATATTTTTTTTTTTTTTTYTTTATAACTTTGACCTTATTTCTTTGTGTCTCTATATAAAATAAAAATGACATATGTTTGTTGTATTATGTTGGATGGTTGAAATTTGAAAAGGTAAGTATGAATGCGTGACAGATGTCAAAAAGAAGATCCATTTTATGTTGCAAGAAGTGACGACCACAAGTTTATTATTCAACCATAAAAAAAAAATTAAAAAAAAAAAAAACAAGTCACCAAGTCATCCATTTATTATTCCCATTAGTGGGCGGGGTTCATTCCTCCTTTCAATCTACGCTTTCTTTTCCATTTATCATTTTCATTCATTATTATTTCTATACCAATTCCACTTTCTATTTTCACGAATTCGCATTTTGAAAATCTTCCCAACAAACACACGAATTCTCATTCACTATAAATTTAAGTTGATTTGAAAGTTATTGAGTCAAAACATTCTTTTTAATTACGAAACATTATAATATCAACATAAGAGCAACTCCAATCAAACGGCAAAACTCTAATTTTGCCGTTCTTTTGGATCCAACCACACGGTGAAAACGGCAAAAGTTTGCCGGTGGTGAATCTTGAACGGCAAATTTGCCGTGGGAGACTTTGACAACAAAAGGGTGGTCCACACCATCATTTCATAAATAAATAATTTTTTAATAAATTATAAATAAATATTTTTTTAATAAATTATAAATAAATAATTACAAATATTAATTTTTAGGTTTTTATATTTATTATGTAAAT
>NC_037528.1:6470530-6480405 GCF_001531365.2 Cynara cardunculus var. scolymus
CTAATTATATTTTAGATTTTTTATATTTAAAATGAGATGTTTATCTTGTATTTGATTGTATTTATCTGCAGTTAGTTACACGAATTCATATATGGGATGAAATCGGATAGAGATGAAATCGTTTAGGGATGAACGAGTTTAAGAGTTTTAACCAAATGCTTTATAAGATAGTATAGATTAAAGTTAATATTATTAGTTTTTGTATAAAAATAAAAATAAAGTTAATAACAAAAAAACCTACAATTGCATCTTCAAGTTGACTTTGGATTTAACTCCGTCATCACATCTTTAGCTTGGATAAATATTAGGTTTTAATTAATAATAATCAATAAAAACTAATAACTTTACGTGTTGTGGGAAGTGTTTTTCCACCAAACCCACTACTTGTTTTGTTTAATCATCGGTTTTAATATCGGAAATAAATTTTGAGTCTGGTTTTTGGTTTTTAAAGTGACTTTAATCTGATGGGGTGTTTGGGATTGCTTATAAAAATAATTTATTGACTTATTCCGCCGATAATAAACACTTTTGAGTGTTTGGATAAACAACTTATACCAGTGTCAAACCGGTAATAAGAAGTTTTTGAAGAAGTTAAACTCTTCTAACTTATAATAAGTTGATAAGTGTTTTGTAGAAAAAACATAAGTTGTTTCGAATAAGCAATCTCAAACACCCCCCAACAATTTAATTTATTGTCTGATTTTTAAGTTAAAGGTTTTTAAAAATAAAATCCAACAAAAACTACGTTTGGTTATGTATTGTCGATTTTCAATTTAAAAAAATAATGGGTTATATTTGTATTTTTTTTAAGTGATCCATTGGATCATCTTAATCTATAATGTTTGAATGAATTTTCTCCCGTTTCATTTTTATCAGGATTCTTAATTGATTTCACCTGTCTGATATTTGAGTATATGTATTTGCAATTTTGCATGATCTGCTTTTTCTTCTTCCCTTTACTTGTTGTCAAGGGTTGACATTTTGACACAACCTTAACCAGAGATAGGCAAACGTAACCGGTCCTTAACGACTGTTGAAATTAATTGAAATTGTGCCAATTCATATCTGGTTGTGAAGGGATCGATTTAACCGATATGTAATCGGCCAGGACAAGCGTTCATACAAATAAAACCACACACTGTGTAATCGGTTAAGATGACAAGTTATGTACTTGACTGGAGTAGTGTTGCGCTTGACTTGGGTCGGTCGGTTTGAAGATTTTTTGCTATTGAACCCAACTAGTGTGGTTTGAAAAATCTTAACTCGTTAAAAAATATTTAAAACATGACTCAAAGTCAAATTTTAGTAGGGTTTTACATGAGTTGGGTTGATCGATTGTAACATAATAGCAACACTGCAACAACGTACTTAAATAGCTATTAGTCACTACTACTGGTTAATTGATTTTTTTATGCTACATAGGGAACAAATAAAAAGTCAGGTCTAGATCACGAAAAAAGTTGAAGATTCTTGCAAATAAGAAGTAAAACTACTGATGAAAAGAGCTAAACAATTGTCCGCGACAACCATGTCTAACAGAAGATGCTTATAACAAATTATATAGAGAGGTATTGACTTCAGGGTTGAGCTTGATTCAAATTAGTTTAACTCATTCTAATCGAATGCCTACTGTTCAAAAATTTTACAACTCGATTAGATATCGAATGATTTTTAGGTTAAGTTTATCGGGTTTTTATGGGTTCCTAGGTTGAAGGACTGGAGTGGTCATGATTTCGACAATTTATGCTGCCACATGCAATCTCTCACTGGCCAACTATATTAATGTTTAAGCCAAAATTTTTTTTTCACTTTTTTGACCCCTTTTTTGTTTAATTCTACTTTCTAAATAACTCCAGGTCCGAGATTGATCATAAACCCAGATTAAAAGACCAAAACCGATCCTAAAATATCTTGCAATAAGCTGCTTGGTTAGTTTTCTATCAGTGTAAATTAATCTTTCTATACGGATTAGGAAATTTTTTGTTTAATAAAGTTTTTCCGTAGAAGGAAAAACATKTTTTTGATTGGGAGAGACAGTTTATGATTCTTTTGCCTTTCTACAAAAAGTTTCCCCTAAAAATTTACTTAATAAACCTATTCTTTTATCATTAACTTGCTACCAAACAGTCATATATAACTGACGGAATAAATTATATGTCTTATTAAGTTCATTAAGCTTCTATCATGAGCCCAATTAGGTTTGTGAATTAGACATTGGTCGAACACAAAAACGAATTATGCGTTATAGCCCAGTTAGGCCCAATCTTGAACCTTGTCAAGCCCGGTTTAATGCTTAGTTGTATTTTTCATTTTCTTTTTAATATCTTTTTTGTAAAGGTGTCCGGGCCAAAGCCCGACTAATCCCCGGCAAATTTGGAGGCTAAACATGGCCCAACTTAAATGTTGTCAACACTCACCTCCCAAGGCTCGAACTCGGGTTTATGACTATGTCATGCCCAAACTTTTACCACTAGGCTGGAAGGTCTTTGACTTAATATCTTTTCATGTACTATTTATTTATGATATCTAATAATTTCATTTTAAGTTAAAAAATTCGATGCATTGTTAAACGAAAAGTGTGTTTAATAGAAATCTCGTGGTTCTAAGCTTCATAGCTTATGGGTCCTCATGGATTCGCATCATGAGTTAACTAAAGAGAATGAAATAATTTAATCTGCTGTCTAATCAAATTGCAAAAATTTTAAACCATAGATATTAGGTTGGAATCAAGTTATGGTAATTTGAATTTAGCTCAACCCGATAAACCTGATATCCTTTTATTTATTGGATTTAATATGATTGTTAAGTCTCTATTATTATATATACTAGACAATTACACCATCACGTACCATTTTCATATACATATATCTTCAATCTCCACTTCATCTCTATGTAATTCCTTCATATAATAAATATGAACGTATATATGCAAATTAAAAAAGTAGTTGAATATGATATACTTGTAATAAGTATGGATAAGCAACACCAAAAGATTGATGATGAAAAATGAATTATGAGTAAAGAAAACAATAATATTCAAGTTAACAAGAATATTTTAATGTACCAAAGTATCAACTCGACTAATCCGACCAATTCATACGGTTTAGGTTGGGTTAATGGGGTTGAAAGCATTTCAACAATAAAAAAGAATGAGGGTCGTATGGATGAATATGTTAAAATATATATTGGTAAGTAGCTGGTAGAGTTATCAATGAGTTAGGTCACTGGGTATAGTTCAAATATCGAAAAAGAAATATTAAACAAATTGTTCTCTATCTAGCTTGACGACTGACTGAACAAGATATATGGATTTAGCCACTGATCCAATCAGAGGCATAACTGAAACAATAGTATCAAATTTCTTAATAGCATTAACCAATTTTTAGGATTTTTTTTTCATAATGAATTATTGGTTTTTACCTCAATTAAAATCTGTTGAATTATTGAATTAAATAGAAATTAAATCTGTTAAATAAAGATGGAAATTTATGAAATCAGGTTAAAAAATTATTTTACTATCCATGTAAAAAAGATTTGCAAAAATGATCAAAAAGAAAATTATCGAAATCGATAGATGTATAATATATAAGAAAGATCAATTAAAAAAGAAAGAAAAAATGGTCAACTGATGAAAATTTTACACAACAGGTACTCGCAGTCGCAGGCAAGACTCCCTGCTTTGACGGGGAATGGAGCAGGATCGGGAATGATATTATCCGTCCTTAATTAAACCCTAATTAATTTTTTTATTTTATTTAGTATATGTATATAATGTGTGTATAAATAAATATATATGTGTATATATTTATTATTAAATGACAAATATATTTAATTTTCCATATTGATGATTAATGTAGTGACAATTTATTGTAATCTTAATTTAAAGGTTTTTACTAAATTGAGTATCTAAAGGGTTCTCCAAACCTGTCAGAGATTATTTTCCCTCGAACCCGTTAGGGTAGGCTCAAGGACTGGGGCTTAAACGGAGGGTCGAGGTTTCTGTTTCCATTCTTATGACCAATTGCCACAAACGCATCMACAGCTTCTTGTAACAATTTTTCCTGAGATAATATTAATTCGGTAAATGATTATCGGATAAGTGTTTGGATAAACAACCCCTTAGTAAAATCTTTTGGGGACCCTTTTTGTGTTAGTAGAAAAAAAGAAAGTATGTGAAGGGCACCATGAAGATTTTACTAAGGGTCGTTTCATCCAAAACGTTTACCCAATAAATGTTTACTGAAAAAGTCAACACTTTTATTTACCTTACCATAGAAGATTATAGTCCATCAAAATAGCATCATATATAACAAATTACATGGTAAGCACTAACCTAGTAAGAGTCGTACCCTCACTTATCGAATAGGATTCTCAATCATCATCATTGCTCTTACCATGTATATACTTGGTTATTCTTATTTTAATTCAATAAGGTAAACACTTACCAGACGACCCTTAAATAAAAAAACACAAATATTGTATTCATCCATGCATATTTGACATTTCATAATTCAACCAATAATCATAATTTATCTTGTAATTTTAAATCGGTCTTAATAAATTAAGCCGAGGTATTGGATTCTTGTGCGACGTCTTGTTTCATTTCGGCTTTGATGGCTGCAGCCAACTGATCATAAGCTTCGGACCAAGCCCCTTTCATATCTTCCTTCCATTTATCTCCCACTCCCTTCTCCACGGTTCTTATCAATGCTTCCTTCACCACCTTCATTCATCAATAAATCATATCAAATATATATATATATATATATATATATATTTTTTTTTTAATTTAATGGAATATTTTCAACTCCAAATTGGATTTTTGATTTAAAACTTTGGAATATGAAGGAATTAGTGGTCCGTAAATTTATAGGTCAGAGACATGTTTACGAAACCCTTGTTGTTGTTTTTTTAAGTATATAATATTTATATACGATAAATAGAACAAATAAACTCACACACACCATGATTAAATAAACAGTAAATAAAAATTTTACCTCAAAGTGAGGATCAATAACTCCTTTTTGAACATGAACAGATCCCAGCCATTTGAGGGTAGAACCAGAAACCACGATTTCTCCTTTCTCCCTCAGTTGAATCGCAGCCTCGCATGTCTTCCATTAATTAATTAATATTTGGATTTAATTGAAGAAATTAAATTCGATGATGAATTGAAAGGCGTACCATCTTGAATACTTTAACAGCATGGGCTTTGAGCTTGGGGTTATCTTGGGGGATTTCTTCTGCATCTTTCAGGAATGAAAACAACCCCTTTGCTGCAGGTGCGATCTCCAATACCCTTCATTATATACAGATAAAGGTTCAATTGCAAACAGATTTTCGACTGTGAAATCAAAGGACGAAGGAGAGCGCGATACGTGTCCTCGACGTTCACATTTGGTATGAATAACGAAAGGTGAAGTTCATGAACTATTCATGATGAATGATACACAACCATGATCCATGTTAAATTGATTCATTATTCATGATGAATAATACACATTCAATCATTATTCATTATGAATAACCTGTGGACACGTGTCGTGCTCTCCTTTATCCCCAGTTCATAACTGAAACTCGGTTTTTCATTTGAACTCGTCCCCATATATATGACTAATCAAATACAAACCACTTAAATGTTAATACACCATGAAAGCCAATCTAATCCCTTGATTTTGTGTATTTTGAAAAATTTAGGCGTTACCAAATCAGTTGCAGAAGGTACAAGCATTTTAGAAGGTCAGCACAGTTCAAACCTCATGACCTAAGGTGAGAGCATATATGAGTATTTACCGTATTTAAATATTATATACTTAAAAAAAAACACAACTAGAATGATGTACATGTGAATGGGTAACTACACCAACATGAATAGATCATTTAATAAAATTACAATAAATTATACAGGACAGATATTAACAAATTCCATTGTAAAGCTAACATGCCTGATTGGTTTGTTTATTTAGACAAAAGTTGATTATCGGTAATTTTAACCAGCTTTATACGGAACCCATCTTCAAGAACAACAATATGATGTGACATTTTTCAGGCAGGATCAAATCCGGTTCTCGTTTATTACCAAAGTTTATGGTTATATTTGACAAACTAGTTTGATAAGTTAATTGTTAGCTGATAAGTTAGCTGACGAAAACAAAAACCAGTAGACAAATATTTATGTTTAAAAATAGTTAAACAACAGATGTCAAAAATGAACTTACTGTGTAAAGAAATGGAGACTGAGAGCAGGAATGTTTTCCTTCATTATCTCCCATGATTCCTTCACTAATCTCTCCTGTTCTTCACTGAATCCTATCTCTCTCTCTTTCTCACTCAAACCCATCTCTCTCTCTACCTCCATTCTCTATCTCTCTCTACAATCCACACACACACACATATATATATATATAGAGAGAGAGAGAGAGAGAGAATAGGAGGAGGGAGATGTATGTATGTATATTATTGGTGTGAAATGAATATATACCAATCATAGGCATAGGGATAAGGCTGTAAATTTGGTGTGAATGGTAAATTAAAATGGGATCATAATACAAGTGGTTTTGGCCTTTTAACTTCATCAAGGGACATTTGGGCTTAAAAAGGGAATGGGGTTCTACAACTATTTCTTATACTAATTACTCTACGTTTATATTCGTTTTTATGCACGTATCGGGTTCCACACCAAACCTCATACTCATCACTCATCACGTGCCCATTTATTTCATCATTTCAATGCAAATTCAAGCCTTTCTAAATCGCTACTTTCATACATTATACTGTAGAACGTATTTTGGTTTAAGATAAGTTATTTTAACGTTTCTTATCTGGTAAGTATTGATCAGGTGAAAGTTACCACCATCTTTAATTACACTATAAGGTAAGATTCTTGATCATCAAGATAGTATCGTATAAGCGTTTCTTAGCTGATAAACGCTAACTATGTAAGAGTTACCACGGCTATTTAGTTACCGATTAGGATTCTTGGTTAATTAGTATGACATGGTAAAATTGTTAAGTTAAAAACCATCATTTCTTACTGTATAAGCATTTATTACCAGTAAAAGAAAATAAATGTTTAGAAAACCGATGATAAAGATAAAGTTGCAGACATGAAGATACATTAAGACGGTGATTCAAAGACGTTTTTATTACATATCCATATGAACATCTCTCTCTCATATTCATATATGAATATTATATAACTAATGGTTAATTAGGCAGGTGGGTTTCTGCAGCTTCTTTGGTCATTTGAGTCTTAATGGTAGCAGCCAATTGATCATAAGCTTCAGACCAAGCAAGCTTCATGTCTTCACTCCATTTCTCTCCGACTGCCTTTTCTACTGTTCTCAGCAATGCCTCCTTCACCACCTTCATTTCAATCCACAAACGAATTAATCAACATATGATATGATTATGGATCAGAATACTTAATCAATAATACCTCAAAGTGAGGATCAGCAATTCCTTTCTGAAGATGAACAGATCCCAGAGATTTTAGGGTGGAACCAGATATTACAACTTCTCCTTTCTCCCTCAGTTGAATTGCAGACTCACAAACCTTCATTCAGTTCACGACTTAAATAATTAACAACCACATTAATTAATTAATTAACTGCATGTATGATAAGCAAAAAAAAAATTAAGAAAAACAACGTATAGATATAGAGGGGTAGGTTCATTAGGAACTTAAACGGCTGACAGCGCGATAAATGACATATTCATCAAGAATATAGATGTGTTATTCATTATGAATGTATGATTCATGATGAATAACATGTCCATATTCATGAATGCGTGATTCATGATAATAACACTTTCATATATTCATCATGAATGTGTTATTTATTATAAATATAGGTATAGGTATAGGTATAGATATGGTTACCATCTTGAAAACTTTGACGGCATGGAACTTGAGCTTGGGGTTATTTTGGGGAATTTCATCCGTATCTTTTAGAAATGAAAATAATCCTTTTGCCTCCGGGAATATGTCCAATATCCTGCGCATATATATATAAATGTGTTATACTCTCAAGATGTAATTAAATTTTAGACTTGGGATCATGGTGAGACCAAGGGTTTTTCGTGACATCCGTAAAACCAATTCTCAATCCTTAGATTAGATCTACAATCTGAACATTCATAATCACAAAATTGTCACGAGACTTCTCAATAATCATAAAATTGCCACCGTGCAACTTTAGACCATTAAATCATTAGCTTATAAAATTGATCGGTGAACATAAACTGGTCTTATGGGTCTCACGAAAAACCCTTGGACCAATTTAGATTATGAGAAATCAGACGCAACGTTGATGATTTACGTATTGAAAAACTTACTGTATGTAGAGATAGAGACTGAGACTAGGAATGTCTTCTTTCATTATCCCCCATGATTCCTTCACCAATGCTTCTTGCTTCTCACTAAAACCCATCTCTAAATCTCTCTCTCTCTCTCTCTCTCTATAGCATATACATATAAGCATGTATTAATGTATATATATATGGGTGATCAACCATCATATGATCCTTAGGCATGGATCATGATGGATGTAGTGATGGTGTGCAAAACATGTGGCTACATAAGTGGTTTTACCCTTCGAATGCATTAAGGGACACTTTGATTTTAACAATTAAGGGTTACTTGCACAACTTGATATTTTCTTTTAAGGTTGATATTCATTGAATCGACTTGATGAATGAGTTATGAGTCAAAATTAACACCCTATTTTTCGAGATAATATTTCTACCGAGAATTTGACATATAACCTATAATAAAATAGGGTGTTAAAAAAGAATGATATCCAAACCGTCCGATAGCATATTTTGTTTCCTTAATCGATTATAATCGAAGACTCTGAAACTTGTCTATCTTCATAGTTGCAAAATTGCAAGCATTATAATTTATTTTAGCTTAGTTTATTACGGTTATATTATCTTAATTATTAATTTAGCAAGAGCATCATTTATGAAGCTAAGTATTTAAATATAACTAGAAGGGTACTCGTACAATGTAGCGAAATACATTTACGTTTTAATGTTTCGTTTTATTTTTTGTCTATTTTGATATAATACGGTTTATGTGGTTTTGAGAAATATAATGTTTTTACTTTTTTTGAAGATATCATGAAATTTTGAAAAATTATCTAAATTTTAATATCAAATTAACTATTTAAAAGCTCTTATTTTTTTGTACAAGTTTTTTAATTCTAATTTCATTTAGGTCTAATAACGGAGTGATTTATTTTTGGTTTAACAATATAATTTTTATAAAGATAATTATTATGTTAGAACTCAATAATTAGCCTAATTATATTTTAAATTTTTTATATTTATATGTTAGAGATGTTTATCCTATATTTGATTATGTTTATCTGTTCTGCAGTTAGTTATACGATTTCAAAAATAGAGATTTAATAAGTTGTACTTACGCACAATATACTTGTAATCTTAAATTTTAAGTAATATGCATTAATAAACAGTATTTCATACTTAAAAAAATGAGTTTTAAGAATTTTTATCGATTGTTTTATAATACTAGAAGCGTACTCGCGCAATGCAGCGAGATACATCGTGATTTTAATATTTTATTTTATTCGTTATCTCAGTCGATGTTATAATATGACTTTATGTGATTTTGAGAAAGCGATGGTGTTTTTATTTTTGAATAAAATATATGTTTGAAGATATCATAAAAATTTGACAAAAATATATCGATATTAGTATCAAATTAACTATTTAAAATTCCTCATTTTATTGTGTAATTTTTTAATTCAATTTTTATAATTTAATTTATGTACAATAACGAAGTAATTTATATTTGGTTTAAAAATATAATTTTCTTATAAAGATAATAATTAATTATTTTGTTAGAACTT
>NC_037528.1:6481495-6487134 GCF_001531365.2 Cynara cardunculus var. scolymus
GATTTTTTATATTTAAAATGAGATGTTTATTCTGTATTTGATTGTGTTTATCTGCAGTTAGTTACACGAATTCAGATATGGGATGAAATCGGATAGAGATGAAATCGTTTAGGGATTTAAGAGTTTTTAAGAGTTTAAGAGTTTTAAGAGTTTTTAAAAGTTTTAGCCAAATGCTTTATAATATAGTATAGATAGTATAAATAAACTTTATTAAGAATAGATAAGTCAATGATGTAAAACGGAAAAAATGGAGATTATGTTCAAACTTCTTGCTTTCACAAATTTTTGTCAAACTTCATTTAAAATTCTTTAATTTTTTAGATTATAATAAAATAAATAATTTTTTCTTACATTCCTTAGAGACATGTTTTGTATAAGTAGCTAAGATTGTCGGTAATCAATTTTTTGTCAAATAAAAAATAAATTTATATAACTAAAAGACAATGGTAGAAGACAACTAATAGGACAGGTGAATTCGATCGACAAACTTCTTGACCGTAGCTCAGAGGTGGCTGGGACTTCCATGTGTAAAAAAGCGTTTATCAGAGTGGTGTACGGGTTCTTCTGGATTATTTGAAACTTGCGCAACCATAAAATTTTCCTAGCTCCCTCTCAGAATTCGGCTACTTTTCTCGCAGGCCAACTTCAGACGTATTCATTTTTCTGGTTTAAAAATAGGGTGCCAAAAGATGTTTTGGTGAATAGTTGAATAGAGTGGTGTAATTCTCCCTTGTCTTGTTTTTTACCTGTACTCTTTTTTTGCTAGCGTCTTGCTAGTCTTTTTACGATATATCGGCTTTTTTTTTTCTGGTAAAAAAAAAAAAAGAAGACAACTAATATTTTAAAACCCAGTCCAATACTTATACGAACAGGAACACAAATTATATGTATATATTAATAGTATCCCACGTGAAATCAGCTTTCCGCACACAGACAGATTGATTGTTTTCTTTGGAATTATTTTTCATTTCCGATTTGGATTACATATATTTCTTGATAAAACCAGATTTCATCAAATGAAACACAACATTTCTTAAATTGTTATGAGAAAAGATTAAAAGATATAGTAATTTTTAAGCTTTTTGCATTTAACCATAACAAGTACCCATCTCGACACAATGGTGGTGACTGATTGGTTTGAGCTTGACTCCAAAAACCAAAAATACCAGGAGGTCTCAGGTTCAAATCCAAGAAAAAATAAAAATCCTCTTATGGCCATGTAGATTCAAATGCGATGACTCCAGACTATCTGCAAAGCAGGTGGTCGTCCTGAAATTAGTCGGCTCGCATAGCAGGTTGGATATCCAGGTTAATAAAAAAAAACAAGTACCCATCTCTGCTTCTGTTCATCTCCACACATTTTTCAAACTTTTTTTGTGAATTAAAAATCTTCAAAGAAAAATTATGTTTACGTTCGTTACTTATATCATTAAAATATTTCATACATTTAATAAAGTATTTAAATAAAATCTTTCAAAGATTTAATAAAAATATTAAAATCTTTAAAACATTTAATTTCAAAGACTAACCATGGTAAGGGATATCAACCAGACTGGAAGTCTCAGTCCTTGATCATTCTTTTTCAGGACCGGTCCTTATGATTCATTGAACAATGCACACAATTAGACCAACTGGCATGTTTATATGGACTTCATGTCTGCGATAACATGATGTTAGAGAGGTTCAATCGAAATAACCAACTTCTTTGACTCTTCAAAAACATCTGATGTCTGAAACCTTGCCATCCTGATATGATTCATTGAACAATGCACACATTTGGAATTGAACTTACTATCTCCATCATTATCCAATCCAAACCAACCTTGTCATTTTATTTAAAACACGATTTCATCCAAAAAATTCACTTGCCAATTCCTTCTCTTGATTACTATCCGCTTCACACATGCTATTATCTATCCATGGAAAAGCTTCTTGCAAAAAGAAACAAACCTGATGAACGTAATTATTCAGACCACAACTTCATGAATGCAGCAACGGCTGTCTGGATAAATGACACAATCGGATTAGTTTCTTGGATATGAGATTTCTTTGATTCTGCTGCTGCTTCCCATGATTCACTGCTTAAGTTTAGCACAAGAAGTCAATAATATGAAATACCCAAAACACAGATTAAATCCTGAATACAACCACTAAATTTTTTGTTATCTTGCAACATAATCGCTATTTGAATGTCGATATGCATATATGTATACACTTACAGATTGATTGTCTTTAAAGTTGCACTGTCCGTTTGGTTTTGGGCACTACCACAGAACTGGATGTCTGATTTGTTCTTATTTGTGGTTGCCGCTTCAAAAGTCGACTGTTGAAGAGAACTGCTGTTGTTGCCATCAAGATTCTGAGACTGAATGCCATTAGGAATACTTGAGTCCTGTCAAAGAGGTGCTTCTCACATTAACAAAATATGATGTTTGATTGAGACAACGGATGCCATTAGCAGTTTGTTCCAAACATTTAACCATAGACGATCAGAGTGAACAAGAACATGTGAAATTGCATGATCATATTGCACAAAGTAGAAATATACTTCCCCCATCACACGAAAATTGCAATGGTTGACTTGCAATGTAATATAAAGAATATATTTGACAATTTGTCAAATGTGTAAAATACAATTTAATGGAGACAGAATAAAGGAATTTTTTTACCCAAAATGTTTATTTGCAATGATGATAATTTAAAATGAAAACTTGCCATAGAAGAAAATGATGCAGCTTTTATGGAACATCCCAAAAGCAAAAAGTGTTGCAATCTTCATGGAACAAAAGATGCATCATATTAGGCCGACCCGGGTTACCGGTAGAGCCCAGCCTTCAAATAGGTCATGGGTTCAAACTTCACCAAAACGGTGTTTGAGTATTTGCCGTATATAAATATTATATACTTCAAAAAAAGGTGCATGATATCATTTGCGTATGACAAGCCCCCTAACAAAACATGAACTACCAATATCAGTATTTGAGCATACAGAACACTTTGGTGATAGATATCAAGTGAAAATCACAAATAATCTTCTACTAGAGTTCCTATTTATAAAGAAAATCCAGTGGGAAACATCATTTTTAAGCATCACAGATAATGCAAAAGTTCGAAAACTCACTTTGTCATTTTCAGCAGGAGATGTAACGTCTGTGATGTTGACATCAAGCACAATATTTTCATCAGGAGACGAGTGGTTATGGGTTCTCAGAATCGATGTCGGTTTAGACTCAGGCAGTGGAAGTTCTTCCTCCAATTTTGTATCCACCACTTCAGTTAAGTCATCAAACATGTGTATTTCATCTCGAACAAAACCTTCATCTTTTCCAGTTTTCATTTCCAAATCACCATCCAAGACTTCTTTCTCACTTATGTCTTCATCGGGGTTATAAACAGTGCTAGAAACAGGTCTCAATGGAAAAGTCTCTACCACCACATCCTCTGCCAGAGGACGTATTTGAGCTTCATACCCTTCTACTTTTATTTCATCTTTCTGTACTTCCAAAGCCTGTTCCATTAGCAATTCTGTGTGCTTTGGTTCTTTAAATTCTTCGCTACTCAAAGTTGCATCAGATGTCTCTACCACGACAGCTTCCGGTATGTTACTTACTATATGTCTTGGTTCTTCAAATTCTTCATTTTTCACTGTTGTATTACTCCCATTAATGATATTGTCATTATCTACACTTCCTCTATGCAGTTCAGAAATCCTTCTTGAATTCAAAACCTTTTCACGTCTAAATTCATACTCATTAAGTAGTGTTTGGTTGTTTTTTGGCGGTAATACATGTATGTTAGGATCAAATGAAATTGAACCCAGTGGATAGTTTTCCAAGAAGCTATCTAAGTTCTCCATATTTTGCTCTCCTGGAGGCAACTTAGGAGGAGCGAGCACTCGGTTCTCCTGAATTAGCTCTCTAAAAATTTCACGCACCGTGTAATAGGACCCACCAACTTGCTTGTGTGTGAGATGCAGTGATGGGAAACTTCCATTATTTGACGCCTGATACCTGCAAGCAGCATACATGTAAAATCAGTTCACTTGGGACAAACCTTCTATAAGCTGAAAACTAACTACGTTTCTTCAGCAACATTACAGAAAATCAAATGGTTGAAAACATAACAATAAATCATGGCCCTAAAAATAGAACTGAATGGTCATTATACAGATATGATAGTAATTCTTGGCCTTATCAGTGTCTTGAAATCCAGGACTTCTTAAAGAATCTAAGAAAGAACCACGAAACATGGATCAGTTTATTTTCTAGCATTCAATATAACTAATACTTCACAAGATAACACTCAAATTGTTGTTTATAGTACAAGACACGGAAAGATTCAGCCGAAAAAGGGCCTAAGGCATGAGTCATATTACCAGAAGAACCAAAACTTTATTCATGAAGTTGAAGTTTCTTATACGTACAAAGTTACACCACCAAACTGGATGGTTCCTCCTTTCCAAGCTCCTGCATTACATACACTGATACCAACTTGTACACCGGTAATATCAGAGACCAAATTCAAAGGGGAGGGATTGGTTCTCATTAATTGAATGCTTAACAAGGTTGTTTAGGATTCATTTAGGATTCTAATAAACCAACACTTGCAGTTTGGTTGTGGGTTGCACAATATGACTTAAACCATGATCATGTGGATTGCATAATATTCTACAGAAGTACTTAGCGGTTATAGAATCCATTCTTCTTGGCAAGTAAAACTACCACATCAGGTACAAATATGCATATAAAAGAATGTAGCATAGACAACATAGATTAATGTGGGGTGCCCTTTATCTAATTATCAATTACTGCTCAAACTTGCATAGGAGATTGAGGAGTAATAGCTATAATTATATTACACAATCCATGACGATAAATAGGGAGAATACGATCGAATTACCTCTTTATAAAAGTCTCTACCATTCCTTTCCTTTCCAGTTTTGAACGCCGCTTCGATTTTTTCCCTCCGGTAGAGTCATTGAGCTTTGCTAGGGCAAATGTTTTCCCAACACAACCTCCTTTAGTAACTTGCATTTGGGCGAAAGAAACACCAAGGATGACTGCTGCTCACAAGAGTCTACATCAAACGTGATCCAATTCAAGAAATTAACAACACAGATACACAATTCATGTACATTTTTTGGCTACAAAAACAAAGAAAGAAAAGGAAATACCTACGCGAATGAGATTATTTACTCGTGATTAGTAGACGTATAAGATTGAATAAGCCAAGAAACAAAGTGAATGAGTGACAATGGAAACTCCAAAAAACAAAACCATAACCAAGATCAGAATTATATCCACATTACCTGAACGATGAAGTTTGAAATTCCGACGAATTGAAAGAGTTTCAGGAGGGAGGAAGCATGGAAACCCTACCGGCGGGGAGACGAGTGTCTGAAGAGTGTTTGACTACGACGTCACTAGTATGGTTTTGTTCATTTTTCCTATCTTTTGAATTTGAATAATTGGACTCCTGTATATTGTTGTTGACACCCATAACTCTATTTTAATTGATATTCTCTCTTTTTTTTTTTGTGATTTTTGTCTTTTTAACGTTTTCATCTTTCGTTTTTTTTTATTATTTTAAAGAAAATTTTAATTAATACAAATTAATTTGATTTATATTTATTTATATTT
>NC_037528.1:6489485-6509536 GCF_001531365.2 Cynara cardunculus var. scolymus
CTAAAGAGAGAGCCAAAAAAGGATCTTTCGTGTATAATCCTGCATAATCTCGAATGTTCTCAGTTCCGGTACGTAGACCAAATAAGACAATGCAAACAAAAGTTCCTAGATTCATGGAGATATAGAACAGCATATAAGTTATCATGCTTGCATATATTAAGAATAATTGGGATGGACTGCATAAAAATAAAACATCAAAACCTAAAAGATATTGATCGGTATAGATTGCATAGTAACATAAAAAAAATTAAAAAATAGATTAATATTTAGAGTGTCGTTTACAAACGCTTACAAGCAAGAGTCACCACCTTCATCTTATTAGATTACATTTTCGACCATCAAAATGAATTGTTAGCAAGCATTTTTCACATGATAAGTGCTTACCAGATAAGAGCTTTCTTCTTGACTTACCAAGAAAGAGCTTTCTTCTTCAGTTACCGAGCAAGATTTTCAGTTCTTGACATGTTCATTTGATAAGCTGAGTGACACCAAGTAAATGCTTACTCGATAAGCGTTTTTGGTAATCAAAACACTTAATAGTTTATATAATTGTATATACCCCTATCTGCTAATACTTCTATTTTTATAGATTGATCATGCAATTTGTATTAATATAATTTATGGTATAACTATGTATTTTTTTATTACAAAATTATCCATCTCGCTCATCTAACCTGCCATCCCATTGTTACTCCCTTCCATTTTTTCTTCTCACTCTTGATCGATCCATCGATCGATAAAGGGATTTTCCTGCATCCCGACCCATGGCATCCACCCAAAACGAAGTAGATTGGAAAGGTTTATTCATCATATAGACACCAAAACCACTTTATCATTTCTCGTTCGACTGAAAGGTTTACTTTAGAACCATCTTATCATATGTGATGCCTTTTTGTACATATGCATATATAAGCAACCGTGGGCAATGCAGTGTTTGTGGTCGGGTTTACTCATCATCTGGATACATATCCAGAAACTGCTTTATGATCTCTCGTTCGTTGGTCGTTAGATCAAAATCATCACTACCCAATCTTGTCCATAAAGCAGCGCTTATGCTCTCTGGATCGTTGTCGACTACCTGCAACAGTGAAAAAGCTAACTAGTAAGAGAGTTAAGAGTGTGTTATAGCTTGTAATGGATTACAAACATCCATTAAACATGTTTCTGATTCATGGAACCCCCTAATACTTCAGTTCTCATAATCTCAAGTCGATGCTAATATAGAGCCATTTTGATGTGCCAACACAACATTAGGAACGTCCCCTTCATTCTATACTGACCCGACTGGTGCCCCGCCCCCCTTATTTGAGTTCGCACCTGAGAATTGTAAAAAGGCTAGGCCTACCACCTATGTTTTTTAGCCTTAGAATTTTGATGACAGAATCGAGATGTGTTTTACCCCAAATGTGATGTTCGATTCCACACGTACATTAATACAAGTTTTTGGCTAATAATTAGATACTGAATGTACCCCTTAATAAGACAAAATTGAGATAAACATATTGATCACAATTCGATCTTACCAATATCTTGTAATGGACAAATAGATAAACTTATATTAGAATTTTTCTAAAAAGAAAAACATTATATTTTTCGGAAGACAGCTCAAAATATAAATTATTGCATTTTAGTGTGTGTAGGGAGGGAGTGGTAGTTACTTCCAAAAGAGATGGTGACTGTAAATGCATTATAGCAAAATGCAGCAAACAGACCCAACAACTTCCGAATCAACTTAACATAAGTTATTGGTAGACCACAATTTTAAGCCTATAAGGATATCATGAATCTAAATTCCTTCTCATGTGGAACGTTTTGTTTGTTACAGTTAAATACACATAGTGGTATGTAGATATGACTCTTAAGGGCTACTTACTAAACGCTTACCAGGAAAGTGCTAACCAATGTCATTTACCTTACCAGGTGAGCATGGCAAAGGCCGAAAAATCTTACCCGAACGAATAGGTTTATACGAGTCCTCCACCATGTATTCGAGTGAGGGAGAAGACATTTACCTGGTTAGCGCTTACCAAGTAAGAGACTTACCAACAATCCATTTTGATGGCAAAGAATGTTACTCGTTAAGGTAAGTGAGGTTGGTGATTCTTGCCGATAAGCTTTTACCAGGCCCTTAGACATTTAATGATGATGGCATGATGCATGGTAGTAATAGTCTACTAGTTGTAGTAAAATGCGAACATTATCCATTTTATACTCCAATTTTCTCTTTCTTTATCCTTTTAACTATGGAGGAAGAGTGAAGAAATTAAGGAAAAAAGGATCACTATCCTGTGCTACTGAAACATATGTATAAAAGGTAACGAGGTTGAACTGTACCAGGATACAGTTGTTGATGTGACCATCCTTGTTGACAGGAGTAACAGGTTCATATTTATTGGTCATCCATTCGCCATCAACTATGTACTTGTATTCATAACGCCCCTCCTGTCATGAAATAGCATTTAAAGAGCACACATAATTTACAATAGTTAGCCTGAAAAAATTTTGTTTTATCATAACATTAATTTCTTCTAGACTAAACTCTGGTTGTGTGCAAGAGTACTGCTCATAAAAATGTTAGGCTTGTATTTTATATATTTTAAATGCCCTGCAATAATGAGAAATACGAGAATGTTGGAGACCAAAATCAATGCAATCAAAATTTTGCTAAATTTTTCCAGAAGAGGAAATGTTGCATTTATATGATGAAAATTGTTGCATCTATTTCGGGACAGAGGGGAGTTGGAAATATACTAGATTCTGAGAACACCTTGGAAAATACTAATTATTTTACTTATAAATGTTATCATTTTTTACTTAATTATCTCTTTAATATCCATGGCCCTGCATCACATCTCAACTATGGAGATGAAAGAAAAGTTAGCTCCCTTGAGTACCAACATGACTACCATCACTTTTGCATTAGCAACCATAAGCACCAAAATCTATGGCAGTCATTGATTTTCAACAGAGAAGATAATTACCAGTAAATCTCTATGAAGAATCCATGAACCATGCTTCTCATCATATTTTAACGGAATTTTCTGCAATGAATCAACATATTTAACAAACAGATCAACTCACACTCTCAACATGGTAAGAGTTGGGATAAGAGACCCAATACGATTGATGTATTCTGGAAAAAATATCATAGACTATACCCTAGACACTCAAATGTTCGAAGAAATCTGGTATTACCTTGGCATTTAAATCATCAGGACAAAATATACTAATTCCTAATGTTTTTAGCTCAGGTTTAAAAATGGTAGTTGAGCATATTAGAAAAAGGATTCACGAAACTCACCACAACCAACCATGATAAAGACCAAATTGAGCTTCGTTGAGAGGTAAAACTTACATTTAAGAACCTATGATCTTACTCTTTCTTATAAGCAATGAAAGAATATAAAATCAAGGTTAAAATTAAAAACGACATTGTTTTTTGTGAAATATTAGTCAGTATAAATGAACTAGTAAGCCATAATCAAGATTTGAGAAGATAAAACTGCGATATGCTGTTCTTGAACTTCTTATAAATAGAACGTCATATAAAAAGCAGGGTTATCAGAGACAATATTGCAAATTTTGTGGAATGCCACAAAGTGAATTCCCATAAACCTAGACCAGCTTGCATGAAACGCACACATTCACAATTTTCCCATAACTCGATTAAACACAGTAATTCCCAAGTAATGTTCAATTGTTCATCATTTCAAGGAACCAGAGTTTCTTAGAAAGATCAATAGCTATTGGAAACTGTTTGGACGATAACTTTGTTCTACATTCAGATATAATTCTTGAAACTGAAGGCTTTATAAATTACCTGATCCCATCCCATATCAAGTCCAGATATTTCTACCATGGAACAATTATCACCATTCCATGTAAATGTGATGGATCGCTTTTTTAGGCCTGTAAGCTTCAAAAAATGTTCAGTTCAAGAATAATGAGATACTAGGGTTAGAACTTGATGAAGTATAAATATGGAAGTTACAAATCATGAGGTTACTAGATTGGTTGCTTATAAGAATATATAAACAAATAAAATAGAAGCTTGATTCAAAAAAAGGGATCTGAAAAGTATGTAGCTTTGTCATATTTCAAGGAGTCAACGAAGCTTCCTAAATTCTCAAGTGCCAAGGAGAAGATTAATCTTCGGTGTACCCAAGGAATAAACGTGTTAATGAAAAGAGAATGCAATCACCAACAGTGTTTTGATAAACATGTGGTAAGGGGCATTTCGGTAAAATCACTTTGTACCACCTTGATTGTAGACCAAGGGTGGTGACCAGTTGTTAGCTCGGTTAGGAGGTAAAGTCAGTGAGAGTATAGATAAAGGGGTACCAGCCTCTCACAAGCTGGGCAGTTACTGAATCAACAAGTTTCTTTGTGTGATTTTGTCGATTTGGTGCCACAATGCATAACGATGTGCATCATGTTTCTATTCCTATTTTTTGTCAAGGACTCAAGGGTAGCTTCACACTTGTATATGCTATGTAAAAGCATATTATTGTAAAACTTCTTGAATAGAAGTTCACGAAAGACGCACAATATCAGCAGTTGCACTTTTTATAGCATCCACATTCGGGGAACATTTACGTTTTCTCTGCATAGAAATGAGAATGGAAAGTTATATAAGCATTGTTTAAAGATATTGCACATACACACAAGTTTTTAAACAAACAGGATTTTGAACCACACCCAATCATTGGCATGAGTTTCGATAGTGACCACAGGAAACGATTACAATGATTTCTAAGGCTTACAACTTATATTTATTTTTTCTTCTGTATCCCTTCTGTCTAATCATGCTTGAATTATTTTTATGTTATTTACATGAGACGGGTGTGCTCTCAAGAGAGTGAAAATTGTTATTTTTATGTAAATTATTTTTATGTTATTTTTATGTTATTTACAACTTATATTTATTTTTATGTTTATATGCATGGACTTCGGCATGTACAGAGTATGTCAAAAGATTCACGTATTTGCTATCAGAGAAGTAAACAGACCAGTTATAAGGACAATGCTTAAGTTAATCATATATTTTTTTACACCATTCCAAAATGTAAGGAGATAATATTTTGACTTTTTGAAATCAAAAGTGTTACCTTTCAAGTTCAAAATTGGCATGAATTCTAGATATTCTTCAAAAAGTTGATGATTATATTAAAATTCATATTACAAATACAAGAAGTTGAAAATTGTCGGTCACAAATTAGTAACAAAATCTACACAAGTTTACTGTCAGGAAAGTATTAGGTTTTAAACGGGAAGTTTAAATGTCTCTCTTCTTTTATAGAGTGAAGAAAGTGCAATCTAGGAGAAATATATTTACCAGGAGTAGACTGAGGGCATCATTTAGTTTATAACCCTGAACCCAGAACATGTATGCCAGCTGTCATCAGTAGAGACCACATCAACAATTTCATCATTAAAGGGTAATGCAAAATCAATTAAATGCGCAGTACCTTCCTCAATTTTCAAACAGAATTCCATAGAAGGTCAATAATTCATCCTCAATTTGCTTTTGAACATGTATATTGATGTCGTGCAGTAATGGCTTAGAAGATTTCAAGTGGCAAGAAGCGAGAGAGGGAGATAGAGAGATATAGGGTGGTAAAGTAATTTTAAAATAATTGAGTTATCCAGGCATGGTGTATTTCAAAGGTGGCATAGAACTTAAAAGTTTTTAAGTTTGAGATATAGCAGTGAATCATATCAAAAACTTAGAAGTTAATAAGTTTGAGAAGTTAAAGTTTCTGCATACCGCAGTTGCTGGAGCTCTTCCAATTCCAGCCGTGCAATGTATGTAAGTTACTCCACCATTCCGATTAATAGCTTTGTGCAATTTGCTCACCACAGCTGGAAGGCGCAGCCGCAAATCAGATCCATCAAAGTCTCTGCTCCAGAACATTTATAGTTAAACTTACATCAAGTGACTCTATATTTACTACATGCATACAAGACCACACATTAACCTTTGAACGAACTGGTTACAAAAGAACCCATGGAAAAATAAGAGGCCAAACATATCTATAGTTCCTCAAGGGATAGCGGTTACCTTATTTCAGCACGTAAGTGTTGAATGTCATCGAATGTGCTGGCATATTCACGAATGGCACCGATGTCCACACTAAAATATCTAGCGGACAAGTTAGATGGAAAACAGGGAATGCACCTCATTCGTGCTTAAGTTGACCAAGAACTTATCACATGCCAACATCAATTATATGCAGCAGACAAACTTACAAAGTTAATCTAGGGTGAAATTGCATGAACAAGTAACGTAATTTGGAGCAGTTCCTATCGTGTGTGATGTACTTTCAAAACCTTCATTTTAGTACCTCCGATTTGACATCTCCAACATTTAGCTATATTTTTGCATATAAGAATTGCATGAAAATGCAATGTACTTTGATCCGTTTTGTGTAACGTACTTTGGTCTAAATGTTTGAGATATCACATCTCAGATACCAAAATGAAGGTTTTGAAGATATGTTACACAAAATAGGAATCATAGCAAAGTGTTGCATTCTCATGCAATTTGCACTTTAATCTAATAGAAAGCTAGTTAATTTCTTTCTTTCAAATACGAAGGGATTTATCTCAGAATTTCTTATGGATACTCGAGATCTGAGTCTTGTTGCAAGCAGTATATGGTTTTCACTCCAATGCTCCAAAGCTTGTCCACATCTGCTGGAGTCTGCCATTTGTGAAGTACAGGTCAGAACTCAGAAGAAGGTTTCTTGGAAGAGAAAAAACTCATCCAAATTACAAGAGGAGAGAAATATCACCTGTAGACATGATCCAACAATTAAGTCCGGACGAACAAAGTCGTAGTTCATTCCAATTTCATGCCTATAAGTCAAAACTGAAATTAATATATTAGCAAGAAGATATTGAGCCAAAGATGTGGAACCCGGATAATATTTCTACATATCCAGAAGTTTTGAGGATTAGTCCCGTAAAAGCAAATACTAAGATCAAAGGCACAACTATCCTAATGTACAAACTTGATAAAAGAAAATAGAAAAACTAGCCTACCAAGGAATATATGCATCCATCCTCCAGCAATAAATACAGGTGAAGAAATATACGAAAATGCCACTTTGATTCACAACCAAAATCCCTTACTACTGCGAACTCTAGATATACTTGGTTTTCTCTACGTTGAGAAAAACCTCACGTTTTCTGCACGTACTTTTATAACACACTAAGGCTTACTGCAAAAAGTTTCACAATGTCCCTCTTTCACTTTCACTCGCTTGTAGAAATGGAGGAAAACCTTCTTAAGTAGGCCGGAAAAATGAAGGGATTTAACTGCCTCTCAGGTGGTGCACTCACAAAAAACAGATGACTGCTAAGGCAGCTGTCTTCATTCTCCTAACAACCAGGTCGGGCAGTCACTATGAGTGGACCCCAATCCGACCCACCAGACAAGTAGTAACAACATGCAAACAGGGGTGGACCTAGTATAGTGAATACGGTGTCCCGTCGCCCGTGACACCGCTGCATGGTTCCGTCATAGTCGATTTTTTTACATTTCTTAATGATGCCACCATTTTGTTCCGTTGTGTGCTACGGTGCCACCGCTCTGTTTAGTTGCTGGGTCCGCCTCCACAAGGAACAGGGTAAAGGCTCATATACAGTTTGTACTCTGTAAGCAATCTGTCACACACACATATCTTTCATCTTTAGCCTAGAATTTAACTAATAATATCTTTAAAAAAACTTGAACTCACAACCTAAGCTTTATCGAGATCTACAGATATCATTGGGCCACAGGCCACTTGGCCTTGCGTTCAGATATTAAACTACACATAATCAGCATACTTACCAGCACCCATTGCTTCGGTCATGTTCGTACTGTAAATGTCAGATTTTTCCTCATCTTTGGTACCTTCCATGTTGGTACTAGGCGTAGAACTCGACGTCGCCTACATAATCAAACACATATAATTGAGTTACATCAAAGTATGTACGTCTTGAAAGTTGACACATACATTATGACACACAACGATCACCATGTTTTCACTAGAAAACCAAGTTCCTGGTTCATTTTTCCCATGCATACAATTACCCTTATGTTGGCTGTGGTTACTTGGTAGAAGGCTTACCATTTCATAGGGAAAAACTATGGCAACCACCAAAGTTATTTTGGAATTTTGCCATGGGATTTGATCCCAAATAGATGGGAAAGTGAAATCTAAGCACTTAAGCAGCTTTATATATGCAAAAGCGTTTATATAATTTAAATTTAAACATGATTTGGGGGGAAAAGATTTATATATAAATCTTGACTCATCAGTAGCACTTTGCAAGAAAGTGTTGTATATTTTAAACACAATCATGAATGCATTTTGTAAAGATTTCTGTTCTCAAAAATTGTTAATCAGTGATTGTGTTATGTCTACCTGATCAGCAGCCGATGACTTTCAGCTGATGGATTTTAAAGGATGAATTTCAGCTGATTGGTATCCACTGGCATCTCAGTGCTTATCAGCCACTAACAGTTTGTAGAAAGGGTTATGACGGTTTTTCTTGGCAGGAAATCTAGTTTTGGCAGTTTTTTTTTTTATTTTTTAGCACCAAAATTAGTTAATTTTGCAACTATATATACCCTGTATATCATATTGCAAAACAGTACTTTACCCTCCATTCTTCCCTTCATCTTTGATTCCATGATACATATTTAAATTTTCTAGGATTGGATTCATGTATTTGAATTCAATCTAAAATAGTTGTATCCTCTAGGCAATCTCCAACACCATATCGCTACTGGGGGCGAATTTCGCCTTAGGACACTGTAGGCGTCTGTCTATATATGTATCTGTTTCCTTGGGCAATATCATCAACAGGCTAGTAGTTTCCTAATTTTATTAGTATTGATTGGATTGATTTTAGAGTAAACTACATTTTTTGGTCCCTATGGTTTGTTAGAAATTATGGATATCATCAATATGGTTCGTTTATTACATTGGCACTCACTGTGAATCCTTACTGATTTGGTCCCTCGAGATAACTCTATTAAAAAGATCCGTTAACTAAAGGAAATATATTATATTATATTTCTCTCTCATTTTCTATTAAAAAGTTAAAGAATATATTATATTTTATAAAAAACTAACCGGCATGTTTCTCGGCTGTCGTCACCACCACCGCCTGTTGAGGAAGGAAACATCGATTACAAGATTCATAACGGGAGTTTTATCAATGGAATAAGGGATTCCGGAAGAATATTTTGATGTCGTCGTGATTCACAAGAACTATGGTTGGAGTGTAATGGACCATGCAGGGATGGAAGGGTTTTGGGTTTTTGCTATGGCGGTTACAGGTAGAAACAGTGGAGATGCAAACATCAAAGTATGTTTGGTATGTCGGTTCTCGTGAGATTGTGTTCTGTGGATTTTGTCAATTTGAAAGAAAAATAAAAGCTTCATCATATGGGCACGGTCTTTACCTCTCTCTGGGGACCTTCGAGTGGAGAGGTTACTAAAAGGTCCTCCATTAATATTCTTCCAATTATTTTCTTTCTATGCTTGAATTTGCATCTTTAAGCCTGTAGCATAGGGTATAGGAACAAACATATTGTATGAATTTACGGTAAAATCAACTAGGTTCCAAAGTTCTTATCTAAGCGAATGTGGCTACGAATTTGACACACTTCTCCCATACTTGATGTTTGGTTGAAAATTAGAGTGTGGTTTTCAAACTTCGTACAGGAATCAAATCTAGAACACTAACTTTTCGATGAAAAATTCTATAATCCGAAAACTACCGAATCAATCATGTTCCAGAAAGAAGGTAGAGTTCAATTTGTAGGGTCAAAGGTTGAAATTTTGCATCTGAATCGTCAAAGACCTTCACATTTATGTACAAAACTTGAAAAGCATACTCTAATTTTCGACCAAACAACAAGTATGAAAGAAATGTGTGTTAAATCTCTAGCCAAAGTCACGTGGATCTGAACTTTGGAACCTAATTGATTTGACCTTAAATTCGAACAATATGTTTGTTCTTGTATTCTATGCTACAGGTTGTATGATGCAGATTCAAGCATGGAAAGAATATAACTAAAAAGAGGATTAGTTACTAACCTCTCCATTGAAAGGTTCACCGGAGAAAGGTAAAGCATACTTGATGTTCTCATCTTCAAACAACTAAGACCCTGGTCATAAATTATAGGTAACGCGCTATGGCACTACGAAGGGTTTATTAAGAGCTCTCATTAACCACCACCTCCCCCCCCCCCCCCCCAAAAAAAAGAAAAAGAAAAAAAGTATTCATGATGTCAGTTACCCAGAACCATCATTCTCATAATACACAAGTCAAGCACAAGTTATAAATCAAACCAACCCAAGTACATTCGCTTAGTTTTGGCCCAAAGGAGTAGATTCTAACTTCCATACAACTAAAAACATGATGTAGATCTATTCATAGCCTACTGCCAAGTGACAGTTCAATAATCAACATCACAATCAAGTGGGATCAAATGTTACTTTTTAAATGTTCACGAAAGCAGTCACAATTAGTCCCAGACTTTCCATGGGATTCAACATAAACAAAAGGCACAAACTGAACAAAAAATATGCAATCGAATCAGTCTTACCTTAACCAAAAAACTTCCTTGAAGATCAGTAGCATTCATCAATCCCTGCTCATGATCAAAAATAATACACACGCACACCAAATAACACGCATTAAAACACATATATACACAACAATGCTCACATTAAGTAACGGAGTTTACCTTCATATTGACAGAGCTCGGATAAATAGATGATCTACAATTGAAGCTAAGTAAAGGCAAGGGTGAAAAGGATCTGGCAAAACACAATCGATTGTGATGAATTTTACACAAATTCATAACGAATATTGAATGAAAATGAGAAACTGAAACAAACCTTGAAAGATTTGCGAGGCAATTCATCTTTCTCTATTGTGCATAAACCATAAATATCTGAAAGTGGGAGAGATACTTTTTATCAGTTCGCTTGGTGGAGAGAGAGGAGAAGAATCCTGTTGAGTATTGCCTTTTCCTGATTTTTGGTATTTTTGTGGAGTATATATATACTGTATACAGCTTGCCATACTGGTTTACCAAAAGGGGTTTCCCTTTTTCAAGATTCCCCAAAATGCCATTCGCTTTCCCTCTCTTATTTGACGATAGAGATGTCCCGGGCCGGTCCCAATCGGTCCTCACCTTTCTCATAACCGGCCATAACCGGTCCCGGTCTCGGTCCCGGTCCCGGTCGAAAATGATATGACCGGTATAGGTACTTTATAACCGGTTATGGGCAGCCGGTCCCGGTCCCGGTTCCAACCGGTCCATGCATTAAAAAAATAAGATTTTTATTTTATTTTTTTAATGATATATATTTTTAATACATTATAAAATTTACAATTGGGTCACTCAAATACACTTTAAAAATACGTTTTAATATAATTAAAATTACGTTTTCTTATAAAAATACATTATAAAATTATTTAAAAATACATTTATTTATAAAATTAATTGAATTTTCGGGCCGGGCCGGGCCGGTCCTTTGTCAGTCCCGGTCCCGGTCCTCCGGCGGTCCCGAGCCGGATCGGGCTCATTTTGCCATCTCTATTTGACGACTCACACGTGCTTGCACGTGTCGAGTGAAGATTGAAAACTGGGCCTTCATATATTGGACTTGGGCCATCAGACCCATTCTCCTCAACTTACGCGCATCAAAAAAAAAAAAAAACAAAAAGATGCAATTGTATTTTTAGTTTTTATGATTTGTTAAAAATTGTGGTTTTCATCTAGTTCTGAAATTTTAAAATTTTGATCTTTGGTTTACAATTCAGTTTTATTTTCATATGTAAGGTTAAAACACTACTTTTAAATATGAAGTAATTAAATATAAATGAATTGTAAACTGTAGAAACGAAAAAACAATAAATTTTAAATCATAAGGACGAAAAATATAATAGATTATAAACTATAAGAATAAAAATCATTATTTCAAAACCTTAAAAATAGAAATAGAAATTTTCAACTATAAATGTAATCCACTCTTAAAAAAAGGAGGTGATCCGATAAGCAAGGGGTCGTTTATCAAACACTTACCCGATAAGTATTTATCGGTAAAATTTAAAACTACAGTACTTACCGGGTAAGATTTTAGTCCATCAAAACGACATAATATACAATAACTTACCCGATAAGCGTTTATCGTTTTAAGAGTCGTCGTCCACGTTTACCTGAATTTGATTGAAAAGGGACGGGTTAAGGTTCATTTATAACCCATCCATCCCTGTCGGTCACAATTTTTTTAAGGACCGGTTAACCAACTACAACCCATTAAACGTAATGTGAGAATCTCTCATTGATCAACAATATTAAAACTTAAATGAATAAATAAAAATGGACCGGCCAAAGTGAACCAAACCTTGTGGACC
Source organism: Cynara cardunculus var. scolymus (assembly GCF_001531365.2). Lineage (NCBI taxonomy): Eukaryota > Viridiplantae > Streptophyta > Magnoliopsida > Asterales > Asteraceae > Cynara > Cynara cardunculus. The sequence goes on from NC_037528.1 coordinate 6,501,915, forward strand.
GGTAATAACTAGTCAGTATCAGTTACACATTTTGAGCGAGGGGGGACCAGAACCGAATATAACCGTTCAAGGGCCGCGTTGTGACCAGTTTTTGCCCACCTCTAATTTAGTCTACCAAACGGTGTGTCCAAAACGACAAAAAAACTATCAAACTAACATTAGACGGGTTCATCAACCCGAAAAACTATCAAGCTAATATGTCATTAGATCGAAACCAATCGATATCCAAGGGACAAGCAGAGTCGGCCACATTAAAAGTGAAGAACTCGATCAAGAATACTTGTACATTAAAGAACCTAAATATGCGTACACTACACGAATTTGTAGAGTAAATTACGATCTAAATATACAACAAACTCTACAAATTAACCATCATTGCAAAAAGACACCATTGCTGTTTAGCTTGCAGATTTCTTCCCTGTCTGTGTGCGTGTATATATATATATAGGTGTCTCACCTTCTAACCAAAAATGTGCTGGAAACTCATGGACTCGCCGATTGCAAAAAGATCCCGTAGCAATTATTTGCAACGACTTCTCGTTAGCCCTGAACCAATAAGATGGGTGGATGGAACTACATGTGTTGACCTGAGATTATAAACGAAATATTAAATAAAAATAGTAGTAGACTTGAAACAAACCAACAAGAACACAAAACCTTCACTTTTACCTAGTTACATCTCATAAACCCTAATATTTAACCTAAATACATGTCACACGCCCTAATTCTAGCCTAGATATATCTCATATTCTCATAAACACTAAGTTTTACCCCATATATATATATGTGTGTGTGTGTGTAGGGTTGGGTTGGGTTCTTGTTTGACCAACCTGTTTTCGTGAGACCAGCTGTGAAGGCACAAAAACACGTTGAACCTTCACAGCAAAAACACTTGTGGTACAAAAACAAACCTTCGGAGTGTTTTTGCTCTAAAGGTTCAATGTTTTCTTGAACCTTCACAGTATTTTCCTCTGAAGGTTCACTGTTATTTTGTGGTCTCAAGGGTCTCACAGAAGTAGGCTCGTGTCACATGATCCCAAGTCTCTCTCTATACATACATATATGATAAACACTAATTTAACTTAAATAGTTGTGCCCTGATTTTAACCTACATATATCTCATATGCCCTAAGTTCAACCTAAATATATGTCATAAACCTACTTCTAAGGTGAATATACATCCAAAGAAATAGGATTTTGAATAAATCAAATGAACCCAGAAAATCTCACACAGAGTAGAGTCTTAGGGAGGGTAAAATGTACTCGGGCCTTTCCACTACCCTAAAAGGTCATGAGGTTGTTTCAGTGAAAACCCAGCTTGCAGATAAATATTTTCTTGTAAGTCAAGAAAACCAAGAAATGAAGTTTAGAAGAGCGAAAGAAGAGCAATTAGGACAAGCACTCGCTGTAAGCAACAGAAAGAAAAAAGATAGAACAATAAGGGCATTAAAAGAGCATAAGGAGAAGTACGAGGCAACTACTCGACCTAACACGTAAAATGACCAAAATACCCCATCCTGGCTAAACTTGTACACAAACTTTGTTACCCTAGTCTTGCATCTCAATGAACTCCTAAATGTGAGAAACCCTAAATAGAACATATCATATACTTTGACGAAGAAACATGAAAACTAGAAAAAAAACACGGTGTGAACTTACCTTATCATGCAGATGAGATTCGATGTTTTCATTTCCAAATGATGTCTCCTAAGAATTGAAGAGCTGGGACACCTCTGATTTCAACATCAACAAGAGGTGCCTGTACCAGAATCAGACTAGATAGTTCTGGATCATTCCGGATCATGTCAATTGCACGCGTCTGGTCCTGATATATGTACAATATGAAATTTGAGGAATCACTGGAGCACGAAACATTAGCAAAATGTAGGATGACTTCATTTACATATTACAAATGGTTTAAACCCAATCTGATTGAGGGGTTGAATCTTCACCCAATGAGTAAATTAGGGTTGCATTGGTCCAAAGAACCCAGATCTAGAAAACACGCTTAAACTAATGCTCTAGGGATTTGACGGCTGAATGACAACCGACTGACCCAAAGAACGATTCAATTATTCACCCAATGACCCATAAAAGTATTTTCAATACAACTTTTCTTAGTTCTGAAGAAAAGGGTTGTGCTACACTGCTGAGCGCAACCATCATGGGGGAGGTAAATCATGGTGTCATAGGACAGGGTGGGCGGGCCGGATTTGAATCCGAGACCAAGGGACAACTTTTCTTAGTGCATTTACTTTGCATAGCTAAACAATTTTTGTAGAAACTCTCAAATTGTCATGTGGTATTAGTATTTAATTAAATAATTATGTAATAATTGCGTAATACATTAAAAACGTATTTTTTTCGTTTATCACATGATAATATGGAAGAATTCGTACCTTCCTTTTCATAGCACAAAATTTGCAGTCTGAAGCAGATTGGGGAAGAATTTGATTAACGATAAGCCTTTTGACAGGAACATTTTCCTTAGTAAGCGAAGCACGCAACCTTGACGACTCACTGATTGCCATTACCTTAAAAAATCATAATGGAAGTGGCAATGAAGTTAAGAACATCTAAGTCCATACGCTTTCGATAATGAAACAAGATGTTAATTTCATTGTGATTTCGCATCAACAAGCATGAAACTGCCCAAAATCAACAATCAACAGTGATCGCTTACTGCTAAACTGGATAAACCCTAAACGAACAGGTCGGTTTGGGTTGAATACGAGATTATAAGAACTGTTTGCGCTTCCAAAAGTTTGTAGGGGGTATTACCGTAGGGATTGTCACTATAACGAATTCTGTTGAGTTGGTGTCACGAAAAAGCTCACGTACTTTAATCATTCGCTCCCTTAGTTTCTCCAGTTTATCCGACTACATGAGCATGAAAAAAGATATTCGGTTATCGTTCAAGTTAAATACAGTGCAATACCGAGTTCGCTATATCATTCTGCTTACAGCATCTTGGCGAGTTTCTTCCTGCCCAAATACATTTTTGATGGCTGCAGTTGCTGACGATATTTTCTGCCTAAGCTGTTACATGGAAAATTAAATATGAAAATATCAACAAAAGGAAATGTAGATATAAAGGATCCACACAAGCGTAATTCTCGTATGCCACAGAACAAGGGCCATTTATGTTTTTTAATGACCATGGGTATCCGGGCCAGCTTGCATGCATATCGACAAATCCCACAGGGGCCCTGAAATTGACAGCCAGGGAAACCTCTAGTGGCCCTGAAGGGACTCAAACATGTGACCATCGTGGAGCAATTAGTTTAGTTTGCATAAGCATATGAATTGAGCTACACCATAGTGGACCCACTAAAGGGTCTAAACGTGTTTCATACCAAATTGACCGGGCACAGTTTTAGGAAGAGAGTAACCTGTTATCTTCTCCGTTGAAAAGAAACTCATAATTACTAAACATACAAGTGAGTTCCAATGAAGTAATAGGTGATCGCAGCCAAATCGCGCATTTAATCAAAAACTTTATTCTCCAATCTCCACAAGTCCGAGTTAAGAACTTTACCTTCAATATCTTCCCGATTGATGCATCCAAGAAATCAGGCAACGACAAGAGCCGTAGTGTATGACCCTGTTACCACATCTTACCATGTTCAAGAAACTATCCATTCAACGCAATTACAAATTTTTATAAGGAAAAAAACACAACCATCTCACTTACAGTGGGTGCGGTATCAAAAACTATACGCGTAAACATGTTATATTCTTGTGATTCAAGAAATTGAATAACCTGCCAAAAGGTTTATGCAATCAACAAGACGTAAAAAACATTGGTTATAAAACTAAAAAATATACAAACCTTTATACAATTATTACCTTGGAAATTGCAATAGCTTCGTCTAAACCTGGAGGAGGTGTGTCCAATAGCTCCCCTAGCTTCAGTTCTCCCAACTTTGTTGATCAAAGAAAATAAAAAACATCACAAATGATCAAATATTTAAAGAAGATCATGATTTTAAAGGAAAGCAAAACGAATGGGAAATGCCACCGTTATCAGCCCCCTGCCGTCAGCCTCAAAACGAGAAACACAATCACACAAACATAAAATACAAATATACGAAAAGCTAGGAAAAAGAAACAAGCATAACCACAACATCCCTAAAACACCAAAAAGGACTAGAGATTAGTTGATTTACTTGTTCAGCAAGCATTCCAAGACCCATGCCGTCCATGAAATCTTTGACTCCGGTTCCACCATTCTTCTTGCTTACATCACGGAATTCTTCTCTTGCTTTCTCGGGATTTATCTGCCAAGAGTTTACCAATATCATTAAAATAGGCGTACAACAATCAAGGTGAGATTTGAGGAAGAGATTAAACTTCAAACTATCATATACAAACCTCCAGGGCAAAGAGAGGAGAAATAGGTCCGTCCACTGGTACAAGAGTCCCGCCAGTCAGATCCTAGAAAACAGAGATGCAAACAAAATGCAACTTTCAAAACAAGGAATCAATATGAGAAAAATAGATCATTTAATTGAAAAAATGGGGAACAGAAAATGTACAAATTACCTGAGCGAAAGAATCACTTAAAGAATGTGCAGGATCAGTTGAAACTACAAGAGTTGGATGACCATTATTTGCAAATTTTACAGCAAGTGAAGCAGCACAACTCGTTTTACCAACACCGCCTTTCCCGCCTAACATGTAATACTTTCTTTGAGTCCCGGAAACCATTTCATCGAACTCAGCTGTCGTTTCGACAGGAGCTACCGCTGATCTCACTGCAATGAGTTCTTAGCATAAATACTTATCAAAAGAATGCAAGTTTTAGCATCATGGTCTTTCCTCAAAAGATTAGCATGCTCTAAAAGCTACAAAACAGCCAAAAATAAGCTTTTTGGTCAAACAAACAGCATTGACTTCATTCTTTCACTCTGTCAAAGGATTTGCATGATGAAGAGCACTGTAACTTTTATATAAATAAACAAGCGATTAACTTCCATCATACGCGGTTTTAGGCACTCACTATGGGTGGATGCAGATCCGACCTAGGGCCTGAAAACCAACATAAATTAACCATGAATTTAACCTTTGTCTAGCAAAGAGACCACACAAAATGAGCTATTGTCAATCTAGAAATCAAAAGAAGCTCCATCTTTATTTGTGTTTCTGTTCTATAAGTAGTTGTTTTTGAATACCTTTCAGCAAGTAATTTTAGCTTTGACATTTTCCCCATGTCATGAAATGATCCCCGAAACGAGAATTGGTGTAGTTTTTACTCGAACGGGTGCAAAACGCATCAAGAAATTAACAAGGGGATTACATCAACAACTATTGTGCTCGACACTTTGTATCAAAACAACCTAATTGAAAAGATATCTGCGTACATTCCACCCCCGACCCTAAGCTTAGGTGAGAGTACTGGATCGGGTTTGTTCGGTCTGATTTGTATCGAAACAAGTCAACAACCATCATAACTGGAAAGATCTCTGGAAAAATCATGGAAACGTCAAACATGAATATTTGTAACCACTGTCTTTGATTTTAGCTTAACAACATTTGGCAGACTTTGCAGAAAATTATTCATGTTCTGTAGGTACTATGTTTCTTTAGATGTTTCAGACATCAATTATTGTTTTGATACAAAAAGCCAACTACGAATTTACATAAGAAATTCACCTCAAATTAACCGACCAAATTGACCAACCTATCAATGAAGATGTTCATTGAATTTGAACTTTATAAACTAGTCTGAATCCACTCAAATACACAATAGCCTTTCATAACAATTCACATACAAACTATACACAGCTAAAGATTCATCCAAGTTCAATTGGAATGAAAACCCTCTATCGGAAATCGTCAAGAAAACCATCTTAAAACTAACACAAATGTACAAGAATTAGCCCCAAAGTGGAAAGAAGAACCACAATTAAATATATGGGTATCAATTAAATCTCACCTTTAAACAAATTTCTTGGTTGTTTTCTTTTCGAAGAAAGGGAGAGAAGACTGGAGCTGAGAACTGCATCAACCTTGTATGGATTAAAAGGGTTTGGATAAGAAATAAACCCGGTTTGCGTTATAGATGTGAAGCGGTTCAGTATAGGAGAAGAAGGCATGGAAGTAGTGGCATGATAAGGTGCTACTGCCATTTTTGGTTTGCTTTTTTTGGGGGAAGATCTTGAGAAGGGTTGAAGGATGAACGGTTTTATAGGAGGATTTCGCGGAGTGAACTCCAAGATAACTTGCAGGGTTGGAAGTGACCCACATATGAAAAACTTTTGCCCTTCTGAAAAGTTTGTTTCGAGTCCTTGTATTTATACAAAATTGCAGTTGATGAACTCCGATTTTCTTAATAATACGGTGTTTGGTTTACAGAATGTTTTTTTGATGTAATTAAATTTATCAAAGAAATTTGATTATGAAGTAATTGAAATAATTTTTTGTTAAATTTGACATTTGTTTGGCTGGAAGAATTGAAATGGAATTTGTTAAAGAGAATTGGAGTCTGTCAGTTTGGTTCACATAACGTAGCTTTGGAATTTGAATAAAATTGTGGTAAATGATTAAAATGCCCTTGCAAAAACAGACATAGCATCTGGAAATCATTATAGCAAACAGATACAACATCTAGAAATCGAAACCATAGATCGAGAAAGTAGGGCGAAGCATAAATCGAACCATATAGCATCAAACAAATTGAACCATAAACAAATTGAAGTGATAAATCAAACATAAATCGAACCAACAAACTAAAGTTCAACAAAAGTCGAAGCATAAACCGAACAATAAATCCCATAAATCACATAGAAAGCTGATGGAAAAGACGATAGTGTATTTTCAAACTTGTGTTGAAGATGAAATTGAACCTGTGTGAAAGAGAAATCGAACCCTGGTGTTGCAATGGAGAAGACGAGATGTTCTCGAGAGTTTTTCCAGATCGATGAGAAAAAAGTGTCAGCTATGAAAGATATTAGAGTATATTTGGAGTTAAAGGGTGTTTTGGAATTATGAACATGTTAATTTTCATTCTATTAAAATACCATGTATATCTCACTGAATGTCAAAATCCCTCATTCATGGAATTTGATGGGATTTAAAGATTCCTTCTAGTAAAAAGAACGAACCAAACAAGGAATTGAATGTGGTAAAATGAATTACAATAGTTGTTTTTTTTTTCTGTAACTTATTTAATTCAATTTTTTATTATAATTTAATTTAGATTTAATAACAAAGTAATTTATTTTGGTTTAATAATATAATTTTTTATAAAGATAATAAGTAAACATTATGTTAGAACTTAGTGATTATCTTAATTATATTTTTTATTTTGTATATTTGAAATTGATGTTTATATTGTATTTAATTATGTTTATCTGCAGTTAGTCACACGAATTTAAAAATAGAGCTTCAATAAGTTGTACTTACGCAAAATTACTTGTAATCTTCAATTTTAAATAATATGCACCAATAAACAGTACTTCATGCATAAAAAAGTGATTTTTAAAAGTTTTTTGTCAAATGTTTTATAATATAGTGTAGATATTGTAATATTTGGATTTGTTAAAACAAATTTTAGAAAAATCTATCATTTATAATTTTAAATAACCATTGTAGATAATATAAATAAAAATAAAAATGGT
>NC_037528.1:6509794-6511053 GCF_001531365.2 Cynara cardunculus var. scolymus
TTAATATTTATTGACAATTAATACTTATTACTAATTAATATTAGTAATATTTAAGTTTTATTAAAATTTATTTATGACTAATAGTAATTTGTAATAACAAGGTTATAACGGAAAAAAATTATAATAAGTTTTCAAAACGCTACTCCAAATAATGTTTCAATAAGCTAACTTATGTGCATCTAAACATGTACCTAGAAAATAAGTTAACTTATATGCATCCAAAATGTACTCAGAAAATAAACTAGCTTATTTTTGTCAAATAATGTGTTAGCTACTACGTTATAAGCTAGTTAGTAGCTAATAAGTTAACTGATGAACAAATCTTGTTTGGTAGAAATTAACGGATAATAATATAAAATAACCAAAAATGGCATATTGAAAAATTAATCAATTATAATATTTTAAAATATAATTGAAATAGATTTCTAATAATATATATATTAACTAATACAAAGAAGATGGTAAAAAATTAAAAATATAATATATTGATCAAAAGAATTTCAAATTGATTATATATATATATATATATATATATATATAATACTACAATGGTACTCGTATAATGCAGCGAGATAAATCTTCATTTTAATGTTTAGTTTTTATTATTTGTCTCTATCGATATAATACGATTTTATGTGATTTTGATAAAGTGGTAATGTTTTAAATTTTTGAATGAAATATAAATTTGAAAAAAAAAATATCGATATTAGTATCAAATTAACTATTTAATAGTTAGTTTTTTTTTTTTTTGTATAACTTCTTTAATTCAAATTTTTATTATAATTTAATTTAGATTTATTAACAAAGTAATTTATTTTTGGTTTAATAATTTATGTTTTATAAAGATAATGTTTATTCTAAATTTGATTATGTTTATTTGTAGTTAGTTACACAAATTTAAAAAGAAAGCTTAAATAAGTTGTACTTACGTAAAATTACTTGTAATCTTGAATTTTAAGTAATATACATCAATAAGCAGTACTTCATGCATAAAAAACGGTTTTTAAGAGTTTTTGTCAAATGTTTTATATATAGTATAGAAGCATAGATTATTTGGATTTGTTAAAACAAATTTTAGAAAAATATATGTTATTTATGATTTTAAATAAACATTACATATAATATGAACAAAAAAAAATGGCTTTCCTCGTATATTAATCAATTAGATAATTCATAAAATATTTTTAGTAATTAAATTAAGTATTTTATTTAAATTATTTAACACATTTTTATTATTTATGAAACAAAATAAATATAAC
>NC_037528.1:6512067-6513427 GCF_001531365.2 Cynara cardunculus var. scolymus
CTATCCGATTTCATTCCATATCTGAATTCGTGTAACTAACTGCAAATAAACACAATCAAATACAGGATAAACATCTCATTTTAAATATAAAAAATCTAAAATATCATTAGTATAAACATTAAATTCTAACAGAATACTTAATTATTATCTCTATAAAATTTATAATATTAAACCAAAAATAAATTATTTTATTATTGAACTTTTTTTTTGACCGGCAACAAAGACGAAATAGCATAGAAACTAGCAAGACGCTAGCAAAAAAGAGTACATGTTAAAAACAAGACATGAGAGAATTACACCACTCTATCCAACTATTCGCCATAACATCTTTCGGCACCCTGTTTTTAAACCAGAAAAAAGAATACGTCTGAAGCTGGCCTGCAAGAAAAGTAGCCATCATATGAGAAGGGATAGAGAAAGTTTTGCGGTTGCGCAAGCTCCAAATAATCCAGAAGAATCCATACACCACTCCAAAACTCAAGATTACAAGTAAATTGTGTGTAGGTACACTTATTAAGGGGATGTTTGGGATTGCTTATAAAAGTTGTTTTTTAACTTATTTCAGTCTGGCACCGGTGATAAGCTATTTTCTGGTGTTTGGATAAGAAAAAGAAAACTGCTTATACCGGTGCCAAACCGGTAATAAGCTGTTTTTGATAAGTTAATCTTTTCTGACTTATGAAAAACTGCTTATTAACAGTTTACAATTATAACCCTGTTTTATTTAACTCCGGTTTGATACCACATAAGTTAATAAGCACTTTTACAAAAAAAAACATAAGTTGTTTTAAATAAGCAATCCCAAACACCCCTTAAAGCTTCATATTTGAATTCGTGTAACTAACTGCAGATAAACACAATCAAATACAGGATAAACATCTCATTTTAAATATAAAAATCTAAAATATAATTAGGATAATCGTTGAGTTCTAACATAATACTTAATTATTATCTTTATAAAATATTATATTATTAAACCAAAAATATTTATTTCATTATTAAACTTAGACTAAATTATTAAAAAAAAAATCTATACTATATTATAAAGCATTTGACAAAAACTCTTAAAAACTATTTTTTATACGTAAAGTACTGTTTATTAATGCATTACTTAAAACTCAATATTACAAGTAGATTGTACGTAAGTACAACTTATTAAAGCTCCATATCTGAATTCGTGTAAATAATTGCAGATAAACATAATCAAATACAAGATAAACATTTTATTTTAAATCTAAAATATAATTAGGATAATCATTGAAATCTAACAGAATACTTAATTATTATCTTTATAAAATGTTATATTATTAAACTTAAATTAAATTATAATAAAAAATAAATTAAAGAAATTACATAAAAA
>NC_037528.1:6514567-6515928 GCF_001531365.2 Cynara cardunculus var. scolymus
AAAATGAAATATTAAAATTACGATGTATCTCGCTGCATTGCGCGAGTACGCTTATAGTATAACTAAAATTATTTAATATTTATCAATAATTAATAATAATAACATTTCAGTTTTATTAATATTTGTTTATAATTAATAATAATAAATAATATTTAACATTAATGAATGTTATAATTGAAAAATGACAACAAACTACTAAAATGCTTATTTAAATAATATTTTAATAAATTAACTTATAATTTAGTTTATAAACGTTTAAACATAACATATAATTAGTCATAAAGACCCATATCAAATTAAGGACTGTTTGTTTGCCTCTTAATGGCGACATTAAGAGGCTGCCTCTTAATCGGTAAGAGGTGTGATGTGTTTGGCAAAAAAAAAAAACCCCTCTTAATGGTTACACAAACCTCTTAACCATTTTGAAGGTATGAGCTCACTAAACCATTCAGATCATCCTTTTTCCATCTTTACCCTTCCACACAAAACAGCCGCACATTTTTCAGCAACCCAAGTCGGCGCCTCCCTCTTCTCCGGCGAAGGTGTCTTCAGTCGCCGATTCCACAGCCTCGTCGGTGGCCGGTTGCCTTAGCTACTCGTCGGTCGCCGGTTTCTTCACCATCGTGGGTCTCGATTGTATCAGGTTTGTACTTTATAGATCCTATGTTTTTCTTTCCTCATCTTCATCGATCGTGTGTACTATCTGTTTCCTCATCTTCAAGAAATGCTTCCTCTCTCTGCAAATAGTCACCACCTCCTCTTCTTCTTCTAACTTTGTAGCAACACAACCCATAATGCACCCAAAAAAACAAGTATAAAGAATGAGTTTTGAAAGGAATCAGTGGATGGTTTTACAGACTTTAGAAGAAAATAATCCTTTGGGGGGTTTTCATAGAGGAAAAAACAAAGGGTTCAAGAAAGTGTAGATTTTTAAAAGTGAGTGAGTGTTGAAACAAACCCATTTTTATTTTGAAGAATGGAGAGAGTTTTAGCTAACAAGATTCTTGCTTGATAAACCCTAATAGAAACGCATGCAGCCATTATCATGTTCTGAAGAAACAATGGTGGAGCTGAAGGTGGGTTACATAGAAAGAGAGAAGGGAAATGGTAAAGTTAGGTTTATTTTTCTCCAGAAAAAATGCAGAGCTAAAATCTCCAAATGCATAATAGTTAGGCTGAACTGGGTTGTACACTATACAGTAGGAACTTGTACATATTGCACATGGAGTTATAACATTATCTTGGATTTGAAAAAGAGTTCAAAAATCTGGATTATATTATGTTTACATTGCAATAAGAACAAACAGGTGCTAAATGGAATTTACAATGTGTGGGGTAAACAAGCCCCAAACAAGCCACTG
>NC_037528.1:6516028-6525296 GCF_001531365.2 Cynara cardunculus var. scolymus
GATGTATCTCGCTGCATTGTGCGAGTACGCTTCTAGTCTATACTAAAACATTTGACAAAAACTCTTAAAAACCATCATTTATGCATGAAAGTACAACGTATTAATGCATATTACTTAAAATTTAAGATTACAAGTAAATTGTGCGTAAGTATAACTTATTAAAGCTTCATTTTAAATTCGTATAACTAACAACAGATAAACATAATCAAATACAAGATAAACATCTCATTTTAAATATACAAAATCTAAAATATAATTAGAATAATTCATTGAGTTCTAATATAATCATTATCTTTATAAAAATTTTATTGTTAAGTCAAAAATAAATTATTTCACCATTGACTTAAATTAAATTATAAAAAATTGAATTAAAGAAATTGTAAAAAAAATGAAAACTTTAAATGGTTATTTTAATATTAATATCAATATATATTTTCAAATTTTATGATGTTTTCAAAATTATTTTTATTCAAAAGTAAAAACATTATATTTCTTAAACCATATTATACCAATAAATACAAAACCTAAAACGAGACATTAAAATGAATATGTATATATTTATATTGTACGAGTACCATTATAGTATAACTAACTGTATACATAAACTATATATATAATATAACTTAAAATAATGATAATATACAATAGATATAACATATATATTAAATAATAATAATATAATATGATATGATATCAATTAAAAATTGATATTTGAAGGAAATTAAAACGATCCTAATTTCCAAAGCATTCAATACCGTGCCTGCGATTAGCAGTCGGCTTTAGACCCCAACGCGTTCACAGTATCAGGCGAACGCCGGCTCATGCGTTTGTAGCGTCGCCTGACCGAATCAATTTATCGGATATCCGCTTCGATTCCATTCGCTCACAGTGGACATATGCGATCATGATCTCATATCATTTACATGGTTGACTTTTCCTTCTAATTTTCTCCGGTCATACGAACATAAACAAATCAGTTTTTCCAACTCCCCCTAAATTTCAACACCCAAAACCTCTCTCTCTCTCTCTATACAAACATGGACGGCGGAGTCGCGGCGGAGCAAGGGACGGTCACCTGTGCGTCGTGGATCAGGCGGCCGGAGGATGCTCATCTAGTTGCCCTAGGGAAGTCCAAGCATGGCGATCTCCCTGCCTCTTTCCAGATCTTCTCATTCGATCGTCTCACCACATCCCTTTCTTCATCTCCTTCGGTCTCTCCCTCTCCATCGTCTTCTCTCTATACGCATGTGTATAAATTACGAACACACACGTACACGTCGATTTGTTGCCTGAATGTGTTCTTTTATGTTTATTGTTTGGGGGCGGGGGGATAGGTTACTTTCGAGTTTGAAGACGGATGCGATCCAGTGAGTCTAGCGGTGCATCCAAGCGGTGATGATATTGTCTGCTCTACAACCAAGGGCGGTTGCAGGTATACTCACTCAAGCATTCAGTCTTTCTCTGATTAGAATCGTCTGTAATTTCCCTTCAAGAAAGAAAAAATAAGTAATTCACTGTAATTTGATGGTGTTGATATGTGATTTTGATAGCCAGACTTTCTATGTTACCGTGCTGTTCACCTTAAGTCGAAAAATATCAGGAACATTACATAGGAATTTGTGACCAAATTATTAATCAACTGAAAGGGCTCATCTTCTCTCAGTGAATGAATAAAGTGTGCAAGGGAAAAGGAATAGTGATAGTTAAAGGGTAATGAAAATTTTTTATTTGCCTCATCCAAAGAGGTGGGAAGTGTGCAATTAATTTTTGGACGATGAATTGAGGAGGCAAAACCATTATTTTTGGAAAGAGGTGGTGCAATAGATACATTTATTAATTAGATAACAAATGCCTTTTAGGATATGTGAAGAGGGGGGTTGACTTTTTGGAGGTTAATTCAAGTATAAATGGGAAACTACATTATGATGTATTCTTTTGTTGTATAGAAAAAAAACATATCCTCGAGTAAATTTCGATATACCAAGGCATATTAGGTTCGAAATATTATTTAAGGAAAACGAGCTCTTAATCGATCTCACATTCTTATCTGAGTTTTCTTTGATTTCTCACCAGACCTGCTTTCCCCAACGGACATTTTTTTTTTCTCAGGGTACTTGGTGACTTGGTGTGTCATGCAATTCTGTGCTTCTCCCTCCATGACTAGGCTGAAATGTCTGATCTTGTATTTGACCACAAACCTGCTATAAACATATAACTTAGGAACTTTATGTATTTTTTCTTCTCAAAATTGATCTGCAACTAGCAGTCCATGTTTCATAATTTTGCTAACACGCTTCTTCATAATTTGTTATTAAAGACTTTGTTAATGGACTAGTGTCTTCTGTAAGCATCTGTATTGAGTGATGGTATGATGCTACATTCCTTCTCTTTGAAAGACTGAGTGGGAATCAAATGCAATTGGAGTTGCATTAGTAGTTTGTTGATGAATTTGCAAGCCATATTCTAGACGCAAAACAATATAATACAAACACCATCTAAGCTTTCTTTGATATCCTTTTCTGATGATTCTGTTTGACATCCTTAATATTGTTAGCTTACATTACTGCAAATTACTATGATGTTTATTTGATAACTGATCGCTCTACATGGAGGATGAACTTTATTATGTGCAGGCTGTTTCAATTGTATGGCCAAGAGAAAAATGTTAAGTTGTTGGCCAAAAACCTAAAACCTCTCGAAGATGTGGGAGCACAGAGGTGCCTAGCCTTTAGTCCTGATGGATCTAGATTTGCTACCGGAGGGGTGGTAAGAATATTGATAAGTTTCTCATGTCATAAATTTTCTCTTCTGCACCCTGCTCATAATTTTTATTTGGTCAATTAATCGAAGGATGGGCATCTTAGAATATATGAATGGCCGAGCATGCGTGTGATAGTAGATGAATCAAAAGCTCACAAGTCATTCAACGATATGGATTTCAGGTGGGTAGATTTTGAATGTTCATCATGTGAAACTTGTATCTTGGCATCTTGTAGTGTTAAAGTAATTTCTATAGATAATGATCATTTGTCGCTAAGAATTAAATTCTACCATATTTCATTTCTATTTACCATCTCCTGCCCATCAATAATATTATATTATTCCTCCATACTACTTGTTCATTTGGTTCTTTTCTTCCTTCCATGTTGTTGTAGCATTTTCCCTCTTAATGGATGCTAAGTTTATGAACTTATACCAACAATATTTTGAGTTGAATAAGAACTGGTAACACAGTTGAAACTCTTAAAAAATATCTGATCTCCTTGTTACCTTCTCTCTTGACCAATGACTTCCTAAGTTCCAAAGGCATTGATTGAGTTGGTTGATTACTGTCTGCCTCTTGACTCTCAGTCAATCTGTTTTAACCATTCGTTCACCCTCATACTCTCTAACAACCTTAAAACCCATTCAAAGTTATGCTTGCAACTAATATTTGGGGATTACAGGTAAAAGAAGCGCAAAATCTAATAATGTATACTTTTACCACAAAGTTCAGCTTGCTGATTATTGTACTCTCAGCCTAGATTCGGAGTTCTTAGCATCAACATCCACCGATGGCTCCGCTAGGATTTGGAATACAAGTGATGGTGTTCCAGTCAACTCGTTGACTCGAAATTCTGTAAGATCCAATTAATACATGAGAAAAAGTGTGATAACACCATTCCCTGTTAGTACTGGGGTTATAATGCTGTGTTCTGCTCTTTTTTCCCATTGCAGGATGAGAAAATTGAACTATGTCGATTTTCTAAGGATGGAACAAAACCTTTTTTGTTTTGCACTGTCCAAAAAGGTATTTTCACCTTTGAGTGAAGGGTAATGAAATAAAATGTTCATAACATTCTTGTTGGCTATGTGAATTTTATATCGCAGGTAATAAATCAATCACAGTTGTCTGGGACATCAGTACTTGGAACAGAATTGGGTTTAAAAGACTTCTTAGAAAGCCTGCTTGTGTAATGTCGATCAGTTTGGATGGGAAATATTTAGCTCAGTAAGTGCTCGACACTTTTTGGAGATTCAATAGGCACATCGGAATATTGAATTACATTAATTGTCAAACCAAGTAACCCTTATTTTTTTTTCAAACAGAAGTAACTCTAGGTTATAAAAAATTCATTCTGCTGTTGTATATGTAATATGAAATATATATGTGTTTTTTTTCAAACAGAATTAACTCTAGGTTAAGATAATAGTCAAACCAAGTAACTTTAATGATAGGCTATTGTCATATAAGATAATGGGAAACCGTCACAGGGAACTTTTCTATTATGCATTTTTGCTCCTCTGTAGTTGACCGCTCTACAAAACATTTTGCAACATTTTTGTTTTCTGATCGTCCAGCGAGTAACAATGATTGTACACTTGTGGGAAAGAGCTCTAATGTTCTTCTTTCATTGATTGACATATTTGACCTTTTAATAGAATGGTCAACTTCATGTGCAATTTTGGCACCCCTCTTACGGAGATCACCATATTAGTGTCTGCTAGACTAGATTCTTTTCTCAACTTCCTTAATTCTGATGGAATGTATTAATTACAGGGGAAGTAAAGATGGTGATGTATGTGTTGTAGCAGTGAAAAAGATGGAAGTCTGTCACTGGAGTAAGAGGCTTCACTTGGGCTTTTCAGTCACCTCCCTGGAGTTCTGTCCTAGTGAAAGGTAACACAGCATATGTAGTCACTTCTTGGTGAACAATTTAAGTATAAAATGGCGTGTAAATACTATCAAATCCTGTTCGACTTGTAGAAACGGAACATAACTGCAGGTTCAATTGGTCAACTGAATGTGCTTTCAATTCCTGGAGTTCTTATAAGCTACCTTTGGTTTTTTAACTGTATGTTGCTCACTATTCAAACATGATGGACTTGCTGATTCATTCTAGAAATTTGTAACATTAACCAATGTAGCTCTCTGAACCACACAAATATCAGTTTAGAGAAAAACAGTTCTGCAATTAAGCTAATTAAGCTAGCTTAATGGAAGTACTTCTAAAGTGTAAGAGTACCATTCACAAGCCTAGGTTTTTTAGGCTTAAAAGGATTTTCGTTTTTCAGCAGCCAGGAATCCTTCTTTTGGAACTTGCTTGCTTAGTTTAACAAGTGTTGGTGCTCATCTGCAGGGTTATTCTTTCCACTTCAAATGAATGGGGAGCTATGGTAACCAAGTTAAATGTTCCTGTAGATTGGAAAGGTCTTTCTCTCTCTCTCTCTCTCTCTCTCTCTATATATATATATATATATATACATATCTTACACACACAAACATGTACATATTGCCAGACATTGTTGAGTACATTTGAATTTAAAGCAAGGGACCTGACTTAAGACCTGATCCCAACTATAACTTGTGAAGAATTTAAAAGGTGAAAATTGGTGTTGGTAACGAGTGGCACAATTTTTTGTGTGGCATTGAAATTGAGACTTGTAGGTTATTCTTGATAGGTGTGGGCTCAAGTGAAAACACTAAAAAGGAAGAACAATGGAACCCATAAGAACCATCCATCTATTTTAATCTAACGGCTGTCATTAATTGGGACTGTTACATTTTACCAAAAGTAAATCATGAATATCGGGGACTGTTACAGTCGAACCTGGGCCGTTTATATTTTAGATTCAACAGATAGGGGTTCCCTTGTTCTTTTTTTCCGGGTTCTAGCTTGAACCTTCCTCATCCTGAATGCATTTTCTAATGTTTCAAAGGGTTTTCAGTGGTTTTTTTCAGTATATCTCTACACTCCACCGTTCTCATAGGCCATAGCGAGTTCACATCCGCAACTCATGGTTTTCCATGTATTTATGTTGGATTTATTTTCTGTGTGATATTTGTGATTTTTACACATATATGCATGTATCACATGCACAAGTATACTTGTGCAAAGATTCGGTTAGCTCATTGTCTCCGAGCAGAATTGTAGATCAATTATTTAAGTGATACAATTGTTTCCTTTGTGGTACAGAGTGGCAGATATATCTGGTGCTTATAGGACTTTTTTTGGCATCTGCGGTCTTGTTCTACATATTCTTCGAGACTTCTGATTTGTTTTGGAACTTCCCACTCGGGAGAGACCAACCTGCACGACCGAAACTTGGTTCGTTCTTACCAGACCCTCAATCTGATGATCAGAACATGTGGGGTCCTGTCGACATGTAAACATGGGTTGTTGCCTCGTACTTTTTGGATTGGATTCCTGATAAATGAATTTTCAGCCAACTTGACGGTAAAAAGAGGAATTATGACTTGTAAGTGACTTGATCGTTTCTATTCCTCGTGGAACTTGCACGGTTTACTAACAGTATGCCAAGAACAAAAATGTTGTTCTTAACCAAATTGGTTATTCTTGAGGTCTGTAACAGAAAAAAAGACCGGTAACTGATGACCCCTACGTAATTTATGTCGTTTTGTTTGTAGTATTCTTCTTTTTCTAAATTTGTTCAAATTATTCTATTCATAGTCCAAATTAAAAAAGAAGAAATCATATTTAATAATTAATAGAAGAATATACTTGGGGGACTTCATCAAACGTTTATTGGGTTAGTATTTACATGTAAGAGTTGTCCCTTCACAGATTCTTGGCCATCAAAATGGCATAATAAGATTGATAGTAAGGGGTTGTTTACTGGCCGTTGACTAGATGACTCGGTCTACAAATCTGACTCGGTCAGCGGTCAGCACGTTTACCAAATTACGGATCTGATCGAGATCTTACCGAGCCAGCATCAAGATAATGCCTACATGGGCCAGATTTTGTTTTCCCATGCATGCCCCTCATGCGATTAAGGTTTTCACCCTAGCTGTTCGGCGTCCTCCTCCCCCTCCCTCATTGTTCCTCCGGCCCTCGTTAATCAGGTAATCTCTCATGAATATCATCTCTCACGAATCAAAATAATCTCATCGATTCATCTTTTTTAAACTTATAATTTCTCATCGATTCATCTGTTTTAAACTCATAATTGCATCCATTCATAAACCATTGATTTGCATTTGTTTTAAACCAACTATTCGAATCTATATGAGTCGTAAATAACATGCATGTGTCACATTTGTTTGAAGTAATGTGAAGATCGTAGCTAAAACATCCCTCTCATTCTCCTTTTCCCTGTCTACCATCAAACACCATTATTATTAGACACAAATCTTCTTCTCTCTTTCTCTATTCATCATCTAACTTGATTCTCTTGTTGTGGAAGATCCGATGCTTTTTTGATCGAATCCACGAATACCCATTTTCTCAGTTACAAATTAATCAGGGTTTACAATCAAATAATAAGATCGATTCATGTGAACTGAAAAATAGAGATTGCTAGGTTTTTATGTTGTATCAGATTAGTAGTAACAAAATGGAAAATAAGAAAGATCCATACCTATGACTGAAATCAAAATATGAAAATGATAAGACCATACATTATGAGTATGGATTAATCTAACCATCGACTTCACTGTTCTTGATTCTAGGTTTTGGAGTTTGAATCATTTATTGAGCCATTTCCTTATTTTCTTGATATAAAAAGAGAAATCGAAACCCTAATCAATTACTAAATCCAAAATGAAACCCAGATATCGATTGGAGGTGTTCTTCTACGATGCTTTTTGCGATGAAACGGTGAGGTCTTGGTCACAGCTTCCATCTTTGTGGACGGACCTTCCACGTTCTTGGGAAAACGGGTTCACGCCCCCTGAAATCGATAGGTTTGGGGAGAAAGCGTGGTGGGATGGTATATCGTGGAGAGAAGGGTGTGTAGTTATACTTGTACATAAAAATATGTAAATAAAATAGAGTAAATTACACTTTTGATCCATGAGATTGTTCCCCATTATCAGATTTAGTCCCTATTTTAAACCTAATATTTTTCTATCACTGTCGTTTTCCACTTTATTTCTTTGGTCCCTTTGACTAGCTTTTTAGGAAAAAGCCTTTTAACACAAAAGGTATATTAGTCTTTTTATATTTCTTTAATTTATAATCAAATACATATATTTTTATATTATATTATAACTAGTTGTATACCTCTGCAATACAGCGGGAGCCGTGAATTTTAACGATTTTGAAGTTTCACTGGTTTTATTAGAGAAGATTTAACGATGATATACGTTACACTTGGTCTTTACATATTAATACAATTTGAATAAATAAGAGTTATGGTTCCAATTACAGTCTATCGACGAAAAAAATTGTATGACAGTTTAAAATCCAATATATTTAAAATCCAACATATTTAAACGACTCCACAAATGTATTCGATTTACACCAAGAGCAAAGAATCAAGGGAGCGAGATCGAGAGTTCTAGAGCAATTGAATGAGAGATGAATGAGAGAACTTTTAATAACTCGTGGTGAATATTAGTTTGAATCTCACCTTAGGGGATGAGGAGAAGACATAGAGGTATGAGAGGGTGAAAGCATTAGTGAGAGATATCAAAAATATATTGGAAACATGAAAAGTTTAAGTAATAATACGCATTGGTAACTTATACTATATGTTATTTTAATTGTAGATTAAGAGATTTTAAGACTAAATGCATAAATTAGTAGTACTTAATGCATTGTGAGTTGTTTTTAAGACTTTGTGTATAAATGTATAATACTTTGTGCATTAAAAAATATTTTTAAGACTTTCGACAAATCTGGTTTATAAGGTAGTATAGATTATAGTAAATTAAGTTTTATGGTCCTTGTGGTTTGTTAAAGATTCTGATTTTCGTCTATATGGTTTAGAAATTATGTTTTTTGTCCTTGTAGTTCTTAGTTCGTTGTTATTTCGTCCTTATTATTTATAATTTATTGTTGTTTCTGTCTTCATAGTTTATAATTTTTATGTTCCGGCCCCTTGTACTTATAGGTAGGAATTAGTTTATGGACGAAAATAACAATAATAGTAAACTACAATTTTGGTCTCTGTGGTTTACATCAATCTCTGAAAGTGGTCCTTAGACATCGGTAAGTATACTTATCGTCCTTACTATTTACATTTTGTTTTGAAAATAGTCCCTGGTCACTAACTCTGTTAGATTAGTCCGTTAAGTGAAAGTTATATGTATCTTTTTTACCCTTTTTTGTCTTTATCTTAGGGACCAAAATTGTAAATTACCTTTTTCCTTTTATTTCTTTTTCTTTATCTATACTATATTATAAAGCATTTGATAAAAACTCTTAAAAACCATTTTTATACGTAAAGTACTGTTTATTAATGCATATTACTTAAAACTCAATATTACAAGTAGATTGTATGTAAGTACAACTTATTAAAGCTCCATATCTAAATTCGTGTA
>NC_037528.1:6525636-6527561 GCF_001531365.2 Cynara cardunculus var. scolymus
TATTGCTTTCTTAAAAACACATAAAATTGTATTATAATATCGACAGAGACAAATAATAAAATAGAACATTAAAATCAAGATGTATCTCGCTGCATTGCGCGAGTACTCTTCTAGTATATAACAATACAGACGATGAATCATGTGAGAAGTGATGTTATAGTAAGAAGCGTAAAAGAGATATAAACCATTGATTACTTTTATCTCATGTCAACCATGAATGTGCTTTAGAATAGATTCAAGAGAATTGATCTGGTGCACCTCATAAGTATTGACATTCAATTATGATTGATCCAAGTGTGGATAATAGATCTTATGTTTCTCATAATAACTTCTCTTCTCAGCGGAACCCAACTCTAATAATTAATATACACACCTACACATATTTTATATTTATAATTTATTTAAAAAAATTGATTATAACCATCTTTTTAACCATATTACTAGGATCATTCAATCTAAAGGTTTGGATGTGTTCTTCGGGGTTTTTTTCAAGGTTTTTTTTTCCTGATTTCATTCTTATATTTAGGAAAAAGACCAATTGAGAATCTTAAAAAAAGAACCAAAAAAACCACAAAAAACACAAATTTTCTCTAAATATAAGAGGATATCAGAAGAGAATATTGAAAAATAAAAGAACTGAATAACCCATCCAACCCGTTAGATTAATATGATCAAACAGATAGGGTTAGGGTTAAAAATGTGGTTATAAAAATATGAAAATGTCACATATCATTTTTTAAATCGAAAATCAATGAGATATAATAAAAATTTGGGCAAAACAAATTACACAAAAAACAATCACTTTATTATCTTAATTTGACATTCATTATGATATATTTTTTCATCTGTTTTTTGTTGTTCTCCAGTTATTTTTTTTTCAAGATTCTCCCTTGGTCTTTTCTCTAAAAATAGAGATGAGATCAGAAGAGAATCTTGGAAAAAAAATCGAAGAACTTCTCAATATAAATCAGTTGGGTTTTCATGTCACATCATGTCAATGTTTTCATCGTCATTTTAATCTTTTATGATCGAAATAATTATTTAGGGACCATCAATCTTGGAATAAAAAATCGTACTAGTTATAGTTTAAGATCTTATTGTTGTTTTAGAAATAAGAGAGCACTTCTGATTCATACCCTTAATATTAAGTAATAAAAAATTAATAATGTATGAAAAAACTAGTAGCTTCGAAATCTTAAATATAGATATAAGTTGTATCGTCTCATATGGTTGATAATTTTTTCTTGAAAGGTAGGAGTTTTCCTAGTTAATAACGATAAATACACTACCTTCTAATAGAAAAAATAGAATACACGCAGATGGAATAATCAAAAGAGTCGGTGGGGAGATGAATGATGGAGAATATATCAATATTTTTTAAGCAATACAATTTTAAATTTTAGCAGTATATAAAAAAGTTTAGAGAAACAATAAACAACACTATAAAAATGAACAACCAATTCATTTTTCCACATATTTTATTCTATAATCTATACTATATTATAATGCATTTGACTAAAACTCTTAAAAACTCTTAAACTCTTAAAACTCTTAAACCCGTTCATCCCTAAATAATTTCATCCATATCCGATTTCATCTCATAACTGAATTCGTGTAACTAACTGCAGATAAACACAATAAAATACATGATAAACATCTCATTTTAAATATAAAAAATCTAAAATATAATTAAGATAATCATTGATATCTAACAAAATACTTAATTATTATTTTTATAAAATGATATATTATTAAACCAAAAATAAATTATTTCATTATTAAACTTAAATTAAATTTAAAAAAATAATCTATACTATATTATAAAACATTTGACAAAAACTCTTAAAAACTACTTTTTATATGTAAACTACTGTTTATTAATGCTTATTACTTAAAGCTCAAGATTACAAGTAGATTGTGCGTAA
>NC_037528.1:6528730-6530973 GCF_001531365.2 Cynara cardunculus var. scolymus
AATAATTATTATCTTTATAAAAAATTATATTATTAAATCAAATATAAATTACTTTGTTATTGTACATAAATTAAATTATAAAAAAATTGGATTAAAAAACTACACAAAAAAATGAGGAATTTCAAATAATTAATTTGATACTAATACCGATATATTTTTGTCAAATTTTTATGATATCTTCAAACATATATTTTATTCAAAAATAAAAACATCATCGTTTTCTCAAAATCACATAAAGCCATATTATAACATCGACTGAGATAAAGAATAAAATGAAATATTAAAAACACGATGTATGTCGCTGCATTGCGCGAGTACGCTTCTAGTATTATCAAATAATACATATTTGGTCCCTTAATATAATGTTAAATTCTTTTTGAATCATATTAAGTACTAAAAATTTCTCTCTTTTATTTATCAATTTTTTAAACTACTGTTATATAGCATGTACATAAAATTTTTGGATCCCTATTTTTTGTGGGCCATGTGCGTACACCCAGCTCGCTCTCCACCACGTGTTGACCTGGGTTTGCTAATGATTCAGGTTTGTTTAATTATGGTTTCTTTGTTTGGGCTTAGCGGAGAAGATGATCGCAAGGTGAGAGGTCACCGAAGAGGGTGAGGTTTGATGGGATGCATCAAGAGGGTGGTTGCTAAAGTTTATTAAAAGTACGAAAAGGGACAAAATATTTAATAAAACAAAAAGTAGATAAAAGATATAAGAAGTAAAATGACTAGAATGTCCTTTAACTTACTGAATTTTTTTAACAGAGTTAAAAAGATGTGCCAAATTCAAAAAAGAATGGTAATCAGGGAGACCAA
The DNA here is from genome assembly GCF_001531365.2 of Cynara cardunculus var. scolymus. Taxonomy (NCBI): domain Eukaryota; kingdom Viridiplantae; phylum Streptophyta; class Magnoliopsida; order Asterales; family Asteraceae; genus Cynara; species Cynara cardunculus. Next base: position 6,529,553 of record NC_037528.1, read on the forward strand.
ATCCAAAATAAAGTGGCAACTACAGTAAAAATGTAATTAGTTTAAAATAAGGACGATAGTGGATAATGAGTGACAACCACATGAATCAAAAGTGTAATTTACGCAATAAAATATAAATACGTTACATTATGCAACCTCATAATCTTGTCTAAAGGTGTACATGGTTTAGGTTGGACGATTTGAGACATTTAAACAACTCAACTCAATTTACGACAGTTTGAAGCAATCTCAAACCATCCCAAACCGTCCCGTTAGAAAGTTTAACCAAATAGTTGGCAGTTACCATCATTCTTTTAAATAAGTACGTGTATTTGCTTTTTGATGACTTGGGAGTATTCTTCATCGCTTGATTTAATCTTACAGATATAAAACAAATAGGTAATATTAAGTTACTGACATACAAATACTTAAACCAAACTAACAAATTATGTCTGCAAAAGATGAAAATATGTTTACACACCAACACTCACATTTGTTGTTTTCACGCAACCAATAGATGTACATGCACGTAAATATATATTACTTACTTTCACATATTTGTATACATAATTTAATCCATTTTTTTTACTATTAAATTTATGGCAAATAACAACATGTGAATGGAAAACGAGAATTAGTAAAAATGGAGAAAATGGTGCTCTAAAAATGACCAAAAACCATGATGAGGCTCGAATTAGGTAGATATAAATATAATTTTATATCGTACGTAAATATAAATAAAAACTTATAGATATCATATACTAGTTGCGGGTTGAATGGTCCAAGTTGAGTTCAGTTATCTCTAACCCAATTTCAACTCTATTAATTGACGGTTTGAATGGTTGATAATTTAACAAATTGATGGATTGAACTTAATTAAGTTGTTTACGGGATGAATTAGACGGATTAAATGGGTTAACCAATTTTTTACAGCCATAATTGGGCCCACCATCACACTAAAATGGATAAAGCGAAAATTGGCATAATTCTCGATAATATATTTTGAATGGGTAGAATGCACAAAATAGCAATTTACTTTCATAAATTTTTTTATTATAGCATTGTACTTTTAGTTTTTCTTATTACAGCAATGTACTTTCAAACTATTTTTTATTAGGACATTGTACTTTGAAAAATTTATCCCAGTATAGCATTGGGTAACCTTTTGATTTAAATTTACCCATTATACTAGGTTTTCATGCCACCTCATTGTCCATGTACGCTGTTCACATGTACTATAGTGATGTGGCTTTCTTACTACATCATTGTACTTTCAAAATTATTTTATTATAACATCTACTAGTTCTTATTAAACACTGTATTTTTAATTTTAATACTTAGATATTTTACATGTTATTTAATAAATGTATTAAAAAAATTCTAAATTATTCATTAATATACCAATATCAATAAAACTAGTAGAACACAACTTATCTCGCTAA
>NC_037528.1:6531308-6561308 GCF_001531365.2 Cynara cardunculus var. scolymus
TTATTAATATAACAATATTAAAAAATTATAGATAATAATTTATTTCGTTAATATTTTAAAGAGAACTTTAAAAGATATGTATTTATTTGAACAACATAAAATAGAAAAAGTTACTTTTTTACAAGCAAAATATATCTCAAAAATAATGTTTTATATTTAATTTGAATGCAACTTAATAAGAAAAAAGTAAAAAAAACAAATGTTATTTTAGATCATAGCAATGAAAATGAAAATCACTAATAATAATTTGAAATAGGTTTTAATTTTAATTTTAGTTAAGTCATCAAAATGATGTGACATCCACATCACCTCATTAAAACCACATATGCAAAACAGTCAAAGGGTTAACCGGTTTAAAAGATAACAGGTTATCCATTGCTATTATGGGTAAATTTTTTAAAGTACGATGTCTTAATAAAAAATAATTTGAAAGTACATTGCTGTAATAAAGAAAAACAAAAGTAGAATACTATAATAATAAATTTTATGAAAGTAGATTGTTATTTCATGCATTTAATCCTATTTTGAATAACTTTTTTCAGGCATTGGACTAAATACATCAATATATATATATATATATATATATATATATATATATATATACTAGTTGTGTATCCGCGCAATACGGCGGGAGCCATGAATTTTAACGATTTTGAAGTTCCACTGATTTTATAAGATAAGATTTAACGATGATATATGTTACAGTTGGTCTTTACATATCAATACAATTTGAATAAATAAGAGTGATGGTTCCAATTACAGACTATCGATGAAAAAAATTGTATGACAGTTTAAAATCTAATATATTTAAAATCCAACATATTTAAACGACTCCACAAATGTATTCGATTTACACCAAGAGCAAAGAACGAAGAAACTTGAGTTTTAAGATAAACACTCAAAACCAATAAAGAAAACTACAAATTTGATAGATCATAAGCCATGAAAAGACAAAAAAAGATGAGTTTTAAAATGAAATTTCAACTGCTTACCATCTTTCTTGTCCAGAAACTTAGTTTAAAGTTGAACTAATACATGTATATATATATTTCAAAAAAAACCCAAGAACATATTAATTCAAAACATATTATACAGTGCAATTTGGACAGCCTAACCCCAAAATATATAGTATATATATACATAAATAACTATAAAAGTATAAATCGTAAATATTAAAAATATTTTTTCACAGTATATATAATATATAATAATATAATTAAGTCAAAAACTATTCAATATTGGACTCATTTCGAAGGTATTAACAAGACGATTATAATGGTGTAACTTGTTAAAATAAAAATGTATTTCTTAAACATGTTTTAATTGATATACAATTATGTATGTTAATTTGATAAATGTTTAAAATGAAACATTTAAAAGTAAAGGACGTAAATGAACTCTTATCATTTTCATAAATATTTCAATTAATTGGGTTGCATTGGTTGTATAAATAGACATGGTTGCATTTGAAATATTATATATATATATATATATATATATTGCTAAATGCATTTATACTTTGTAAAAAAAATTCATTCATATCAACAACAAAATCCATTTTTTATATTGTCAATGCATAAATTAATCTGATTTTAACATTAAAAAAATTATATAATATATAATTTTTTTTAATAACATTAATTTAAAGTGGCCTTTATTCCACTTGATTGCACGAAAAACATAGGGGAGAGGAGTGACCACAAAGTTACTGTAGTATGTAGTACAATCGTATATTCGTATGTAGGACAGAATTGTCCGATTAGGCTATTTACTAACACTTATCCGAATAAGTGTTTATCGACAAAATTTAAAACTATCAATTACTTATTGAGTAAGATTCTAGTCCATGAAAACGGTACATATGCAACAATTAACCTGGTAAGTACTAACCGTAATAAGAGTCGTCGCCGTCACTTACCGGGTAAGACTCTCAGTCCTTGCCTCCGCTCTTACCGGGTAAGATTCTTGGTCTTTGCCATGTTGATTCGGTAGGATAATGTAACTTGGTAAGTGCTTAACCGGATAAACGTTTGGTAAACGGCCCTATATGACCACTTTTAATATTTTTGTGTTTTTAAAGTAAAATCTTTAAAATAGATTTTAGAATAACGAAAGTTACATGTTAATGTATTTTTTTTCCCCAAGGATACCCCCTAGTACATTTTATACCCATCCTACTATCTACTTCTTCTCACATATAAATTCAAAAAGTCAACAATAATTATTTTTAAATTTTAAGTTATATTTTATACTCTTATATTTCATAATTAGCTTTTGGTTTTACTTTGTAGCCCTTACTTTTTTTTATTTTCAATTTTACATCATTATCATATTAAACGTACATAGTCGTATATTAACTAGGTTAAAAATATATGTTTCTCTTATAACAAATTACAACATTATAACCGTGTCGCTAATATCTTCAAAATGAGTCTAGTATTAAATATTTTTCGATTTAATCATATTATCCATACTATATTATAAATCATTTGACAAAAAATATTAAAAAGCATCTTTTATATATGAAGTATTGTTTACTGATGCATATTAATTAAATTTAATATTACAAGTAAATTGTACATAAATACAACTTATTAAGCTCCACCATCATCTTTTTTTTTTCTCTCAGGATGAAATACATAAAATGCAATAAAATTTATCTTACTTTAAAGTAGTAAACTATGATTTACATTTATTTGGTTTGAGAAAAATTGTGATTTTCGTATACATGTTTTAAATCTCATTTTTATGGTTCGTAATTTATTGTTGTTTTCGTTTATAAAATTAAATACGTTAAAAGCCATCTACTAGCTTAGAGGTATTTTAGTCTTTTAATTTATTTTACTTTTTTAGTTTATTAACATGTTTTTTGGTTTCTTTTTTTATATATGGTATTTTCAGTATTTTTGATATAATAAAACTATATATTTTTTGATTAAAAAATTAACACATAAAAAATTATATTATTTTGTTATTGTATAAGATAAAAATAATTAAATATTTTTGGTAATTATAATTTTAGTTTCTTATAGATTCGATTTCCACCACTAACATCATTTAAATGCAAGCATTTGAGTAACACTCAAATAAAAGTATTTTAATTCTTTTTTTTTTCTTCATTAGGGACCACATAATTATATTTTCACAAGTACAAACTATTAAATATTTTTGGGCTATTTTTATCAAACAAATATTTAAATTTAATTAAATATTTTCAGTGCTATTAAATAATTGAAATAAGATTTTAAATTGTTAGATTATATTATAAATTTAATTAAATACAAGTTATTATATTAAAAATCAAACAACCGCTGACGTGCAGCTTAGTTGGTAAAGGGTTGGACGATTTTGCCCAAATATAAGACACGTCCCTCCTTCGATTATGGGTCCGCCACCAAATGAGCAAAAACATACAACCTCACATTGATGTTCTCGGATGTGGATTTCATATGAAATCAATTTGGATTGTTGGTAATCGGACTTTTTATTCAAATATTAAAATTAAGTGATAGCAAATAAATAGTATTAATTTAAATAAAATAAGCATATAAATATGATTGGTTGTCATGACTCTGGTCGTTATAATAAATGCGTAACTTTTATTTAATGTAAGGTTTTAATGCGTTGAGATCTCAACCTCAAAGTCCTCTTTTGTGGTCCCCTCTGCATATTTACTATGAAATGACCATGTCCACGGTGTAACATTAACTGAACATTTATTAGAAAAATGGTAAAATACATGAAAATAACAATTTATTTTTATAAATTTTCTTATTATAATGTTGTATTTTTAGTTTTTCTTATTATAATATTATACTCTCAAATTATTTTTTACCAGAGTATTGTATTTTAATTTTTTTTTACCTATTATAGTATTGAGTAACCTTTTGATTTATATTTATCTATTATACCAGATTTACATGTCACCTCACTATCCACGTAGGCTGTCCATATAATCTCTAGTTAAATTTAATTAATATTTAATTTATATTAATTAATACTTAATACTAAATTTTATTAATATTTATTTTTACTTAATAGTAATAAGTAATATTAATGAGAGTTATAATTGAAAAAAATGACAATAACTATCAAAATGATAATCCAAGTAGCATTTCAATAAGCTAGCTTATGTACATCCAGAAAATACTCAAAAAATAAGGTAACTCATTTCTACCAAATAATACTAAGATTGTTATTCAATTTAGCATCAAATTTATTATTGCCTTTTATTTTCATCATAGAAATAATATGCTTTCCCATTAATTTTGAAGTAATGCTTTAAAAAAAATTGATGTAATTATTTAAAATGTATTATTAATATAAAATATAGAGTAAATTACATGTTTCATTGCTCTGGTTAAAGGTTTTTAACAGCGTTGCCTCTTTCTTCTGAAAAGGGTTAAATGTAATACATCTTTATTGTTGTATATTTTAACGAGTTACATTTATATTGTTGTATTTTTCTAATGAATTTGGTCCTAAAATAATTTATGACTTGAGTACTTGTAATTACATTAAAGGGGTGTTTGAGATTGTTTATTTGAAACAACTCATGTTTTTCTTTAAAAGTGTTTATCAACTTATTATTAACTTTTTAAAAAATTTCTTATTACCGGTTTGACACCGGTATAAGCTGTTTATCCAAACACTCTAAAGTATTTATTATCAATATCACACCGGAATAAATCAATAAATTGTTTTTATAAACAACCATAAACACCCTATAAAAATCTAACTCGTTATAAAAAATACAACCATAAAAACATAACCCCTTTAATTTTTGAAAAAAGCCTAAATAAATACCGTTAAAAACTTGTTTTCATAGACTGCGACATATAGTTTACTCTAAAAATAACTGTGCATTGAATGAAAAATAGATGCATCTAATGATGCCAGAAATACGCAGAAACATACGAGACCAGACACGCAGGCGTTATCTTTTGGTACCCTTGTTGAAACCTCTGTAGTAGGTCCCACTCCACTTCAAGACTAGCCCTGCCAGATTTACTTCACAAACGGAAAAGGGACGTGATCCTCGAGATGGCCTCCACGCCACATTCCTCCATCTCCGCCGTCGTCGCCACCACCGCCGCAAATCTCAAACTCTCTTTGCTTCGTAATCAATTCTGCCCTCGGAGACATGATTTCCGTCCTAGATTAGATCGAATTTGGAATACTTCTGTTGATGTTCACAACCAACGACGCCTTCTTCTTCTTCTTCCACCACGTAACGTTCGTTCTACTGCTTTCGCCGTGAATGTTTCAGGTCCTCTGCTTCAGGACGCCGGAGCAACCGTCCTCGTCGTTGCCGGTGCCTATGCACTCGTCGCTGGTTTTGATAATCTGACACAGCGGCAAATCATCGAACAGGTATCTCTCAATCTCTACATGATATATGTGTGCGCGTATATATATACATGCATACATACACATACTGATAAACAGTAGTTTCTAGTCTTTTACGGTTATGTATTTTTTTTACCGCTATAGTCACCGGAAAAGCATCCGGCCAGACACCGTTTCCTGCGTCTGTAGATGCTAAAATCGAGTGCCTCGTCCGGTCCCTTTCGTGTTTGGATTTCGTCTTCTCCCCTGCGGTAGTATTAAGGGAAGTCCTAAGAAAAGGCCTCTGTAAATATCTTGATTAACCTAATTCAATTCATTCTTCTTTAGATTTTTAACTTCAAATGTTATCATCATTCATCAATCGCAAATACAATTTGAATTGGTAGTTTGACAATTAAAATGCATGACATTATGATCAAAATCATGAAGCACATCTACAGATTTGCTGGCATAACGTGGTCTTTAGTTCTATGAATTGTCATATATTGTGAAGGAGCAAATTCTTGAAACATAAAAGTGACATCAAAATTATGCATAAGTTGCATCAATTGCATGTGCTGTATGTCTGTATATGTAATAGTACTTTGGACCATTTTCACTTTTTAAGCACCTGCTTTTATGGCTCTTTAGTGCTAGCTCATTGGGTGACATGTACCACACCCAATTTGGTCATCCATTTCACCTCAAATACCAGTTATACAAAGCATTGACAGACCCAATAACCTTCCTATCAATTTAATTATCGTCGGAAAGTATTCATAATTTGAAGACAAGATGTCACAGAGTTATATTATGGCTCTGTAGGATAGAAAACAACCTGGAAGAATTTAAGACTTCTTTGTTTGAGCCAAATGGGTAGAATTTCTTTTGTGTTATGTGCTGGTTATGTTGTCACTTTTGTGGTAAACGTTAGCAGTGTTCTTGAACTTGGCATTTGGACATGGAAACTGCACTTTTGTTGCCTACATCTTTGGTAATTTGCTGGAAAAACCAAGGGTGAGATTTCAATCCATGACTCTTAGTTTCATATGAGGGTCCCAACCACCTGATCAACCATATATTTCAAATTTTATTAGAGAGTTATTCATGGAAAGAGCTTGTTTGGTGCCAGCACCTTGAGGCCAAGGATCCAACACTTTCAAAGGGTGGTTGCTTTTTGAGATATACATGTGTAGTGGATAAAAAGTTGTACCTTGCACCAACCCCTTTTCCTCTTTGAGACTAACCTGTTCTTGTGATAAATTGTATTCAATGCACCCCTGTAAATGACTCCCTTAGTTCCAGTATTTCATCTTTTTAAGGTTTTAACAAATGTTAGCTGTTCAGCTAATCTACAAATAATTATATAAAATAATTTTCCTTAAATACCCCTTATCGATCTTCCTGTTTTTGAAGTGAATTGGTATTAGCCAATTCCTTTCTGCAAATATCACCCATCCTATGACCCAACCCCACCCCTGCAACTCTATAAACTTTACCACAACCAAGTAAGTGCTTACCGGTGTGAGTCATCATCCTCACTTTCCTTATCCAGTAACATTCTCGATCATCAAAATGGATTGCGATAAACGTCTTTAGGGTAAGAGCCTTCTCCCTCATTTAACGAGTAAGATCCTTGGTCCTTGCTAGGCCTCTTACCAGATAAGATTCTCGGTCCTTGCCAATGTTGCCATGCTCACCAGTGAGGTAATTTGCACCCACCACCTGGTAAGCATTTATCTGGTAAGAGTTTGTCAGTTTGGTAAACGGCCCTTAGTCTTTGATCTCTTCTTTATGTTGGTTTCGTGGATTTTTATGTGGAGTTTAGGTTGAAATTTTATTTGAAGCCACATTAATGGGCATCTTCTTTAATATTGGTGAAATTGTAACAAACGACTAACAGGACAAGACTCTTATCGTCATTAATACAAGGGGTGTTAGGTTAAATATATCTAGTCTAAAGGGATTGAATATAAAAAAAAAAAAATTGTTTGGTTTTATATAATGTAATGGGCCCATTCCCCACATTTTCATTCCAGATTAAAGTGAGGGAGTATTCATATTTTCATTCCCCTGCCTTAACCAAACGGCCCCTAAAGTATATTTTGGTTCACACATCATGTGATGCTTGGTGTTTGTGTTTTATATATTATATAATTTTGGTCTAGAAAAATCAGAAGTGAATTTACGATAGGATTCGGTTCATGATTCATGAAGTTTGCATGGTACATTGATAAAGAGGAGGATAGAGTCCATTCCATAGCTTATGAGGAGGTTACAGAGACTAATGCAACTTCAGTGTTGAACTACAATCCGAACACACCTTCAAGAAAAAATGAATCTGCTGCTGCAAAAAGCATCAAAATCGGAGGAAGAACAAAGTAAGCTGAGTAAGACCCAGGAAAAGACCCTCAAGAAACCCGACAAGATATTTTTTTTTGTCCTCGACGTAATAGCATGGATACCAAGTTGTGTTATTACAACAATGTACAAAGTTCTTCAACCTCATCACTTTTGCAAGAATTGTCAAAGATACTGGTCAATTGGTGGGACAATGGGGAGTGTTTCTCTAGGTGTCGGACACTGTAAGACTAAGATCTCGGCCTCTGAATACCATTGTCAATGCAGCTCTTCCCAATGAGCTGAATTGACCCTTTTTAAGCCCAATGGCACTGTCCTTACATTTGGTTCAGACACACCTTTGCTCGAGTCAATGGGTTAAGGACGTTACCATTAGGCTTTAAAACGATGTGATTCAGCTCAACGGGAAGAGCTTCCATGACAGTTATTTGACGGTATTGAGAGGCCAAAGTCATAATTCTTACGGTGGGCGGCACCCACAGGAACATTCCTCGTTGTCCCACCAGCTGTCCGGTATCTTTGACAGTTATTGCAATAGTGAGTTGATTAACGTTGTAATTATTGTAATAACATAACTTGGTATGCATGCAACTACATCAAGGACAAGGAAGTATCTTGTTGGGTTTCTTGAAGGTCTTTTCCTGGCTGCTACTCAACCCACTTTGTTCTCCATCCAATTTTGATGCTTTTGCAGCAGGAGCAGATTTCGGGTTGTTATTCAACAACACTGACAAGTTGCATTCGGCTCTGTAACCTCAGAACATAGAGTAAAACGTAGTTTGGCAGGTTCAATTCCTTATTTTCTTTCTTTTCCCCCTTTCAGAATCTAAGCAGAAAACTGGTTCATATATTATCTGGATTGCTTTATATGGGTTGCTGGCCAATTTTCAGGTATTTTCAATCACTCAAAATTCGTTTATTTCTATAAATGGACATCATGCCATATACATACCAATCGAACTCTTACAGTCGATATTTCAATCCTAGATTAGTACATCTACAGAAGCTCGCTATTTTGCTGCTGTAGTTCCCTTATTAAACTTCACAAGGCTTCTTGTGCACGGTCTTTCACTGGTAACCAACGAAGACCTCATCAAGTCAGTCACACGAGAAGGAAAACCAGAGTAAGTTTTTTTCTTTTGAAGAATATAATATTTATATATGACAAATGAACTCACACACCCTCTTCACCTTTGGTGATGTTTAAACCCCTGACCTTTTGAGAGGTTGTCTTTACTAGTAACCCAGATACCGCTAAGCCAAATGTCTTTTGGTAAAACCAGAATGAGTTCCTTATAAGTTATAATAGTATCCTCATTTGCTTGTTTTGCCTTCTAGTAAGTTCCCAAATGAAAGTGTCCAAAATTTCAAACTGACTTGATGGCAGGGAATTGCTTAGAGGGCCTCTATATTATGTTTTGGTGTTGATTCTATCTTCTCTTGTCTTCTGGCGCGAGTCGCCAGTCGGTGTGATCTCGCTGTCGATGATGTGTGGTGGCGATGGTATCTTCTCTCAGCTTCGTGTGTTCGATTTTTGGATTCTTAGACTTCTTTCTGACATTAAACATAACCCTATAGGTATTGCAGATATCATGGGTAGAAGATTTGGGTTCCATAAAATTCCTTACAACAAACACAAGAGTTGGGCCGGTAGCATCTCTATGTTTATAGTTGGTTTCTTAATCTCAATCGGGTACGTTATCCTCTTATTGTTTCTTTGCCCTCTTAACAATATGAAAAATATGTTTCACCTTTGTACTATAAATTTTATTTATTTGCCATTATTTCATGTTTTGATGACCTTCCGCCAATCGAACTTTTCCAGCCAAAAATAATGTGATGGACATCCATCCGGCTTCTGAGGACTCTTTAGCTAAATGACCTTCTCAAAAGCTGAATTTAATAATTTAACCCTTTTGTGGGAGTAGAAGGGGCAGGCTGTTTTGAACAAGAGATAGATGAGGTGAAAGGTCATTGAGCTAAAAAATTAGGTCATGCTGTCAATCGATAACTTGTTTAAGGTTATTTATACATAGGACCTACCTCAAATAATTGAAATATTTTCCCTTTTTATCCAGGATGCTGTACTACTTTTCAATCTTTGGGTACTTTGAGCTAGACTGGGTGAGGACAGTTGAACGAGTGGCAATGGTTGCGATGGTGGCAACGTTGGTGGAGTCACTCCCGACAAACGGAGGCCTGGATGACAACATATCTGTTCCTTTGGTAAGCATGGTAACTGCATATTTGAGTTTTGGCTTCTAAGCTTAATGCTCTTCTATGCTGCATCAAGTAGCAGTATTTTGTTGTTGTGAATGCATCCTTTTTGTTATGGGATAAACGTTTTGTAGGAGGTATCTGACTGATATATGTTGGAATAATTCTATAATAAAATTAATTTCCCATAATTAAAAATATAATTAAATGGCAGTCAACGACGAGGGTGATCGATCTAGAAATCATACCCAAATCCTGTTAAATACGTGAAAGAGGTTACATGCATTGATTTTTACCTTAAATACGAAGAGTGGTAAAAGAACTTCATTTGATCGAATCCAAAAATACGGGACCGTTTACCACGTCACTTGTCTTACAGGGTGAGAATGACAAGGACCGAAAGTAAGATGCATGGCAACAACCTAGAGAAGACTATCATTTATTTATCCAGTAAGTGCTTATCGGTAAAAATTTAACAAACATTTATCCGGTAAGTGCTTATCGGTAAAAATTTAACACTATCATTTATTTATCGTGTAAGATTTAGTCCACTAAAACGGCATCGTATGCAACAATTTACCCGGTAAGCGTTTACCGTAGTAAGAGTCGTCGCCCTCACTTACTGAGTAAGACTCTTGATCCTTCTGTCTCGCTCTTACCGGATAAGATTTTTTGTCCTTACCATATTTATCGGATAAGGTAATGTGACTTGGTGTTTACTTACCTGAGTAAGCGTTTGATAAACGACCCCTTACTCGGTTAGGGTTTACCAGCTAAAAAACACTTGCAAACAATTTATTTTGATAGTCAAAAATATTACTTGACAAGGTAACCAAGGATGGCGACTTTTATTGGTAAGCGACTATACGCTAAACATTTCATGAACACCCCCTACATCTAATACCGATCCAATTCATCAAGTGGCTATCACAACAATCCCGTATATTGCTTATATTTTATTATAAATACAAATAATTGTTTCATTAAAATCGCTTCAATGACAAATTTATAGAGAGAAAAAAAAACATGTAACAAACCCATTCATCGTGAGTACATATAAAACAACCAAAACAAAACCATAAGGTTGGTGCCTGATTGGTTTGAGTTTGGCTCCAAAGTACCAGAAAGTCCCAGGTTCAAATCCAAGGAGAAATAAAAATCCCTTTGTGGCCACGGAGGTTCAAATGCGGTGACTCCGGGCTATCTGCAAAGCAGGTGGTCGTCCTGGGATTAGTCGGCTCACATAGCAGGTTGGATATCCAGGTTAATAAAAAAAAAAACAACCAAAACGGGAAGTAAAGTTTATTCGCTTCCAACAACTCAATCGAAAGAACCCAATAGATCCCACTTGAAAGTATATTAAACATTTACTAAACAACCAAAATCAGGGATAAAACGTTTAGGAATTCTGACCTGATATATTATCATATGAAATAACCTTAAATGTTCTTGGAGTTATTGGGTGAAATCTTTGACAGCCAAAGGTTCATACCATTGAGGACCAAATCCAGCAGCTCTTCTTGCAGCCTCATTGAAAGGAGGCTTCAATGGTCCCCTGAAATATGCCCTCACAACCTCATGGAACTTCTCAATCACTTCATCACTTTCTTCATCTCCACTGATATCGTCCGTTGGAGTTTTAGATTGCGAGCATAGATACTTGAACCACTTCACTCCAGCAGCACAATGAGTGATTTCTTCAGGGTAAATCACCTTCTCCAGCAAATCAGCCGTGTCGTTGTCACCTCCATTACGGAAACGCGAGATGGTGGTAGGCAGCACATCCAGTCCTCTTGCCTGTGAATTCAATTCTGTTAGGTCATCAAGTTGATATCTAATGATTTAAAGATTCTTGGGTGGCACTGGTTAAGAAAACACTCCCTCCCTCCATGAGAACTCCTGACAGACAGTATGGATTAGAAGAAGTGTTTGATCGTTTGTCAAATGGCTAAAATACCCTTCCACATCAACACAGAAAAGGAATAATGTAGAGCTAAATCAATGTCATCAACCTTTTGTAGCGATGGCAATGAGCAAAAGTGTAATTGCAAAATGAACACTTTCTAAAATTAGAAGTGTCACAAGGAAACTGTGAGTGTCCGGGTCAGCTTGAGCACACCTCGACTAATCCAATGAGGCCCCGGAAGATTACAGCCTGGAAAATCCCTAGTGGTTCTCAGAAGACTCGAATTGGCGACCTATGGAAAGGAGCCCCAAGGCTAGCCCTCATTTGCCAGTTGAGCTGTCCCTTAAGGTTAATCTATCTTACAACTGTTGCTAGATTTCGTAGTGGGTATTCATGGGAAGGTACTCTTCCTATTCAGGAACACACACATAATAAGGACATAGCTGATATCCTCAAAAATGCATAACTGTATTACTTAACGTGCAAATGAATCATTTATGTTCATGTGATCAGCCATGGAAAAGGTATACAAATAATAAGAGAAAGGAGGCTATTATGAAAGAAATATAATGCAAAATTATAAACATTAGGTGCACCTCATGAACACAATGCTCCACTGCAAGACGTGCAAATAGGTCTTTCGACGTAGCAACAGCCGAATCCCACAAACCATCATGAGCAGGGAGTGCTCCATAGAAAGAACCCAACTCCTCAAGCCGAGCAGCAAGAAGCGTGAAGTGACGACCTTCATCTTGTGCCACTCTCACAAAATCATTGAAGAACTCTTTTGGCATTGATTCTTGCTTACCAAAACGCGCAATTATATCCTGTTTTAGTAGCATATATGAAAATGATTAAATGGATCATAGGATCAAGAAAACCTACAAAGACCAACATGTGCACAGATTTTTCTTCATCAAAGAAAAAGATTTGAAAATTTAAGCATCACAGTAGAATTGTTCATCTCGTAAATATTACCATCTTGTCATTCTATTTCGATTAGAAGTTAAGAACTTAAGATACACTTCCAATACAACTCATACATGTTCTCCTAAGTTCATCCCTGCTAATAGCACAAGCTATCTTGCATTTTTTACTTCGCAATTACCACAAACACCTAGCAATCATGGAATTTAGTATAAAGATTTGTCTTTAAGCAATAGAATCAAATATCCATATATAAAAGACACAGAGCAGGGAGTACCCAAGACAAATCAATGGCCCAACTTTCAATGTGAACAAGGCTATGCACAATTGCTTGTCTGCTCTGTAAGCTTCCGGCTTTCCCAAGCTTCGGCATAAGACTTGGCGACACTAACTTCACCTGCACAATAAATTGTTCACAACAATTGAAACCAGTGAGTCATTTCATCGAACACTTGGCGTGCTTCCATTTGCAAAACAAACAACAAACAGATTTGAAGAAGAGTTCTAAGAGTGTGAGAAGCTAACATTGGCAAGTCTGGCGGGTCGATCTGGTACTGCGATATCAGGTTGAGAAGGGTGGTAGGGATGCAGAATGAGACCTTGGAGCCAATTGTTTGCTATTTGATCTCCAAGTCTGGCCTTGTCGACTGGGTCTGGTGTATTCAGCACACGCAACGCTGCTTCCACAAGGGTTTCTTCGTCGCACATCTCCATCCCTTGCAGTTTCTTGAAGCTTGCTTCTGGGTTCCATTTTGAACACCAGGTTCTATTTACAGAAACTATCCCTTAAAATCATTATTTTAGGGTTTAATTTTCGCAACATAGAATTTGGGTCAATTGGTGGTTCTAAAGAGGTCATTTAAAAAAATTAAGTTTTCAATTAAATTTCTTAGAACGTGAAATTATTACTAACATCATGAATTTAAATAATGAAAAACTAACAATAAGAGTAATGTCTAATTGATTTGAGTTTGGCTCTAAATGTCAAAAATACCAGGAGGTCATCGGTTTAAATCCAAAGAGAATTAAAAATCTTCTTGTGGCCATGGAGATGGAGGGTCAAATGCGATGACTCCGGACTATCTGCAAAGCAGGTGGTCGTCCTAAGATTAGTCGGCTCACATAACGGGTTACATATCCAGGTTAATAAAAAAATAATAAACAACTTTCTAGTAAACAAAAATGTTCATAGTAGTTTTTTATTAAAAAAAATACTCCATTAATTAAAATACTCATAAATATATCGTGTTCATCCAAAATGTGTGAAATGTTTTTCGTAAAATATTATATGATATACAGATTCTTTAGGGTGCGTTTGGTACGTTGGACAGGGTGGGACAKGACAGGACAGAACACAATTGTCCTATGTTTGGTGTGGTTTTATGTGGGACTAACTAGAACAAACTAGAACAAGGGTGGGACAAGGTTGTCCACCCTTTACCCATGGAACTAAGTAGAACAAGAAACTTTTTACCATTTTACCCTCAAAAACCTCATACGCATACCTTCCTTCTTCCCCTTCACTCTCCTCTCCTCCATCGCTTCCACCGCTCAACCGGCGTCTGGTGACGGCGACTTCCGATGGCCGCCGCCGCTGCTTCTCCGGATGGCCGCCGCCGCTGCTTCTCCGATGGCCGCCGCTGCTGCTTCTTACAGCAACTACATCACGAATTTGAAGAAACTCTTCAAATATCTTTCTTCTTATTTCATGCAAGTAAGGAATTATATTTTGATGGTGGTTTCGTACTCGATTTCGCCAACAACTTGATTAATTGAAGTACTTATTAGGGATTTTAATGAAGTATTATGATTTATTTCGAGAGTTTACATTGATTATGATTGCTGAATGTTGTTGTTGTTGTTGTTGTTGAATTATTAGGGCTGTAGTGGTAGTAGGACCAGTGTTACCAGAATGCATTTCGTAGTGAAAAAACACTAAACAGCTCACTGGGGGTAAATTGGTCATTTTAACCAGTTCTATCATGTCCTGTCCTGTCTTACCAAACGCTGAACAGCTGTCCTGTCATGTCCTGTCCCGTCCTGTCCTGTCCTGTCCAGTCCTGTCTGCGCACCAAACGCACCCTTAATGATGTATTTTATCATAAAAATTGTGACTTTATACAATATATTTAATAAATTAAATTAATTAATCAAAAAAAATAACTAAGAGGGGTAAAGTGAAAATTCTCCAATTTATCAACCTTCCGGGCTTTGGCGCACACCTAATTGTTTCCTGGTAAAACGACTCGAAGAAAAATTGGACCCGATTAATAGGATGGTTATATAGTTGCTTCATGAAATTCTTTTTTATCAGACACATTCGTGAATGCACTCGAGAGCCGGGACATCGATACCATGGTATGACTGCTAACGTTATGGCATGTGTGTACATTCATCATCTACGTACTTGACGGGATCGTATTGTAAAAATTTGAGCTTCTATCCACTCTGTAGTTGGTTGACATAGAATGACATGGTTTTAACACCAACACTGCCAAAAGAAACAACAATCAACCCAACACAATCCAAGGGTAACCCAACGTTACGAAGCTCAAGAGATCAAGTCTCATCACATGTATGTAGTAAATTTTAGCGTTTATAATAATAGCATATACTTCAAAATCGACCCAAAAGAGAACATCAAAGTTAAACTCATTTAAATGTTTAAATTTCAAACTCAAAATGCAATTTTAAGCTAATCCCTGAAAAAAATGAAGTGTTTATTTATGTACAAAATAATCAGGGAAGTCATTTTTTCCAGAAAAAACAGTACCTTTTAAGCTCAAGAAGAGAGGCCTAGTGAACAACATAAAATGCAATCCTCTAAGATTATGTCGTTTAGTTGTTAATCACAAATGCATACATGAAGTGGTTATATTAGTTGAGCACCATGAAGAAGGTTAGAGAGCTTCCGAGAAACGTAAGCCTTCAGGTCCAGGACCTAATATCCCTTTCTGTTCCGTTATCTTGCCCAAGCTGAAAGTTGATTCAGTATGAGACGGTCCAACTTTCTCTTCGTCCCTCCACACGCTACCTTGCCAGTCCCTCTGAAACAAAAATCAAGAAACACAGATATAACGAGTTGGAAAAGTAAATAAATTCTACTTTTGTGATTTATTCAATTCAAGGGTCGAAAATACTGCTAGCCTTGTCTCAACTTGCAAATTCAGGTAGCTTCAGTGTTCTTAAATATCAGACAGTATCTGGGTTGATGATGTTTTTTGAAGTATATAATATTTTTATATGGCAAAACTCACACACACCCCTCACTTTTTCTGACGTTGAACCTTTGACCTCCAAATAGGTAAGGTTGGGATCCACCAGTAACCCAGATGCTGCCAGGCCATTCGCCATTTGGTTGGGCATCAAAAATGTTAAGGTGTTTATTATATAAATTCTTTTGGAGAAAATTGAAACAAATATAAGAATTAACAACTATGCATATATTATACTGTCTTTGCCCCCAAAATTTGGCAATGTTTGAGGTGCTTTAAGAAAAAGAAAACAGTCAAATTTTCTTCTAGATTCCTTTCTAGCACTGGCATGGTGCAGCTGCATGTTATACCTTGGGTATTTTAGTAAATAAGTCAAATAGAGTAGACTATGGTACAAGTGTAAAATGCATGAGTACATGCTTTAGGCAATATAAATAAAGGGAGCCAGCGGTTAGAAAGGCATCGTCAGTTTATGTGTGTTTTGGGCGAGAGCCTTGGAGACATCCGACAGTTTCGAAGTGCCTGGAAATCAATTGTAACTGTTTAATTGTTGTAGTTGATACGAATCATATCTCCAATTCTGTAGTATCCATTCGGTTTGCATCACTGCATTTCAATCTAATGGAGGATGCGTCTAAATGTATAAGCACTACTCACTAGCTTAAAACTACCATTCTACTATCTACCTACTTTGTTTTTATCTTAAATTACAATGTGAATCTGATGCACCCTAATATAAATCCAAATTTTCCTTTTACTTGAAGTGCATAGTACATAGTTTCTAGGCACTCCTTTATGACAGGAAGGTCATATGATTCAAGTCGCAAAATGGTTTCTCTTGAAAGTGCAAGAAAAAGGCTGTGTGCAGAGATATGGTCTCCCTTTATAGTGCTTACTCTATCCAAGCACATAGTATTGCATGAATGTACTTGGAAATTTGTAATATTGGCGTCATTTTAGAAAAAGATCAGACATCCTCCCATTATGTCAGTAATTACTAAACTTTTAGTTGGAGGGTCGTGTGAAGAGTGATCATGGATTCGACATAACTGTAATAATTATTCGATATGAATGATGTTCAAGTAATATGAAAAAGATCTTCCTTCATGTGCATATACACATTATAGCAATTTCAGAGGTGGGAATTATTCAGATTTAAAATCAGAACTGCTTCACAGCCAATTATATGGAATTTGAGGCATCAAACATGTGTCAAATATATAGTTATTAAAACTTGCCTCATCAAGGATTTCGGTTGCATCATGCAATATTGGGGTCATAAGCGGAGGGGCGACATCAGGGTCGGGCTTTTGAAATATGAATGTAGTATACAAACCTGCAAAAGTGTGAGCATAGTGAAGAACAAACAAAAGGAAAGAAAAGGAGAAGACATAAATAAACAAACATCCAAGTTTGAGGCATGTGGGCTCTTTTGGAAAACAACCATACAATGAAAGGAAAATGAAACGGACGCACAACCTAGTACATCATAGAACTTTGGTAAGAGCCTCCCTCTGGGGTCCACAAGACCATGACCTGCTTCTAGCAGCATCCCGGAAAATTGTGCTCTGATATAACAGGGTAAAATGAGAAACATCAACCTTTATAAAAAAACAGACACTGTTATCGTTGTAAAATTCCCACAAAGACCTATTCACCTATTATCGTCGTAAAATTCCAGCAAGTTTTGTATCTCCACATACTCAAGACCAGCTTCTCTGGCCAACCTGGTAACATGTCATAAACATTAATTAGGGAAATTTTGGATGTCAACTAGCATAGACTACAGGTATCAACATGTTTCAACTAAACAGATCAACACACATAGATATAAAGGGTAAGAACTGGTATTAAGAATATATTATAACTAGACCCCCTGTATTGTGGCATTACTTCATATTTGACCCCCCACAATTTCCCTGAACGCTTTGAGAATTTGAACGCTCTAAAATTCACATCTAGGTCCCACTTTACTGTTTCAATGTCTATAATGTCCCTTGACATCCTGATATTGTTCTATCTATTTTTCATTTGATTGTTTGTGCTATTTTATATTTTAATCTCTCTTCTCATGAAAATTATTTATCTCCAAACGAGCTGCTATAAAAACAGAGAGGCAGAGAGATCACTACATTCCGCTGCACCACCTACACCAATACCACTCACATGCTACATAAACACCTATCTGATCCGTCGTCAACAATGCCAACGGCTTTTCCTTCCTTGAACTTCATTTGTTTTTCTTTCTAAAACAACCCTCCAAGGAGGCAGGTAGATACTTGAAAGCAATGTACATCAGTGTGCACCTAAGACAGTATTCCCATTTCCAGAACCTTGATAGCATTGTAAAACAGATTGGGAAGTGTAGTAGTAAGAAAACCATATAAACTTTGTTTTTATATGGTACTAGGTCAGAATCTAAGCATAGCTCTTGTTTAATGAAAGGTATACTATTTTTTTAATCTTCAGTGTTTTGGAAAAAGATGTAAAATATTAAAACCAAGAGAGTAGTTTTATGAGAGAGGAGAGAAGACTGGGGGTAAGAGACTATCCAGAAGCAGAATACATAAGAAGGGTTAACTATCTAGATCACCCCAAAAAAAGATAAGAAATATGTCATCAAGGGGGTTTCACAGTCACAGGAACTAGCGCCTAAATGAAGGAGGTTTCTTTAAAGTACCATCATAATTTTGGGGGTCTAATTGTGGAGGTTTACAGGGCAAAAATCTTGTCTTGCTGATAAGTTGTAACCTAAACTAAATCTACTGAAGTTCATGTCTCCAAAAAAACACAATGTTAACAAAGAACTGTAGCACCACATATAATTTGAACTGAAAAGTCAACATCTCAACCTGATCAAGCTTGGAAAATGTACCAAGCAATGTGTTTCAGCAGAAGCATCATTTGCAAACTTCAGCTGGTACTTTTTCCCAAAAAAAGGAAACCTGCAATTTACCGTATAACAAAGATAAATTCATGTGTTTAGTTATATTTTACAAGAAATATAGTATATTGGATATTTTCTTATACTTCTCTTCTTCAACTTCAAAAGTGATCATATAGTTGTCTGATCGAATGCAATTTGGAACAAGGTTGGGCTTCATGCCACCACTCCTGTTGTGGTACGCCTCTACATTTTTCTGATACTTAGCCCTGCAAAGTCATTTAGCTGCATGGATTCATACTCAAAACATGGACATGGAATATGAATATGTATATAACACGGATTATGAATAAATATTGGAGAAGACAACTGCCAAAAACACGGTACCTTACCATATAGTAGATGAGTCCAGAGTAATACCCATAAGATAACCCCCTGGTTTCAACAAAGATGATACATTCTGCAGAAGTCTTCTTACTTTCTCCTCAGTTTCAAAACAGAACTAGTAGAACAAAATTCCAAATTCACTGGTTATATAAGAGGTAGGTTCAAATATTAATACAAACAATGGACTCAGACCTGCAAATGTTGCATGCAACAAACAATATCAGCTGTATTTCCCTTGTCCCCCAAATTTGCTTCCAAGTTTTCCTGAAGACGATCAACATCCATCAGTGGACAAAATACAAAGTCGGAAATGCTTAAATGAGAATTTAAACTATTTATACATGACATACGCAAAATACAATGCAAATAAATGAACTTTTGGCTGCAACCTATTTCCAAAAACATATATGTTTTCACTGCTTTTGAACTCATGTCAAACAAATTTATAACAATGATGGATAAGTTAGATGCATACATCAACAAAATTATTCATGTCTAAATACAAACAAAAGGACTCACAATGCAGGGATCAAGCTCGTAAAACTCTGAAGTGTAAGTCTTGCGCCGACTCTCCCATGCTTCTCGAACTTCTCTAACTCCAGATGACGCTTCATCTGCCAACATAAAGATCTCATTCCCACTTCCCAGCAAGTAAACAAATACGAAAGGTAATTAATATCTTCATCTGAAGATAAATCACACTATAACATCCACTTCAAAAACAAAAAAGAAAGATGACAACAAAGATAAGCTGGAAGTAGATAATCTCCATGAAATAGTTAATCCTACAACAAACTTAAACCACCTAAAAATATCAAAACTCTAAATAATTCTTGAACAAAATAATTACTACTTCTATTCAAGAGAATTTATGGTTATTGCTTCAAATACCAAATTCACATGGTTTTCTTTAATTTTGAACACTAAAAATTTAGTCCCATCTCGAGATATACAAAACTAAAGTCTCTAAAAGGATTCATTCAACCACAAACCCTATCTCTCATTTTCTAAAACGAACGAGTTAACAAGTTCATACACGTACAAACTCTGAATCAGTCACTAAAAGAGAGGAAGGTTGTTGATTTAATTTGAAATTACCAATTCCAATGAAGTGGCCGATTTGAGCTTCGTCCCACTTGTCTTCATCCGGTACTCCTCCGCAATACAAATCACACACCTTAAAAAGAAACCAATTTTAACGTAAAAGTAACAGAAACAGATAATAGTGTGTTTGAAGAGAGAGAGAGAGAGAGAGAGAGAGAGATTACAGACAGTGGCGTAAGGAGAGACGAAAATCTTGATAAGAGCAGTCTTAACGAGTTGGAGTAGTCGATGGTGAGTTGAATCAGTGAGCCTAGAGATTGTTGGAGTGAGAATCATCTTCTTCCCATAAAACCCTACACTTGTTTTGGGGCTACAATAAACGGGGAGTTCGTTAAGCCACCAAACCAATCGTAAGCGCCAGTTTCAAAACAAGCTGTGAATGTAACGTGTCACTTGAATTTATTTTCTAAAACAAAATTGTCGTGGGATAGACTCCATCTGAATTATATTGCAGATCGATTAACAATATTTCAATAGATTGTCTAAGAACATCTTCTCCAAAGTGTGAAAAATAAATTAACGAATTTTTTTAATTTAAAAAATTCTTTTAAAATGATTATTTAAGAAAGACAGGTGATTTTTTATTCTTTTTATCAATAAGAATTCTTGAAATTAAATAAATAAGAAATATTTTATTAATATTAGAAGGATACTCGCGTAATGCAGCGAGATATATCTTGATTTTAATATTTCATTTTATTCTTATCTCAGTCGATGTTATAGTATGATCTTATGTGATTTTGAAAAAAAAAACAGTTTTTATTTTTGAATAAAATATAAATTTGAAGATATCATAAAAATTTGATAAAAATATATCAATACTAGTATCAAATTAACTATTTAAAATTCAAATATTTTGTGTAATTTTTTAATTTAATTTTTTTATTATAATTTAATTCAGGTTCAATAACGAAGTAATTTATATTTGGTTTAATAATATAATTTTCTGATAAAGATAATAATTAATTATTTTGTTAGAACTCGATAATTATCGTAATTATATTTTAGATTTTTTATATTTTAAAATGAGATGTTTATCTTCTATATATTTGATTATGTTTATCCGCAGTTAGTTACATGAATTCAAACATGGAGCTTTAATAAGTTGTACTTATGCATAATTTACTTGTAATCTTCAATTTTAAGTAACATGCATCAATGTACAGTACTTCGTACATAAAAAATGGTTTTTAGCAGTTTTTGTCAAATGTTTTATAATATAATATAGATAATTAATTTTGTAATCTACATAATGAAGTTGTTGGAGATAACCCATTTTTATTGAGATTTTTTTACTTTTGATTCTCTATTTTGAAGAATCTGTTAAAAATGTTAACAAACTTCTTTATAAAATAAAAAAAAGGAAAAATTGCATTAAGATGAAACCAATTTTTAGAATAATCATTTAAGGTTTTATTTACGGAAATGGTTAGCCAAATGACCTGCTAGTGATGACTTGACCTAAATAAATGTCAAATAATGTTACATATCGTATTTAAAATTAAAAAGAATAAATCTAAAAATATGACGTGTCGTATATCCAAGGAGTCTACAACTCTGGTCCTGCACTTCCATCGTCATCTTGCAACTAAATTCAACCATGTGCTTTCCTCCTCCATATTCTTTATTCCATGACCCGAAGGTCTTTTTTGATGTAAATATTCGGTTTTCCTGAGTGGTTTCGAGACTTATCAATAGAGATTGTAGTAGATTGTTAAAGAGAATAGTTTATGTAAACCTTCTGATGATTCTTATGGGTTCTGTTTTGTTTCGTGTGGGGTTTCATCTAAGAAATCAACGAAAACCATAAGTGGAGCGGTTTAGATGGTGAAGGATCCATGGTTGGAAAATGTGTAAAAGATGGCCGAAGAACGATGGCCAACAATTGAGGTGGATGAGGAGGCCATGTTTTATTTTACAGATGATAGGGATATTATGTAACTTTTAAAAAAACCGCCACGTCATTTTAAGGATAACCGTTGCCATGCTAATAATCAAACAGACGCTAAAATAAACGTAAAGTTTCCTTGAGATCGTTTAATGATAATTTTAAAAGTTGTTCTCCTAAATATAAATCAAAACAAAATCACTTTCATTTTAATACAATTTCTTTTTATTAAAAAAAAAAACTATTAACAAAGAGAAAATAAAATAAGAAACAATACTCCATTACACAAGTCTAAAAAATATATTAATTTTATAGTTTGTTTAATTTTATAATAATTTAAATAAAAATAAATTTATTTAGTTTTAATAGTTAACCTTGTAACATTCTAATACAATTTCTATTATCCCAATTGTAATGATTTAGCGGTTACCTTGAAATTATCATATTAATATCAAAAACTATGTTTCAATCCGATAGCAACAAACAATAATGAAAATATTTTTTATCTATATTATATTATAAAGTATTTGATAAAAACTTTTAAAAACCATTTTTATGTATGAAGTATTGTTTGTTAATGCATATTACTTAAAATTCAATATGACAAGTAAATTATGTGTAAGTACAACTTATTAAAGCTTCATGTTTGAATTCGTGTAACCAACTGCAAATAAGCATAATAAATTAGAGAATAAACATATCACTTTAAATATAAAAAAATCTAAAATATAATTAGGATAATCATTGAGTTATAACAAAATACATAATTATTATATTTATAAAAAATTATATTATTAAACCAAAAATAAAAAACGGGTTAAATACACAAAAAAAATGAGAAATTTTAAATAGTTAATTTGGTACTGATATTATTTTTTTTCCTTCAGTTTTTGATGATATCTTCATATTTATATTTTATTAAAAAATAAATACATTATCGATTTTCTCATAACCAGATAAAACCGTGTTATAACACTGATTGAGACAAAATAAATAAATAAAATGAAACACGAAATCAACATGTATCTCGTTGCATTGTGCGAGTATCATTCTAATTATAATTTAAAACAAATGATTTATTTTCTAATTTATTGTGAAATAATTTATATAATACTTGTTGATTTTATAAATACACGGTAAAACATATAGTAATCAATTATAGTAATCATCAATTTCTTTTTGAATCTTTGTCAGATATCCTCAACCATATTTAGCGTTGGGTTCCGATGAGAATGAAAGTTAAAGTAAGAAACTGTAAGAAAAAAATATGCATCTTAGATGCACATTATAATTAAATACACCGAGATGAGATGCACTAAATCAATTTATGTATCAAGCACGATACATTGGTGGCATTGAGATTAAATGTGATCAATGGTCTAAATCCCCTCTTACGATTATCACTTTAACTCTCATTCACACACGATTATTTGCCACCATATCTAATTGTAAACAATTATTTATTGGCTTATTACGCATTTCTAAGTGATAATGGATATAGTTTGCATACTTGGGAAGAAAAATTTTAGAAATTTAAGGCGTACTTGTAGTAAAATTAACATCATTATTCATGTTATCAGATTAACGTTAAAAAACTTAACCGAATGATAATGTACCTTTTGTGGTGTATTATTAATTATGTTATGTGTAATATAATAGGTTTATAATTTTATTATATTATATATGTGTAAAATGGAAGTTATGGTGAGAATGTGAGAAGCACAATTTATAAGAGTGAGAGTGATATTACAAATGATTAAAGATCCAAATGAGTGTTAAGGTGATCAATGGTAGATATATATATATATATATATATATATATATATGTACGTGTGTGTGTGCACGTGTACGCACGTGTGTGTGTGTGTCGTTTTTATTTTTTGTAATTTTAAATATTTGTTTAGGTATTAAAATAATGTTTAATTTATCTATACTATATTATAAAAACATTTGATAGAAATTCTTAAAAACAATTTTTTATGCACGAAGTACTGTTTATTGATGCATATTACTTAAAATTTAATATTACAAGTAAACTGTGCATAAGTACAACTTATTAAAACTTCATATTTGAATTCGTGTAACTAGCTGCAGATAAACATAATCAAATATTGGATAAACATCTCATTTTAAATATCAAAATCTAAAATATAATTAGGATAATCATTGAGTTCTAACAAATTACTTAATTATTATCCCTATAAAAAAATTATTAAAACAAAAATAAATTACTTCGTTATTAGATCTAACTTAGATTATAATAAAAAATTAAATTAAAGAAATTACACAAAAACAAGAACTTTTAAATAGTTAATTTGATACTAATATTGATATATTTATTTTCGAAATTTTATGATATTTTCAAATTTGTATTTTATTCAAAAATAAAATCATTATTTATTTCTCAAAACCACATAAAAACCGTATTAAAACATTCACAGAGACGGAATAAAACGAAATATTAAAATCAAAATATATCTAATTGCATTGCACGAGTACCCTTCTAGTAATTTAATAATTAAAAAGTTCTAACAATATTAATCGATAATCAAACTATTTGTTTGTTTTTTTAATAACTAAATTCTCATTTAATAAATTATTCACATATTTTTAATAAACATTTGACAGTATATCAAAAAGCACGATGTGACATTATCAATTATTAAAAACAATTTCGTTTTAAGAATTATACCCAAAATTTCCTAGACAACACTTTACCACATTAGTAAAAAATGTTTATGTCACATTAACAATCACCAATAGTTTATCCTTGATCAAGAAACTATACATGTAACAACTATGGCTTCCAATAAAAAAAACATGTCATGTTCGACAAGTTTTGCTTACATGACACTTTAGTAATTGCCTTGGAAATCACCATGACATATGGTCTTATCGTGACTCTCCATTCAAAACTCAAAGTCACTGCGTCAGTGATTTGTATATGATATTTTTTAAATGCTACAAACTTGAATAAGTGTTATATATTGAACCAGGTTTAACGATGCGTTTAGTTGATAGTAATTGAAATGGAGTATGTTAAAGAGCATATGAAGTTGTTTGGTTGGTTTGTTGAATATTAGTGGTTGTAGTAGTGGCAGACTGGCAGTGGCAAGGAACAATGATGGTGGCGATGACGACGACACTGATAAAATGAGTGAAATTGACAATGGTAACGACAGGGTTGGCGGCGATGAAAGTGGTGGTGACAACCATCATGACAAGATGAAACTTTTTGCTAGAACCCATGGAATTTACATTCTAACAAACGGTGGAATTTAAATTCCTAACAAAATAAAAAAAAAATGAACTAAACACATGAATAATAATTGATCAATTTTCAATTCCTTTAAATTCCGGTCGATTCCAAATTTCCAATAAATCAAATGACACCTTACTTTCTAATTATATGCATAACTACTCTACTCATGATTAAATGTAAATTTATTATTTAGTTAATTAAAAAATATTTATTTTTATTGTCGATATGTATTTTGGGGCGGGGACCAAGTGAGTATCAAATTGAAAATTGGTGGGCTGTTTTGACGTTTTCTTATAAATTTATATGATTTTTTTTGTAAATTTGGAGAAAACCTAATGGCAATGCGTAATTCTTTCAATGTGTTGGGCCTCGTTTGATAAATAACCACGCTATAAAGTGACTCTTGCAAATTTCCGAAACCCTAGAAACACATCTCCCTGATATACCGTGTTTGAGAAGCGCGGCGGAGACGCAGATTTGGAGAGGAAGCGAAAATGGTGAAGTTTTTGAAACCAAACAAGGCCGTGGTGGTGCTCAACGGCCGTTTCGCCGGGAGGAAGGCTGTGATCGTCAAGCAGTTCGATGACGGAACTCGTGACCGTCCTTACGGCCACTGCCTTGTTGCCGGAATCGCCAAGTATCCGAAGAAGGTGATACGTAAAGACTCAGCGAAGAAGACGGCAAAGAAGTCGCGTGTGAAGGCATTTATCAAGCTTGTGAACTACAACCACATAATGCCGACGAGGTACACGCTCGACGTCGATCTCAAGGATGTAGTCTCGGTCGATGCTCTCCAGTCGCGTGACAAGAAAGTGACGGCCTGCAAAGAGACGAAAGCACGTTTGGAGGAGCGTTTCAAGACCGGGAAAAACCGTTGGTTCTTCTCGAAGCTCCGATTCTGAGGAAAAGATGAGTTGCTTCAGGTGTCAGGTTTTGCTATGTTTGTTTCCAAATTTTAGTTGATGAATGACGATGATAGACCGATTAATGCTAGCTTACTTTCATTTTAAATTGATTGATTTGGTTGCAAGTCAAGATACATTTAAGAGGATTAATCTTTTGAACTACATGTTTGTGCCTTGGATTGGTTGATACACCGTTTGAATCGTCACAGTCGATATGATTTTGTTTAAACTCCTCGTAGGAATAGGTTTCAAGTTCTTGATTAACTTCACAGCCACACCAGCCAGAAATTTAGGGTTTAATCTATATATCAAACCAAAGAAGGTTTAGTATATCTGTTAGGGGCTGTAAGTAGAGCTCTAATTTCAATGATTCATTCGGGGATGGTTACTAAGGCGAAGTTTTTTTTTTAACTTGGATATCCAATCCGCTATACGAGTCGACTAATCCTAGTGCGACTACCTGCATTGCAGATAGCCCGAAGTCACCGCATTTGAACCTCCGTGGCCACAAGACGATTTTTATTCCTTCTTGTATTTGAACCCGTGACCTCTTGGTACTTTTGACTTTTGAAGCCAAATTCAAACCAATCAGGCATCACCCTTGTGGTAAAAAAACTAAGGCGAAGTTTACCTAATGCTTTCACGGTAAATGCTTACGGGGTGAATTACCTTACCGATGGACATGATAAGGACCTACAATATCATCTTGGAAATGCGATTGTAAGGACTGATAGTCTTACCGGGCAAAAAGATGACAACTCTTACGGGGTTAGCGTTGTCATAATTGACTAGTTAAATAACAGCCTTTATTGGGTAAAAGGCCCCTAAGCCATTGTCAGGAGAACTCATGCTGATAAAGAGTTACCATTTATCACTAACTTATCTAGTAACTTTCTCGACCAAAATAGATGGTCTCTAAGTGACTCTTAGATAAACAGTAATCGAGTAAAAGTCATTCCCCTTCCATACTAGCTAAGATTTTTGGTCCTTACTGTGCTTTTTATATTGATCCTTGCCATATTCACCGAGATTCAAAACAAACCAATCTAATTAAATGAAAACAAACCAAAACACACATCAGGTCCGAGTCTCTGAGAACCCAAATCTAAAGCCTCACTCCCAAACAACCTAAACCTAAATCCAAATCTGAGAATCTAATTTAATGAGCACAATGATGTCCAAATTTGAAAAAACAAACAAACCCAAATCTTCAAATATGAAAGCCTCATCCCAATCTGAACCCAAATCAACCAGTAAATTGAATGTCTGAATCATATGAAACCAAGTATCAACCAAACTAAAAATCCTAAATCGAAACAGCAAATAAAACCTAAATCGTAATAACGCTATCAAACTGGTTTTGAATCAATTGGAACCCAAATCAACAAGCAAATCAAACAAAAATGTGTTGAATTAAATGAAACCATGTGAACAATCAATTAAAAATCCGAAATTAAAAATGTTGGTTGTCGTTGGAGATCGAAAACCCCCCAAAACTAAAAACGCTGACAGAGGAAGAAGGGACTTCTCTTTGGTCATCGTTGCTGTAGGGGAAGAAAAGATTTTATAATTTTAATTTATTATGATAATATTATATGATGAAACAAAACAAAATTACATAAATCTTAAATTTATTATGATAATATTCAATATCTCTGTTGATTATTAATGATTTTAAAAAGACATATAATTAGAAAATAAAAGATATGACAAATAACGACATATAATATTGTTCACTAAATTATCGAAATAGAGTAGTGATCAAATGAAAACCGTCTTCATTTGTGTAAACCTTGCAAACCACTTTCATCTGTCGATTTCATTGTTTAATCTTATGAATTTTTTTTTCATGAAATGGTTTAATCTTGTGAAATTGTTTCATATAATACTTTTTTTGATGAATTTGTTTCATATATGGTTGTGAAATTGTTTCATATAATACTTAATGAAATTGTTTCATGTATTTCTCTAAAATTAATGAAACTGTTTCATGTATTTTTGTAAAATTAAAATAATGAAGATGATAATATCTATGATTAACACCCTCCACAATAAAAATGATTAATCAACCTCTCATAATTACAAAAAATAAACAAAATGAAAAATTATGATTGGTTGAATGAAGTTTGCATGGTTTGTACAAATTAAGTGGTTTGCATTTGATCTCTCCCCTATCGAAATATTAAATAACCTTCAAGTTTTATTTTTAAAACAAAACACCGGGTATACAAGAAAGGACGGCCGACAATTCTGCGAGAAGCAGAAAACAAGACTAGCCAACAACAAAGAACCTCAAAGCTAAGCAAAACCGACTAAACAAAAGGCAACTCGAGATCAAAACTAAACACGAGCACAAAAGAAAAACCAACCCCTTGAAACCAACCATCAAAGAATTGACCACCACAACATGCGGGCCACAAAATGGTTAGGTTCGGGATCCATTGAAACAATAGGAGTTGAATTCTGAAAAAAGGTCGATATATTGAACACCCTTGCTATTGAAAAAGCCGTTTGTAGCGTTGATTCCAAATCATATAGCAAGCAATCCAAACAATCGCCTTCCAGATAATATGCCAAGAGTCTGACGTTAGATGGAGAGTCGGTGCAAGAAAGGAGATCAACAGTTACGTCTAATTTGAAATGATGTCTTAAAACATTTTGAATTTTAATTCTTATTTGTAACTTGTTCAATAAATTATCCAGTCAAATTCCATCTTCTAAATAATTGTTTTCTATTAGATCTTTTTTTTCCGCAAACTAAAATCATCATCAAAGACACCCTTAGATTTATATCATTAGTAAATTATTAACCAATGCATCAAAAAATTTCCGTCATGTCCTGTAACGTGTAACTCAAGTGGTAAGGAGTGAAGTGACCTTGTCTAATTACAAGATAGGTCCCGTGATTGATCCCCAGGTCTTTGCTAGCCTAAGCCGTGATTAAGGCAAAAAATGCTCCTTATATAATAATGTCCTTAGAGACGGATTTTGTATGAAACCAATTAATATTGATGGTGATGGACTTTTTTCCTAACTAAAAATTCCATCGTACCAAAATCTTCTAGAAAAAGATCGGCATGAAAAGTCCCATCTTTATGCTTACGTGATCGGGCTAAACCTAATTTTGATGTCATGATAACTTTATTTTAGTAGTAAATTATGGAATTAATCTCTATGGTTTGATAGTTTTTACGAAAATGGTCCCTAAACTTCATTTATTACATATTAAAACTCGTGTATGTCGTTTCGTAACAAATTGATCCCTCTCTCTAACGGCCATCAGTTCCTCCATTAACCTTGACGGGATTTTTGTTCTTTTTTTTTTTGTCTTTACTCAAGGGACCAATTTCGTAAAACCACATAAACCATAGGAACGAAATCCGTAATTAAGTCTAAAAAATAAAAATATATTAATTTTTTATACTTTGAGTTTATTATATTAATTAACTATTATACTTTAATCTATACTATATTATAAAGCATTTGACACAAACTCATAAAAACCAATTTTTATGCATAAAGTGCTGTTTATTGATGCATATTACTTAAAATTCAAAAGTACAAGTAAATTGTGCATAAGTACAACTAATTAAAGCTTTATGTTTGAATTCGTGTA
>NC_037528.1:6563601-6593734 GCF_001531365.2 Cynara cardunculus var. scolymus
TATATATGTGTGTCCGTACATATGTAGACGTAGGTGATATAAACGTAAAATATAAAAAAGTTCATTTATTTTTTATTTTTTAGACTTATTTACGGATTTGATCCCTGTGGTTTGTGTAGTTTTTACGAAATTGGTTCTTTGACTAAAGATAAAAAAGAAAAAGGACAAAAATGTCCTCAAGGTTAATGAAGGAACTGGATGACCGTTAAAAGAAGGGACCAATTCATTATAAAATGACATACCACAAGTCTTAATCTGTAATAAATGAAATTCAGGGACCACTTTCACAAAAACAACCAAACCACAAGGACCAAATCCGTAATTTGCTCTTATTTTATAACTAGATATATGATAAAACAAGTATCGGTCCATAATTATTTTAAGCCCAAATTGAACACATAGTGGGCTTAAAAGGCCCAAAATCCAGATGTTCACATTTTGAGACTTCACGCACCTCGGGCCATGTTTGGAGTTCACGCGCTGCAGTTGTGTCCTTTTAAGTTGACCAGAATTTCTTCTTCCAATCCCCCTTTGAAAGTTCCACCGTTTTCACACGCACAGACAGAAATGGCGCACACAGAAACTTTGATTGTGACCAAAACCGACGACGAATCGAACCGCCCACCGAATCCTTTCAATGCGATTTTCTCGAAGTTCACTCAGGTTTTAAATTTCCGTCTTCCACCACTTCCGCCGATGAAGAAAGATCCGGTGAAGGTTGAAACGGAGAGGAAAGCGATCCTTCATGGTGATGAAGTGGTGGAGGTGAAGAAGTCGGTTACGGTTACGTATCCGGATGCTCGGACGAAGACCGTTGCTCCGTTGAAGCTTGAATCGGAAGAGGCGGAGCAAGAAACGAGTCCTGTTGTTCTCTGGCAGGTATGTATCTCTATCCTCGGTTTTTGAACCCTACTTGTTTGATTTTGCTATTTTTAATCTTAAATGAGTTTGGAGTTAATTCTGGTATTGAATATTTCACACAAGCGGGCCACGAGATCGAACCTCGTTAATCTTATCTCCGTTTCATCTCAATCACGATATTTCTACTCCTAAAATGTACAAAAATGGTCAGTTTTACCATCAACTCGTTATTTATCGGTTTTTATTGTTGCTGATTATGTAATTAAACCGAATTTTTGTAGTTTGATGTTGATAACCTGTAATAGAAAGAAATCTAGGGATTTTGATGTTGACAATGAAGAGAGTGTAACAATCGATATTCCTTTGATCCAAGGTAGTGACGGTGAAATTTGGGGCAAATAAGCTACTACATATTGCTTGAAATGTGGATAAAACCCATTGATTCTATTTTTATACGTCTTGGTTTGCTTAAAGTGAGTCCAGATGTAGGCATGGATGGTTTTACCCACTGAATCGCCCATGGATATGTTGTAATGAGGTGGACG
Source organism: Cynara cardunculus var. scolymus (assembly GCF_001531365.2). Classification (NCBI taxonomy): domain Eukaryota; kingdom Viridiplantae; phylum Streptophyta; class Magnoliopsida; order Asterales; family Asteraceae; genus Cynara; species Cynara cardunculus. The sequence goes on from NC_037528.1 coordinate 6,565,008, forward strand.
GTGATGCTTCACTTAAATTCTAGCTTTTCTCAAATCTATGGCCCCCAAAGACCCTTATCAACAATAAAGGGGGTCCAAGTGTAGTTAGAAGCACAAGATTTTTATTTATTTATTTTTCAATTATTTTGTCTTCCTGTGTTTATTTTCCATGTGGCCTAGTGTTGAGGTTCACATCAATGGAGAACAGATTGGGCAACTTTAGTAGAACAATGACTAATCATTCCAATGGATATGGCATAATCTGAATAACTCATCATAATTCATATTTACCTTGGAATCGAACCTTAGAGATAAACTTCTGCTGTTAGAAATGTTATGAATCCATTCTTTAACTGTGAAGTGAAATGTTCAAAACCGAACTTGATGGGAGGTCGGTGTTGAGTATAAGAGATTCCCTTTCCTTTTTGCCAAAAGAACACATCGAATATATTGATTTTTTTCCTTAATTGGGTCGGCAAAATCTAGCTTGGTATCTTTACAAATTCGTAGTCAATTATCTTCTTGGATTAAGAAAAAACCATGCTATATAAATATGACATGCTGAATATGAGGTGCATGATTCTTTTCTCATAAGAAATGGGTAAGAAGGAGCATTAACAAACCTTATTATGGAACTTGTATGAGTATTTTAACTTGTAACTAAAGAGAAGGAGAAGGGAACACGGCATTGGACGAATTCAGGAGATATTTGACACAAAAAGACGTCTACTATAAGCCATACCTGTTTTAGTAACGTAATACCATGGTTAGATGTGTAATCAGAATTATATCCTAAGACGAAACTAATTCTTACAACCTTCATCCCTAAACAAATTTACCATTTCTTTTGGCTTTTCCAAAAGTAAACGGAACAGTGTTAATTTACCTTTCTACCACCCATCCGTAACCATCCAAGATATTGGTGGTGTTAGTTTCAATACACAGGTTTGGTCTAATTTGTCATTATGGAAATGGGGATGTCTAGACTAGTGAATAGTGATTACTGGTAAAACTTTCCAAGATACAATCTAAACAACTTCTGTTTTTTAGGTTTACGCAATCGGAGGTTTCTTCATCTTAAAGTGGGCTTGGGGACGATGGAATGAGCGCAGGGCAAGGAAGAAGCCTTCTGGTGAAGACACGCCATCTCCATCACCTACAGCTGGTGAGGATTAGTGTCTATGAAATCTGGTCAAGATTTAGTTCTTTTACATATGGCATATAATTCACATACTCTGTGTTAAACCCGAAAATTAAGTTGAATACACGGACTCTATAATTTCGGTCCTACGACACTTGCATTTTGCTTTTCTAAGTAGCTTCCATATTACTTTCACACACAAATTATGAATACATCTGTATGATCAGAGCATGGTGGAACATGTTAGGAACAACCGATCCTTGGTCGAGATGACCGGATTGTAGTTCATGATCATTACATGCACTTATCCGCAATGACCACCGTTGTGATCCATTAAGTCATTGATCTGGGATTTTATTGCAAGTATCAATTATTTCCCAATGATTCTTAGTTTTTTCACATGGTAGAGAATTTCTAAGCAATGTTCTAAGACGAAAATTTGCCCTCACCTTGGGTTTGGATTAAATAGAGCCAAGGCCTTATCTTTTGACACAAATTATAGTGACGATAATGATACCATTTTACGAGAATATAAAACACTTGATACAATAACCATCACATGCGATAAACTGATGATACAGACATGATGGACATAGGCCAAGTCGCCTGAATGCTATTTTGTCCCCATACAGTATTACATGTGATGGTTGCTAGATGTTCTCGTTTGAACCTCCGGCTACAAATGTGAGTTTGTATACCTACATGGGATCCCAAACAAAGTTCCAAACATAAGATGAGTTGATATTATTGGTTTCTACTTGGAGTAAAGCCCAACTCATTCAGTTGAGTTCTAACAACTTAAATATCGTTTTGCACGAATCATATTTACTGTCTGACAAAATGTTATTGTACATTTTTTAAAAATGTGTCTGCGTCTAGGTGTGCTCATGAATTGGGTTGAAGACATTTGAACAACCCAATCTTGTGCTTGTGGTTTGAAAAATCTTAATCCAACACAAACCAAAGTACAAACCAACCAAACTCAAACCGTACGGTTGATACTTTGGTACATTGACTTATTCTTCTAATATTGAATATGTTATTTCTCTACTTATAATATATTTTTCATCATCAATTATTTACATTCAATTAATTTTCTCAATTTGCATATATATATATGTTTACAATTACTGAATATATATATACGAATGAGTTATATAGAGATGGAGAATAGATTGAAAATATGTGTATATGAAAAAGGTATGTAATAGTGTAATTGTCTAATGTATATATTAATAGAAACTCAACAATTATATTAAATCCAAAAAATACAAAGACATCGGGTTCATCGGGCTGTGGTGTGTTCAAATAATGGTGGCCCAATTTCAACCCAATATTTACAGTTTGAAAATTTTACAACTCGATTTGAAATCGGGTTGCTTCGAGTTGAGTTATTTCATGTTAGGTTGGGTTGGGTGGGGTTGGTCGCGTTTTTGAGCATTCCTAGTCGAGCCCACATAAAGTATAAAAACAGACTTGTAGAAGAGTATTTGTGACTTCATAAGGTCACTTTACTTTAGGTGCCGCTTATTAATCACTTACTCGGTAAGTCAGTAAGTGGCTAGGTGCTTACATGTTATTTTACCTTATTGGATGAACATGTCAATGATTAAGAATCTTATCTGATAAGAGTGATAACAAGGATCAAGAGTCTTTTCCAATAAGTGAGAGTAACGACTCTTACCAGGTAAATGGTTATTGCCTTATTGGATATACTGTTTTATACAATGCCATTTTAATTGATTAAAATCTTAACCGGTAGGTTAAATAAAATTGTTGATTCTTACCTTTAAGCGTTTGATAAACAACCCTAAATTCGTTAAGTCTTCTTCATGGTTTGTCCATGATATTCATTACAAAATCGCGAGGTTGAATTCTTGTTCAATCAACATCAAGATTTTACATTTATGATTTGATCGAGATTTTCTGTTAAGATATGACTTATCTAAGCATATAATAAAACATTTAACAAAAATCCTTAAAAATCATTTTTATGCATGAAATACTATTTATTGATATATATTACTTAAAATTCAAGATTATAACTAAAATGTGCGTAAGTACAACTTTTTAAAGTTTCATGTTTGAATTTGTGTAACTAACTGCAGATAAACATAATCAAATACAAGATAAACATCTCATTTTAAATATAAAAAATCTAAAATATAATTAGAATAATCAATGAGTTCTAATAAAATATTTAATTATTATCTTTATAAAAAAATATATTATTAAACCAATTTTTTTTAAAGAAATACACAAAAAAAGAGAAATTTTATATAGTCAGTTTGGTACCAATATCAATATTTTTTTTTAATTTTTTTTTGTGATATATCTTCATATTTATGTTTTATTTAAAAATAAAAACATTATAGTTCTTTCAAAATTACATAAAATAGTATTATAACATTGCTTGAGACAATAAAAATAAAAACGAAATATTAAAATCGAAATGCATCTCGCTGTATTATACATGTATCCTTTTAGTTGTGTATTATATATAGGGGTGAAATTGTAGGAGAGGTTACAAAAATATGAAAAATAACATAAAAACATATAAAAAGAATATCTATGTATAGGTGTATCAAATAAAATAAAATAAAAAAAGTTATTTTAATCTTCGTTTTTATTATTTAAATTTTACCAAAATAATTTATATATTAAATGCCTTTTTATGGAAATTAAACGAAAATTTAGTTTTTTGATGACGATAAATTATTGAGAATGGTGGCACGTGACTTGGAAGATTTTGTATTTATTAAGAAAAAAGTTATTATGAGATATTTAGGGAGAAAAGGGAACGAGAAAGAGAGAAACAATGAGAAGGAGAAGAAGGTCATTTTACAGGTTAGGTTAGAAATAGGGACTGAAATTAATCAATCGCAAAACGATGAGAAAAAACAAAAACGGCCGAAACAAGGGAGCCGAGCCGGAGCCGGAGCCGGAGCCGGCAAAGTGGCAATCACGTCCGGTGTGTCGGCTTTCGCCTTAACTAACCCCCCAATGGGATTCCACGTGTCCATCCTAACCCCTTCCCTTGACGGCCGACTTCTCCGTCAACTTATCCTCCCTTCTCTCCGTTTTTCTCCGTCAACCGATAAATTTATATTTCTATATCGTAAAAAACGCCGGTCAACTACCCTCTCTCTCTAAAAACCCTACCTTCCCCTCTCTCTCTACAACAAACTTTTGCCTTCTTTCTCTCTCTATAAATCTTTTAGATCGGTGTTCTCGCCGGCCACCAGATTTCTTAGGTTTCAGGAAAACACATGGAAGACGACGAGGAAAGCCAGTCACATCCGTCCGCAGGATCTGGATCTCCGGATTCTCCGCGTTCTAATCGCCGGATAACCGTCACGGTGGCATCCGCCGCGCCTCCGCAGAATACGTTGACGTTAGCCCTACCGATACAGCAGCCGAGGACCGTCGGCGGCGTTGGCGGTGGTGGGAGTGGTGGTGGTGGAGGAGGAGGTCGTGAGGATTGTTGGAGCGAAGGTGCCACCGCTGTGTTGATTGATGCGTGGGGAGAGCGGTACCTGGAGCTGAGCAGGGGGAATTTGAAGCAGAAACACTGGAAAGAGGTTGCGGATATAGTTAGTAGTCGGGAGGATTATATGAAGGCTCCGAAAACAGATATTCAGTGCAAGAACCGGATCGATACGGTCAAGAAGAAGTATAAGCTTGAGAAGGCGAAGATTGCCTCCGGCGGTGGCCCTAGTACGTGGGGTTTTTACGATCGGTTGGATCAGCTTATCGGCCCTACGGCTACTGGGAAGAGTGGTTCTTCATCGTTGACTACTCCTCCGCCTTTAAGAGCTGTTCCGATGGGGATTCCGGTCGGGGTTAGATCGGCACCTGTTCAAAGTCTAAGGCTAAAGCAGCAACAGGAGCGACAACAACAACTCCACTTGCAGCAGCAGCAACAACAGCAACTTCAACAGCAGCGTAAGCGGCTGCGACCCCCTCCTGCATATTCAGACTCATCTGAATCTGAACCAGAGCCGTCTCCGGACTCGCCTGAATCAGATTCCTACGAGCAGAAACGCCATAGACTTCCATTTAATGCAAGTTCCACCGGTAGGCAGCAGCAGGATCGGGGGCGAGGAGGAAGAGAGAAGAATTGGGGAGATTCCGTTAGAGAATTGACTAAAGCGATAATGAAATTTGGGGAAGCATACGAACAGGCGGAGAGCTCGAAGCTGCAGCAGATGGTGGAGATGCAGAAGCAAAGCATGAAATTTGCGAAGGAGCTTGAATTGCAAAGGATGCAATTCTTCATGAAGACACAGCTAGAACTGTCGCAGCTGAAGCATAGTAGGAGAGGTGTTGGGAACAATAACAACAACCATCACCATAGTCATAATCATAATCAGAGTCTTAATCATCACAGTAGTAACCATAATAATATAAACAACAACAATCATAGTGATGACAGCAATAACTAAACTAGGGTGTTCTTAAGGTTTGGATTCAGAAACAATTGGCTTATTAATTAAAAAGGGTTAATGATGACCCTCTTTTAGGGTGTCTAGGGAGATGTATGTAATTGGATTTGCTTGTTTTAATTTAGTAGTTCCCTGTTTTCCCATCTATGCCAAACGATTTGAAGGTATCATTCAATGCATAAATGAGATTGGTACGTTTTGAGTAGCTTAGATCCAAATTGGCATTCATTTGAGACCTTGGAAATTTCTTGTCCATATTCTTTTCAGGTTATGCTTGGTTTTCCAGGTTGAGTGGTTCATCAAGTATTTTCCCTGAAAGGTTTAGGCTTGGAAGGTGATCCTTGAAGGCCTCAAAGGTCAGTTATTTTACCATTTTTCATTCTTATAGCACATGCAAAATGCATGTCCATTCAGTTGCTTAGTTTTTTAAAGTCCCACAAAAAGTTGCAACTCTTTTTGGTACTTCCTTTTCATGCCAGCTCTGTAATTTGTTCATATAGTCACCATAAGGATAAAAGGTGAAATAGATGAAGATTTAAGTCGCTGATAACAAACATTAATGATCTGGATTCTGGATGGATCAATATGTGAGAAGGGGTACTTGTGAGGGTTTTCAGATTCAAAATTGATTGGGTTTTCTTTATATAAACTTGTAACCATATAAATTCATATAAGAAGGAATAACAACTTTAGAAAGGGTATCGACCTTTATAACAATTGTAATCAGCTTTAGGTTTTAGAGAACAATTGTGATTCAGGAAAAATCATTATATTTGGAGAACTTGAATGCTAGTGTATTTGACTTCAATTTAAAAAAAAAAGTTCTGCTTACATAATATTGGGCAGAAAGTTTTGAGCTTCCCAATTCTGTATATCTGCAAAAAAAATTCCCAGTAAAATAAAGCCAATTACAATGGCTACAAATGTCAAATCACTTTCTTAGAAATGGTGTAAAAATACATAAGAAGGATTCATATGATTACGGGATCTTAGAAGTCCATGATTTGAATCCAAAGATAGGAAATGGAAGCTGCAGTCCTTTTAACATGCTTCACTCTGCTTCTGTGCAACTCATTTATTTGAACAACACCCACAACATTATGATTGTAACCTTAACCTTAATTGATTTGATTTTAGTCCTGAACTACGATGGACTTGAACCCAGCCTTTTGGATGGAGATAGGGTGTCTGATTCAAAAAGATATTTGTTTTTTCTCCTTTCTTTTTGTTGTGAGCTACAGTTGCCATCAAATGTTACAGTTGAAAAACATTTGGAATGCCTGTAGATTTGTTCCCATCAATTGCCATTATAAAATGGTTATTGGCACATGACTACTAGGCTTTGGATAAACTGCATAGTAGTGTGTTATATAAAAGATCTTGTACTGAAAAGTAATTTCCTAGAATTGGCCAAAAAAGCTAGGTGAAGAATGATGGTAGAAAGTAAGCATGGGTTGTAGAGTTTATGTAAGTTGATGCTGAAAGCAGCAGACATTGTAATCACAGAATGTTACTGGGTAGAATCATCAGAGCTGGCTATCATTAATTATGGAATTCTTGTAAATGTCTTGTGATTCGAGCATCTGTGTGTGTTTTTGTGGTGTATATTAATCCAGTGTCCTGTGGGCATACCCCAACACTCGCAAACTACTGTTTTTTCCAAAGCTAAAACTGTTCATATTTTGGGAATGTCTTCAATTACACAGTTTCTCTTTCTTGTTTATTTTAAAATTTGGCCTAAAAATTAAGAAAACAAGTTAATAGTTGTTGAAATTAATTATTGTATTGTTAAATGTTGAAAATACAATTATTGTAAATGGTTTTAATTATCAACTATATCTTAATCTTATATACAATTATAAAACCAATTCACTTGGTGCTTTTATTTCACTACATTACATTAACTAAATTATTCTACTTGATGAGAATGTCTATCAACCAACCATTATTTTTTTTATAACATCATGATTTGCAAGATTTAACCAAATTGGGACAAAAGTTAACAAGTTAGATCGTAATTTGTTGGTTGTTTGAACAAAACATAATGCAATAATAAAGAAATTTATAGACACATTACTATCTTTGGACATTATATTTGTTGAGGAAGGAGATCATGTGAGAAGTTAACACATCAAGAAGTTTCAATATAATATATGATTACATTTCTTTGGCATATATAATTAAACGTTTATGTGTTGTCTATGCAACATGTGTTTAATCATATATAATTAAGCTTGTGTTACTGTATCGTACATGTAATCATATATGATATTTAAGCTTTTAACTTTCTTACAAAATGTTTAACTTCTCGTTTGAACGTATCTTTATATTTATTATACTTTTAAACATTTATTTTAAGTAATGCATTCATAAACAAATTATAATACAATGAATTTAAAAGTAAACTCAAAACTTCAAAATAATATCGAGTCTTGGCTTCCTAAGAGGTCAGGGGTTCTAACCTCACTACACGTGAGGAGGATGTGAGAGTTATTTGTTGCATTTGGCGTATATAAATATTATATACTTTAAAAAAAATCGTATCTTGGGAAGTATGTGACTTGATAAAAAAACAAATTAATCAATTCCGATTATTTGGACCATGTGACTTCGGTTTGGTACAAAAAACCAAACCGATTGGTTTGAAAAAATTTCTACTCATTCCTATGTACCAGAACCGAAGCAGATCAGCTGAATTCAATTCCATGGTTCATGCTTGGGCAAGAGTTCATCCAATAATCTATATGCTACCGAACTAAAATAAGAACCATTCCATAAAAGAATGGTCTACAATTACTAGAAACAAATTGGCAGTTGGTACACCCATCTTTCAACATAGCTGATTGGTGGTCTGTTTGAACAATGGAGATGGAGCTACCACCAACCTATAAACATTTTCAAACACCAGATTATGTCAAACTCTTAGGCCAAACATTGATAAGTTAGTTGTCAACTAAAAAAACTAAAGATTGATTAATAAGCTAGCAATTAACCAATAAACTAGTCATGTTGGTAAAAAGTAGCTGATAAACCATATAACAATATAAAATGATCTAAAAAGACATTGAAAAAATATATATTACCATAATTAGAAAAAAGTGAAAATCCCCTAGAAATTGTTCAAACGGTACTTCAAGTAGCATTTCAAGTATTAGCTTATAAGCTAGTTTATCACTTACCAATTAACTTTATTGCAAACTCTACCAAATTTGTTTTTGTGCATAACAAAGTTTTTTGACATCTTAAGAACATCTCCAACAGATTCTCTAATTTTTTTTTCCAAAATGGAGAATGAAACTTCAAATCTCTAAAATAAAAATACATTCAACTCTAACAGATTCACCATTTTAGAGATTACAACATTGATTATATTATTAAAATATTTTATTCATCTAATAAAATATTATTTCTCCATCTAAAATTTTAATTTTAGAGTGGTGGGAATATATTGAAAAATATCTGTCTCAATTCATTTTTGGGGAGAACTCCAAATTTGGAGAATTTACACTCTCTCCTACTTTCTCCATTTTGGAGAATTTGTTGGACCAAAAAACATACCCAAAACCCCCAAAATCTCCATTTTCTCCGTTTTGGAAGAATATGTTGGAGATGCTCTAAACAACATATTTGTACTAAAACCTTGTGTCAAACTTCTAGCAGAACTTAAACTCACCTGCAAAACGCCATCCGTTGCATTTTGTCGAGAAGCTGACATCAAATGCCCGCGCTGTACTATATTCATAGCTCGAACAACTGCAAGCAGTTTTTGTCATTCAGGTTGGAAGTAGCTATCTTGGATCGATAGCCGGTCAAAAGCATCATAATCAGCTCTCAAACCTACAAATTGGCTCCTAAGTCGAGCACAACCTGCATTGGGCCACCTACACCCTCCATCTTGTGTCCGTAGAGGGCACAAAGTTTCACATATCCGATTGGTCGGGTTCACGGTGACATCATCATCTGCTGCTACAGCAATGGAGACGAACATATCAGTCTTTTCATCATATATGTGTCCATCACCTACTGTTTCTCCAGTTGGAGAGGAAGTTAGAGTCTGGAGTAGATCAGCAGGATGGTCTTCAATGTCGGCTATATGGTTATCATCAATATTCGCTGAAACATGAACTCTACATCCGAGTGACTCTATTGCTCGCTTAATGCCAGTGTTTTCCCTGCTGGCTTTTTTAGCCAAAGCCACGGCCGAGTTGCTGACCTGGTTCTCGTTAAGTAGATCGGCAGTCAAGGATTTGACTGTCGTCGTTATTTCTCTGGTATACCTCTCAGCCACATCCTTTGCCTGAAAATATTGATATATGACGCAGAAGAAAAACGCAATGGGACTGCTAAAATTTGGAAATGGGGAAAAAGCGTTTGTCTACCATCAACACAAATGACTTGGAATACCAAAGGGTCATTGGCCCAGCGGTATCGAAGTTACTGGTCCCAGGTGGTCAAGGGTTCAAACCTCACCAAAGGTGATAAGTGTAAAGCATATTAATTACCCTTTCGAGTTCCGAGTATTTCTCCATCATGTTTCTGCATTGGGCTTCGACCTCGCCAGATTGAGTTTCTGAAGGACATGACCACCGAAGATGGAATTGGGGCCATAATGTTGGAGCTAAAGCTGCGGCTGGTGGTAACAATGGACCATCGTGTTTAGATGGCTTGTAAAAGATGTTGTAGTGTACATGAGAACTTCCTTCCGAAGCACGCATATCATCCAAATACTTCCACAAGCATGCACACGCATCAAAAACACCAGCTTTTTCTCTTTCATTCTCGCTGAAATTTATGAAATTACTCTTTCGATAACGGTGCATTCTAATGTTTCGACCTATAAAAACTTAAAAAAAAAAACTGTATAATTCGTTACAAAATGTGTACCTGTTGCACAAGAAATTCCCAAACCGACAAGAAAGCACACAGTCCAGAAAATCTACCAAAAAAACCTTCATGATCCATAAGAGTCAAAAAGCATTAACATAATCATCGTGTGAAAGAGCAGAAACAATCTGACTAGAAAACATATGTAGTCCATGAAGGGAGATACCGAAGAGAACTCAAATGCAAAAGGGTATATCCGTAATAACTGTGAGACACAATCAACCCACTGTCAAATGAAATCAATATAGGATGAAATTCCAGATAAAGATGCTAAATTTACACAAGCTTCATGAAAAATTAAGATCAAGAAACTAGACATTGTTGGAAAGGCTTGCCTGAAGAAATATTGGAGAATAATTGTTTGAATGCTGTGTATTAGAAGAGACTGGAGCTTGAGATGTCAATGATCCGGATGACTGGCGCAAAGATGATGTACAGATGTTGGGACTTGAAGAATGCCTAGAAATTTCTAAGGGCATGTTGCCACTACCAGTAAAACTTGGCATTCCAGCTCGGTCTGAAAATGGATGACCAAATGCGAGCCAATCCTTTTCAACAAGAGCCTGCATGAAAACGGAAACAACATAAAGTACAAAGAAGCAAACATACCAAGTATAGGTTGGGGGTATTAGGGGGCGAGGAATGGGAATAATGATGAATAATGGTGTTTGGTTCAATACAATGCAATGAGAGAATCATCCATACCCTAGTAAATCGCCCCATTGAAACGAACCAAGTGCCCCTTACTATCACAAGCATTTAACTGAGTCATTTGGTTTCAAAGATAATTCAGAGTGATTACATAAACTGTACCAATCAGGTTGCTCGTCCGTTTTCCATCTAAATCAGATGTTGGATTGTCATGTCTCATGTGCATATCACGTGTCCAGAGAATAGGGGTAATATTGGTAAATACAAATCATTTAGTTTATATATAACCATTTGTTCTATATTAAAAAAGACAGCCTAAAACTAAAATATTAAACTAAAAAAACCCACCTGTCACTTTCTTTACCACACTCTCCATTGATGACCACATCATATGTGGAAAGAATTTAAAAATCTTGAAGAGAAGAAGATGACAAGGAAGCTTATGTATTTGATTTTGATTTTTCATTCCTGCTTTGATTTATTTCTTCATTTTGTTAATTATGGATTTTTCTTTAATTTTCAAATTTGATGTTCTATATAAAATTTATTCTGTATTTTCACGGAGGTTTTTGATTTAAATTTATGGTTTCAATTTGGTTTTTATATGCATCTTTTTGATTTTGGTTATTTTTTCTATTTTCATTTTCATTTTAGTTTTGATTTTTGATTTTGGTGTTCTATTCTATTTTAGAGATGAACCCAAAGTAAAAATAGTGAACATCAATGCGGTGGAGGGAAGGCGATTGGTTTGTTTCACTGTGAGTGGTGGGATGAAACTACGATTTTAGCCTTCTATACCTGATCAACTTAACACTGCAAATTTATGGAGGACAAAGTTGATGGTCAAAGGATGCAAATATGCATTCTTTTGGCAAGGAATGACATGTGAAACTTAACTAAGGGCAACTCCAACCTTCACACCAAAAAAAACACTAAATAGGTGGGCTCATAAACACCAAAAAAATACTCAACTCCAACCTTTTGCCGTTCATCTCTTCCACGGCAAATTTGCCGTTCATTTCCTTCCTCCGGCAAAACTTTGGTGTTTTTGGCGTACGATTGGATCCAAAAGAACGGCAAAACTAGAGTTTTGCCGTTCGATTGGAGTTGCTCTAAGGGGTGGTTTCTTTGTTTTTTTTTTCTATTAAGAATGATCCAGATTCCTTATCCAATTCAACCATTCAAAGTCATTGCAATGACTGAAAAAATAAATTATTAACCTAATTAATCAAAAAACAGACCCCAAGGCTGATCATGTAATTCAGTTGCTAAATAAATTGGAGTTCATACCATCTTTGTTGTTGTTCATTCAAATCAGTTTGTTATCCCCCGAGGAACTATGCTCTTAATTTTGCTTTTAGTTACCAATCCAAAACTCAGCAAATAAAATGGTTGAACAAGTTCTTAGATGAGAATACAAAGGCCAATTTTTCATATCATGGGAGAAATTTCCTTTTATATTGTACCAACAAGGCAATCAGGAATGTATTCCATACCTCGATGAACATATTAAATCCTACATCATATAGGAACTTTCAGTAATCAAATGTATTATGCCCAGTCAATACCTGAAATCCATCTATGGTCCGGTAATATGGATCAAGCAATAAACTTGCAAGGGCGACTAGCTGGCTTGTTCTGTCCCATCCATCACTGCACAACACAATTGCATGCTGATGAAAAATGTGATATAAACAGATTTTTTTTTCTTGAAACTCTAATACATCTATATTGTCGTGCAATAATGATTTCATTGACAACCTTGAAGCAGAATATAGAATGAATACAGCTTGAAACAACCAGAGCTGTCAACATAAAACATACCAACATGATTTTTAATTTTTACAATTAAGGAGCAATAGAAAATACAGATAAGCATGGAAGTTGTTTTATTGTATCAGGAAGAGGGGGGAGGTAGTTGTTTTATTGTATCAGAAACAAAGCACAAAACTGGAAAGATCACAGTTACGACTGAAGCTTACTACCAGAAGGTCCACTAACTATTCTGGGCAATGATAAGTTGATACTTGCATTGGCTAAAAAGTCCAGCCTGTTGCTGGACAAGATTGCTGTGAAGAAAATATAAAGACCTGTATAATCTGCTAGTAGATCAGATGAAATTCATTTACTGCACCTGCTCCGGACAAGTTCAAAGCAATTAATAGAAATCCGGTATTTAACTTTTCCACAAACCCAGTTCTCATAAATTGAAAACTCATAAACTCCAAGTCTCTAAGGTACTAATAAGCAGCTTGAATTTTGGAAGGGGGAGGGGACAAAGCCATTCTGGGCAATTCTAAAAATTAATTTAGCAGTAGGACAAGGTTTTCTAGATATCTTAACTTTAGGATTCTTGAATATGCTATGCTAATATATTAGCGCGATTCTATAGTTGATTTGTGTAAATATATTCAGGGGATCAGGTAATATATTTCCTGACATCTTTTAATACGTCAATATATATACAACTAAGTAACCTATTTAAGGAAACCATGCTAAGCAAAACCCCAGTTTACTATATATATCTAACAATTTGTTTCACCGATGGCTAATCCTTTGTGATGGTAGGCGTAATCTATACTTGCTGTTCTTTCCTGTTTTTAGCCTCTTTTCACGGAAACAACTGCTCTACTCTTTGCGGTACATTTTGCCCTCCCCAGACCCCACCTCCGGGTGTAAATATACTGTGTTCTTTAGGTTTGGTTTACTCTCTTTATTACATTTGAAAATGTTGTCACAACTTATGAATATAATCATTCGTCAGAATACACACAACTGACACAAGTGGAACGAAGCTACCTGCAGTATAACAAAATTCCAGAAGGAAAGCTTAAGAGTACAACGCTCACAGAGAATATATAGAACATTAAGAAAAATCCAGGCAGGATCTAGAAACTTTCAGGTACCTATCACCACTGTCATATTATGTTTGGATAAAGCTAAGCAATTGATGGATCAACATATCAAACACTTAAAATATGTAGGACCTCTTGTCAAGCTAAGAGCACATATTGATTTTACCTGCAATGAACAAGCATCGATGCCGACTCCAAGGCAACACGAGCAGCAATCCAAGCAGAACCAGCCAATACATTCTGAATATGTATTAACCAACCACTATCACCAAAGGTTGATACTGAAGCAGACATACTGCTGAGATTACCTCCACCCCAAGTCCATCCACCATTTCTCTGTTGGAATAGACCATACACATTACAATCATGCAAGGGAGACAAGGGTGTGGACATATTGCAAGCTACAAAAGCACTAATATTTTCCTTGAACAATGTCTCCAATCAACATCATACTACTGGGGAAATTTCCTGTGCATACATATTTGTTAGTGTGAAGTCATGTATTTTGGCTATGGCATCACAAAGGTAATTTAGAAGGTCCAGTCTGATTCACAACCCTTTAGACCATAAATGAACTAACGCTTACCTCTAGTTAAACTGAGGTGGTCATGCACAAGACAAACAGAATGCAAACTGCAGTGACAAGAAGGGAGATAAGAACTTGACAAGAGCTTGAGTATCATGTAATTTATTACTTCATCCAAAAAAAAGATCACAGATACTACAGCCCATAAATCAGCATTTCCTACGAAAGGCAAACACTCGGATTTTTGTGCATATAATTGAGCACAAACAGCAAGTTTACGATACAAGCACATTGAAATGGTTATCCATTTTGCTCAAGAGAAAGTTGCCATTGGTCAAGTTCGTGTGATGTTACCTCCTCGTCTCAATACTCTGACATATTCACTAAAGGCCTTCCTTCCACCTTATTCTCGGAATTTCGGTCCAGTCTCACCGTTCGTCCCCTCCTTATTCGACCGCGGGGGTGTGATAGTCGTTATGTAAATAATATTTCTAATATGTGCTTTGATTTGTTTCCTTTCATGTATAATGTAGGTTTCCTTTGTAAGCTCTTTGTATTGTTATATATTTTTGGTTAATAGAATGGAGAGGGCAAGGGATTACATCCTCTTACAGAAACAAATACTGACAACAGACAGAATAAGTAGACTTTTAAAAGTCTATACATCAACCCTCCTAAATATCCATAACTAACATCAATCAACATAGACAAATGCAGAAGCCTGACTCCCACCACTTCATGAAATATATAGCAATATAAGATAATGTTCCAATTTCACGTTGCAGGTAAAGTTAGATGTTTAGGGATTCCATTCATACCAAGAATGATGACATGCCATCCGATGATTTAGTCCCATGTGTATCCAAGTAGTCTCTGAGACGAACAAGACTCTCTCTCATAGCATGGATATTGTCTATCCCAAAGAATACAATCTAAAAGAAGATATGTACAGAGAACTTGATGTTAGAAATCAAAAACCATATGTCATGCGAGGGGAACACATAGTTCTAGCTCAAACCTTTGACAGACCTCAGACTGGAAATAATTGGAAGATGACTCTGAACCCCCACCCATGGCTCCATTTGCCAAAGCATTTTTACGGGGTCTTGCATCAGCTATATATAACTTCCTAAGATGAAAAGGATATTCATTTTGGTAGATGTCATTTGCATTATATGTTGGTAAATTAGATATAGACAAAATAACAATAAGTGTTACCATAAAATGGTCTCAGGTAAGATAGAAAATCAACCAAGGAAATTTCAGAATAAAGAAAAGGAGGAAACAAAAGCATATAATCGAAACAACCACCATAAAATCCTTTTATCAAGGAAGATAGGGTGAGGAAGAGAAGGCTTTACCTACGTCCTTCTTTTCCACTAGAAAGTCGAGTACACAGAGCACCAACCAGATTCTCATCAGCGTTGCTGCATTATGTCATCATGAGACAATTGTGACTAAATGTGATGTATATAAGGGACTTGTTAGCATTGGGTAACTCCACCAAAGGAGCACCCTTGAGTCCTTGACTTCGTAAAGTAAGCATTACCTCCTCATATTCATCATAAGGCCAACTAATGGTTGGGATGATCGAGCAAGGACAGCACCAGTGCCTGTGTATCAACAAAATAAATGCAAAGTATGTTGACATAAACTGCATGTTCAAGATGTTAAGGTTAGTGGATGCATGCCGAGTTTTGAATGACTATAAAACTAAATTCAATACATAAGTGCCTAATAGGAATATTAGAATTCACCACTAAAGGATGTATTCCAACAGATTCATGTTAATCAAGATAATGATTAATGACTACTGGAATCCAGTGCTTACGTTTATCACACCATGATATTACAGGCAGTCTACAACGTGCACGAAATGTACAAGCTTTCAGCAGATCTTTATCTCTGAAGTCAGCAACACAAGTGACGAGGTAATATAAAATTGAAAGAGAAGTGCCGATGCTAAGCTCAGATAATTAAAGAGCGAAAACAAGGAAGCACGACTAGAAGATGCCTCACCTGATGGATTTGGGAACTAGTAATGCATATGGGTAAGTTGAACACATGTCATAACTTGTATTCACATCACTAATCCTCCACCAATCATTAGATAATTTGAATGAACCACGTTCTATGGTACCAATTGATGAACGAATTGATCCCATGCCAAGCAGCCGGTAGTACTCGTTCATTAGCCGCACTTTAGGATTGGTCGTACTGCATTTGGAAGGACCAGAAGAAAAGGCATAGAGATCCCAGAGTCTTGCAGGCCTTGTCCATCTCGATAATGCAACAAAAACAGCACGTCTCTGTAGATTAAGAGCCAGCTATATCAATTTTGTCATCTTGAAAACATAGTTTGCTGCCAAATGTGTAAAGAATGCATTGGCAATGGCCAAGTGTTGACGAGATCTTATTTAGCACAAAGTTTAAATTTCAAACTAAAAGTGCTTTCATGATAATAAATAGGGCTATCCTATTATTAGAATTATCCTTGACAACATATATCAAAATAAAGCCCATTTTTTAAACCATTGCGATAATGCTACCACATCTCCTTAGAATTGAAATTATGAATAAAAAGTGCACCAAAGAACTAGATCTCTATATGTTGTTCAATAATCAGCATTCGAAAGATAAGACGTGTTAAAGCCATTCAAAAGAAAATAAGTAGAACAGAGAAAGAACAGCACATTTCTCACACAGGCTCAATTCTGCCTTTCCCAGGTGGATGCCATGTGCATCTACAGTTTTACATAAAGAAGAAAAAGGAAAAAAGAGAGTATTTACTTGATATCACTGTTAACTTATTATGAACTTGAATTTGGTTCCTATTGTTCTAGAATTACTGAACACTCCCGATCTGGTCAATGGATTCTAAAGTTGGCAAATCAAGTAATGCAAGTAACCACAACCAAGCTAGCAAATCTCTTTTCCAGGATATTTTAATCCTAAAACAACATCATTCAGGAGCAAATGTGTGTTAGTAGAATGAAACCAAAAAAATCTAGCCACTGCCACAATCATATAATGCTCATTGCTTCATCTCAAAATCACAAGTAGAAAGTCAAATATGAGTTACCTTAGCCACTTCATGTAACTAAAACCTGCCATTTGAGATTTGACGTCAATTTGCAGGCCAAACAAAATATAGGGAAAATATTTACAAGCATTTCCCCCCAAGGATGTGGACAATGATAACATTTCTTCTCACTTCTCATGGCGTTCTAAAGTTTGTTCTTTAAGAACACTAAATCACCATGATTATAAACTCTGAGAATTACAAATCGGTTATGGAAAAATAGTAAGCATTACCTCCTAAGGATGTGGAAGGGACCAGCAACTTCAAGGATTTATTTCATGACAATGATGGCATTTAATTTCTTCCCACTTTTCATGGGATTCTAGAGCTTGTTATTTAAGTATAAGCTAAATTACCATGATATTACAAAAAAAGTTAAAATAGAAGTGCAATGATCATAAATGACCTGCTTAGTCCGAGGGCGAAAGGCGAAGATAATGATTCTCATATCTTTGCCTGCAAAAGCAACAAACATGGCTAAGTAGATTTTTAAATTATCATGCATATGACACGAATCAAGAACTACATCGCCTAACTAGAATCTGCCAACAATCAACTGAACTAAGACATGGTAAAGCATAAGCCAAGGCAGCTATAATCAACAGTTTTTCACACACACACACACACAGAGAAACAGTTGTCAGGACTCGATAACTGGGCACCAAGAACAAGTTTTATCATATAAAGATGTAGAATATCATGACATTAATGGCTAAAGTTAGAACCCTACTTATATAGAGCCTGCAGAAGGTTACCTACTAGGTGGGTTAGGTTTCAAACAACCCCATATAAGAAATCAACAAAATTCATTTCAAGTTATCAACCCAAGTTAGAAATTGATATACATCAACCATTTTCAAAACAAGCCACCAAAGTATAGGTTGGATCAGGTTGCATTTGACTTGGGTGATTTAGGTCAACCAAATAAAATAAAATAAGAAAATCCTGTATAACATCATGTACTTTTTACAAAAATTTCAGTTTGCAACAAGCTTTACGAAACCTAATTTTTTTCTCAGGAAACCTCTCTGGAGTTATGCTTATTACTCTCTCTAAACTAGACACATTTTTTAGAAGCACATGCTCAATTTAACGAACTCACACACACACACTATGATATATATACACACACACACACACATTTTAGCTCAAAGCATTCATAATCCATTAGTTACTATTATTGTTCTCGTTACGTGTGTGCATAGATACACATAGGTGTGTGTATGTGATGTCAACTTCTTCCAAAATATGAAAAAGAAATTTAGAAGGGAGAAAAAAGGTGTTGGATCAACCGGATCAATCCAACCCAAACCCAACCCATTTGACTCATGACCCATTCTAAACAGAAATACCATCTGTACAGATTTTTTTGTTGGCATACACAAGTAAATAAACATTTTTGATATCCAAGATATTTGAACTTTGCAAAAAATATCATGTGTAGAAGTGATCTACCATACCGACGACCTGAAGAAGCCTACGTGTAGGAGTCTTCTCCGACTGCCGAGTACCTGATGGCTGCTTTATTACCTACATCCCCGTAATCACAGAATGAAGATATATCAGTCTACCAGGAGAGATACAAGAACCAATTTTTTAGCATCAATTTTAAATAGTCAAAGCGCTACAAAATTAGCTTGGGGAAGAAAATAAGGATATTCTGGAAAGAAGAAGATTTCAGACAGATCGTCAAAGCTATAACACGTATTTCAACATAAGCTACTTGATAATTAGTGAATGAAAGGTCTAACTATGCGCTTATTTTCCTTAGCATGCCATCCTGATGGACAAAATAAGGACTATATGACTTGGAGGCGCTGAATCCCAAAAAAGAGAATTTAGTGGCAAACAGTTCTGATCAAGTAGATTTACTGGAAGGCACATGTTGTGAGGCTCCCTTTTGAGCGAGCAAGTTGCCTCTTGCCAGGCAGCAGCAGAGAATGAGGAGCTTACACAAGATAGCACCACATCTAGCCAATGACACCACAAATAAATAATAAAGCTAAATACTGAAAATAATTCTACTAGTAATTTAAAATCAGTAAGTGGCCTAAAAATGACTAAAATATTGCTAGGATAAGTGTTCTAACAATAACCAGATTAAAGCCAAACAACTTAATGAACTACTATTTTTTCCCTTCTCTTCTAATCCTTGTCAATAATGATTTTGTACCTTCACTTGGCCTCTTCTTGATTTCTTTATCTATTACTTCATCTTCTTAACGTCCATCATTTGCCAAGTTTCTGGAACAAACAATAGTTCATGCCAAAATCCAAAGTCGTATTATTTTAATTTCTCATCATCCCCCAAAGCCATGAATTTTGAAACGTACAACAGTAGTCAAGGAAGTATTCTTTCAAACAGAAGAGTGGCACAAGCTGTAATATCAAAATGAACCTGTAAAAATTCAGAAAGGAAAACTTACAATCTTATTGAACTTTTCAATGGTAGCCAATGGTATTGTTCCTAGAGCAATAACATCCCTGGATCCTTCACTCTTAAAAAATATAACAGAAATGTATGTCAGATATTGAAGAAATTGACATAGTGTGCATGCATGTGTTTTTTCAGTGACCCTACATGCCTATGGCAACCATAGTTTAGCACATGTAAGGTGTAACCAATTAACCAGTTGTTGAGTAATGACAATATTAGAAATTAGCAAGAACCATGTGATTGCACGTTGCCGTATTCGGCATAACAAGGCACCTGAGATGGAATGTACATCTATGAGACAACCATTTATGCTACAGATCATTTTACACAATTCATTCGTTAGCAGGCTCTTTACACAAATGTAAGAAGCATCTGGACTGCTATATGTTTGGTAAACATATAAATATTTTTGTTATGAGAATAGAAAATGCAAAAAAAGCTTCTGCCCGTGCATATTATTGCCTGCTATCAAAGGTCATCTATAACCATTGCTACAATATACACTTTTCTAGCCTGTCCCACAAGCAGATGGAAATAGACTGCTTTCACAAGTTCTCTAAGACAAGAAGAAACAAAACAACATGACAGATGGAATATTTTCTAGATATGTGGAGCCAACTTCCACTGAACAGAATACATTTTCATTGAATACTTTGTCCCATCAAATATAAGCTCTCCAACTGGAAAATATAGTTGGCTCAATACTCTTATCAGAAAATAAGTTGGTTTATACTACTGCACTCTTCAGTAGCCAGATGGACAACTTACCAAAAAAAGAAGACGGAAATTGGTCACGAACACGGTACCTGCTTCATCGGTGTTAACAAGAACACCATACCCCTAACAGCAAAAATACACAAACTCAGAGAACACTTCCAAATGAAATAAAAATAAGTGTCATAATACACAAGACCTTCCTGCAGAGAATGATTAAGATACAAAGAACTAAATAGAAGATAGAAGAATGTATCTTAACCAAGCAAGTGATGTTTAACTCAAAGAAAACATAATTATATAACCCCTGAATGGTCACGAACACAGTACCTGCTTCATCGATGTTAACAAGAACACCATACCCCTAACAGCAGTATATGCAAACTCAGAGAACACAATGAAATAAAATTAGTGGCATAACAGTGCCAGAACAAGTCTACATCATACCTTCCTGCAGAGACGGATTAGGATACAAAGAACAAGAAAGAGGATAGAAGAATGTATTGGAAACAAGCAAGTGATGCTTAACTCAAAGAAAACATAATTATATAACTAACCCCTGTGTCTCTCTTTAAGATAGCTCTTATAGAGAGAGGAGAGACCCTACATATACAGGTGGGCTGGTTGGTTCGTGACTAGTCGATGTGGGAGTCCAACATGCCCCTCAAACAGAAGCTAGATTGGGTGACAAGTGTGTCGAGCCCCCAATTATGCTAGGCGGCGGCTCTGATACCATGTTAGATCAATAGGTTTGAGATAAGATGAATACTGGAGAAAAAAAAACGTATTCTCTGTATACTGACAGCCGATTGATTGAATACAAAAAGGGAGACAATATATACATGTGGTATATTACATAAATATCCCCGATACTATACATACTAATGACAAGTTTACAAGTAAGGTATATACAAACTAACAATAATGTTACAGTCTGCCTTATATTCTCAGAGTTCTCAATCATACAAATTGATGGCCACCATTGTTGAATTGTTATTACAGAAACTACTGGCATTCCATTAAGATTGAAGGCAACCAAATGGATGCAGCTACCCTGCTACCACCATCTATGGTGCTTGACTGAATATTATTTGCATAAGGTTCTTTACAGGAAGAAACTTGCCAGAGACACAAGTGCAGGACTGATAAACATCTAGTGGAAATCAAAACCTGAGACCTAATGCCACATTGGTTACAAGGCGACAGGGATTGACCATAAGCGCTCCGTTGGGGTCGAGGGACAATTTCTTAATGAAGTCATCTTTGAAAATCTTATAACTCAATAACAAAGCCTATGATATGAAACTGAAACTCGATGCCATTAAACATGAAACATATAACTATAGGGGTACTGAATTAAACTATAGGCAGCATACATGGATTATTTTTGTCATAAGAAATGTATTTTAAACTTAGAGAAGCATTCATGAATAAAAAATAGAAAAAAAGATAATTGTAATGATAAAAGATGCATGTTCTTCTTACCATGTGTTCATACACATATCTTGTTGAGGGACTTCTAATAAAGTTCGCTTGCCTAAACCCTAAACACCATACCGCATTAAATACAACAAAGAACTTGCATCTAACCATGAAAGAAGAACTACATAAAAAATCTATATGGTATCAGTTGCCATAGACACATTTGCAATCACATTTTTGTCTTCGATCAGTGAGATAAAAATAATCCATATCCACATCTAATCTCCCTCCATTCCCATAAAAGAAAAAAACAAAGGAACAATTTTACGCTGGATGTGAAGTAGATTACATTTGACCTTCAAGATCGATACGACATTTTGAGCAATTTAGAGAAAATTGTTAACTACATGAAACATTATAGCAGGTTGTCAAGTACTATAAACAGAATAATGTTGGTGTTCAATAGGCAAGAGAATATATAGCAAGTTGTCATTGGAAACAAGAAAAACACACATGAATTGGTCAATTAAAATCTTAATTTCCAGAAAAGCTTACATCAGCCATAACGCGCTCAGCTTTCAACAAAATCTCAGATAATCCATAAGAAGCGGGATGCTGTAAACTCCACAAATAAACGACGGAATCGATTATAAAATCTGATCGTAAAATGGACGGAAACTGAACATAAAATCTTAACTAAACCCAAAGCCTATGAGGAAGAGCATATACATCGATCTTGGTCCAGTCGGCAGCGTCCAAGCCGCATTTGCCTTCAATCTTGTCGGAATCAGTGAGTCGAGTTTCCGCTTCACCGAGAGAAGTGGACCTTCGAGCACTCGGCGACGCCATACGAAAAGATGGTGGTGGTGGCCGGTTATTTATATATGTAGAGGAGGCAATGCATGTGAAGAGGATCACGAGAAATTACGATTTAAAAAAGAAATAACAGGAGAATATGATAGATACATAGCAAGGCGTAGTAAATTCGGTCCTTCAATCAAAAAAGATCCCTAACCGAATATTTCCAACGATTTCAAAACAAAAATATTGATATAATATAATTACAAAAGGGACAAATTACATGAAAAAATAATAACGTTATTCAAAACAAGAATTAAATTAAAATACGTTATTTTTTTATACAATTTTTCTTAACAAAATTTATTTCAAGAAGTTATGGTATTTTATTTCTTTTAGAATTTAAAAAAAAATCTATTATACAGAATCTTTTTTATAAAATATGCCCACAAATTTTCAATTTTTTCAATTTATGTATATGCTATTTAATATACATAGGAAAACTATAGAAATGATAAGTTTTCTGAGAATTAATCTCAACATATTGTTACATATATACATGTAAGGTACCCGTATGCGATAGCGGAATATGAAGTTTTCTTGTAAACCAAAAATCAACTCGGAAATACGTCTTGATAATAAATTTGTCTTCAAAAAAACTTTCTTAGATTATCTTGTGTTTCGGCTGCGTGGTAACCTAAAATATAAAACAACCATGCCTTGATCAATAAGATGATATACACGTTTACAGAGTAATGTTAGAGTGTTCCCACTGTCCATCTAAGTTGTTTGTACAAGATGCTTTATGCAACAAATCTATTGAAATAAGAACACATCTTTTCGAAGCACGTAGGTTGCAGAAAATATCGTCATTAATTCTCACACCACATCATAAGACATCAGTGTTCAAGTGAACGGTTCAACATCACCAACCTTCTCTCCCCGAGCTAGGCCAAAAGCCAACAGCATGTCGAAAACTGCTTGTTGTGTTAGTCAACTTATGTTTTCTTTGTTCATGCCGATTTTTAATCAATTTGTGTCCAAGACCAACTCATTTAACAATAGGGCCACTTATGTGAGGTTTGAAGCATTATATAAATACAACATTCATTTTTCAAGCAAATAGAAAAAGGTTACGTAATGATCTACGTGTACAGTGCAGTTGTGTTCTCAGATAAGTTGTAAGAAGTGGCTTCAAGTTGCAAGTAATAAACGATGAAAATAACAATAATGCATAAAAGTGTGATAATAGTACCTTCGAAACTCAATACTCCAAAATAACTAAATTAACATGAAAAAAATAATCGTAAATGTATTACCAACTTGAACAGACCCTGATATTAACTCTTTCGGGCTACATTTTTTACATGTGTCGAGACAAAATTATTATCCATATTATGCGCGATATGGAACAGGACAAGAACTGACATGGAACAAGGACAAGGACTGGACAAGATGAGACAGCGTGAGACAAAAAAAGACTTTCTTTAGGTGGAACAAGAATGAGACATAATCTAAAATATTGTTAATTAACTCTCGTTTGATATACAACTTTAATATGATATTTATTCTAGTGGTCATCACTGCTAGTCACGACCGCCGCCACCACTAGTAGCACCGTCGGCCATGGGTAGCCACCTCCACCACTGCTTCCACTACAACAACCATCGCCGACCACCTTCCATTGCCACCTCCACAACCACCACCCATCCACCTCCACCACCTCATCTACTGCAACCTCCTCCACCACCTCCACAACCACCGTTGGCACCAACCACTACCATTCATCCCCACCACCACCACCACCACCACCACCACCACCGTGGGCCACCTCACCTCCACCACCACCATCGGCTACCACTATGTCATCACCACCATCGACTACCTCCACCACATCGGCTCCCCACTATCAATCGCCACCACTATCACTATCCACAATCTTCACGTCTTCCACAACCACCATTGTCCACCAATCACCAATGTTTTTCCCTCCACAACCATTGTTGTTACAACAATCTTCATCGTGCGTTCGAACCACCATCAATTATATCTAAAAATTCATTCAAATTTGCTACTATTATATATGCATGGATTTACGTATTTGAAAATTGTGTAAAAATGTTTGTAAATTAAATCATTTAATCATTTACATTATTTGTCTTAATTATAATTATTGTATGATATATAAATAATCAAACAACTTTTATAGGGCAATTTGTCTAGTTCTGTCATGTCCGGTCCTCGTCGTACCAAACACCAGACAGACATTGTTATGTTTGGTAAAAATGTTCAGTCCTGCTCTGTCTAGCCCTACCCTCTTGTCCAGTCCAATCATGTATGCATACCAAACGTTACCTTAATGAACATGAAGGGACTTGAATCGGTAACTAAAAAAGCAAATCAAAGATCTTACCAGCTGAGTTACCCAAACGTCAAAACGGTTTATTGTTTAATCAAAGCCGAATGATAAAGACCAGGTCAAACCAAACAAAACAGAAAAAAAAAAAAAAAAAAACATCCCTATCGCACCCCAAGAATACGGTATATGGGGTTTTTGGCGCTGGGGAGTGGGGACAATCGGCCTAGGCCACGTGGATTACTGGTGCCTTAAGCGCAGATTATCGCTTTCAAAAATAAGCTAGGCAAACACATATCGACCATAAATGCTTGATAATTGCTCAATTTCAAACATGTTATATTTTATAAGGAGAACTTTGTAAATCCACAAATCTCTAGAGAATATTTGACCATTACCTATACATCTACACAATAACACACCCACCTAACAAGCAAATACCGTATCAATTCTATGCCAAAAGGTCGCTTGATGAAACAACTACTTTTAGATTTTTCGAACCGTACCTTTTGACCACAGGAAGGGGAGAGGGAGACCCAAGTATTGTGATCACCGGGCTTGATCAGAAAGACGATGGTGGTTCAACTTCTACCCGCAAACGGCTCCTGAAACAGGAGCCGATGCCTTTGGGAAGGGAGCTGTTTGTCATTGCCAGAAAGCTGAAAACATGCTGCTAACTTGCCAAATTTAAAGAATCATCGATTAATCCACCACTTTCACATTCCAACAGCTTTCGCATTCACTTCTCTGCCAAATCTCCAAATGTAGTTGAGACCAACGAGAAGCTCGGTTATTGTGGCTTCGGTCTTTTCTTGATTTGCATAGTGGAGAGTTTGTACAAGAAGCACGTTCGTCTTAGAAACCAGATTTTGTTGCTCAAAACTCCTCTCCGATTGCCATTGTATCATGCTATGAGCAAGTGGGGATAACCATTCTAAAATGGCCGATATTGCCTCACTCCATTCTTCTGCCAAATCTCTATCGTAATCTGATGAAGCCAAGCTCTTCGTGTATGGTTTTAACCGCACTCTGAGAGCGCTTCTAACGGTTTTTGGCAACATATTGTACAGATCATCTCTTGCATCATGACTGATTAAGTGGGGAGAGGCCAAAAGTTTCTCAAGTACGATAACGACATTAGCGTAGTGCAGTGCTAAAGCAGCAGCACCAAGAGTTTCCGGAGGAGCATCAAAGATATTCTGTTTAGAGCTACTAACAGTACGAAGTTCGACCTCAGAATCTTCAATCCTATGTGGGGTTGTAACACAAGCAGCATTCGGATTAATATGGCAATTTTTCACAGGAGAACCATTCTCAGACGGGTGAATATAAGACTGAAGCAATGCCGATACAGATTGGCTGCGGTAGATATGATCAGAATCTAGGAAATCAGAGTAGTCCGTTAACAGAGGTATGCATACATGCCCAATCCTATTGAAAATAGTGAATATGGATCTTGCCAGAAGGAGAACCACATAGTCATGAGTCCTGTTCCACAGAGATATCTCTTTCAGCCATTTGACTTCTTGCTGCTGCCACGCCAATTTCTTCATATGCTCGACCAAAGTTATGCTATCTTGGTAATCGTTGCTCTTCATTCTCCTCAGGATTTGTTCAAGCTCTGTGAGGGTTTCCATTTCCTGATACAAATTCGCATTCACAAAAACGAACTTTTCCATCTTTTTGACTTTCTTGTCCATCTTCTTCCAAGTGAACTGCCAGTTATACTGGTCGACTCCCAACTTGATCAAATCATCATATGCATGCTCGAAGCATTTTAAAAGGGGATCACTGCATTTTTTTGCAAGCCTGGTCACTACTCTTGCCACGTTTTCCAAATTATGTAGCATCTCAGCACATATCAAATCTACTAAGTAATTGTCGTCRTCTGATACAAGCCTCTTGATACCCACAGAATTACTGATCTCCCTCAACTTCATAACCTGCTTATCAGTAAGAGAATTCCATTGATGGACTAGCTTGGACAGTAGGCTTGCTACTTCAAAAGCGAACACCTTTTCTTGGCCAAGGTCATGCTTCTTTGAAGATTTCCATAGACCACGGAACCATGACTCAGCCACCATCCCTTACCTCAAGAAATATTTGAAGCAGCGACGTTGCAGCTGAGCCAATAGCAGATCCTCGATTCTAAATTAAATCAAAACAAAATCACCACTTTTTGTCAGTAACGTACTAAAATGTCCATCGAAAATGCCANGACTAGCTTGGACAGTAGGCTTGCTACCTCAAAAGCCAACACTCCAATCCGCGCCTTTTCTTGGCCAAGGTCATGCTTCTTTGAAGATTTCCATAGACCACGAAACCATGACTCAGCCACCATCCCTTACCTCAAGAAATATTTGAAGCAGCGATCTTGCAGCTGAGCCAATAGCAGATCCTCGATTCTAAATTAAATCAAAACAAAATCACCACTTTTTGTCAGTAACGTACTAAAATGTCCATCGAAAATGCCAAAATCGAATTAACACTGTAACCTTAAAACATACAGTTATGACATAACGAAAACATTGAAGTCTAGAACAAATTACAAGAAGAGAAGATAAAATGGAACAAAAGGGCCATCGTAGAATCAAAAAGGATTTTGGTAGTGACAAGGAATTTCAAATAGAAGAGAAAGTTAGTACACAGATTCTTCTCCTGCCTAATTGATAGATTGGTAACAACATAACATTCATGAGTTCCTTGCACAATCTCGTTTCATGATTGCATTTTGGTTTAGAGATGTGAGTTTCTTTCTTCTCCTTCCTTTCCCAGAGGCCAGAACAACAAGATAGTGCTAAAAAGCAGTCTAATACAAGTACTTTGAGAAGGACTACCTTTGACTTCAAAAGTCAAACATGGACTCTCCATTTCTGGGATTGAATTAACAGTTAACATGAGCTAGCATGTTTCTTGGACAAATTTTGCATAGAAATTTTACATCAAGCAATTTAATCAAAAGATGGCATTTCTCTACTTCTTCTTGGCAAAATTACAGTGACTGGGAGATGAATTCATCACATCAATCATCATCTACCTTTTTTACCAATAAATGACACTAACATCTAGACAAAATATATTGATTGATGAACATGCTTGCACGGCCAACCACCAGCAAAATAAAACACTGCTGGCTGCTGCAATCTGAAAGAATATTTTACTGGCAAGATCAAAACAGAATTTGCAAATTGATGTCATAATTTTTCCCGTACTACAATGGTGGTTCGGAAGTCCAATTCCTTCGCCTGGAATCGGAGGTCAATAAATTATGACTGATTTCGAACCAAAACCAGCATTAATTCTGATTCTAAAGCTACTAAACACTACCTATTGAAGACTAAGTCTCTAATTCAAAGTTGAGTGCTAGAATAAAGGGAAATCTTTAGAACGTTAGCTGCTGATTCCTTTTTACTTTTTCTTAGGTAGTTTCCTACTTT
>NC_037528.1:6595929-6596972 GCF_001531365.2 Cynara cardunculus var. scolymus
TTAGGTAGTTTCCTACTTTTTAGCCTTTTTCTGTTTTATGTAAAGCCTATAAAAGGCTGGCTTCTGGTTAAATAAAATATACAGCAGGTTTTACCCAAACCCATTACTTTCTTGCTTTGTCAATTTCCATCACTACCTGATTCTATAATTTTGGAAGCCAGTCCGTGAAATGAATCAAAAATCAACTGAAATTTTTCTAATTTGATTAAACGAACTCCGGTCTCGATTCCAACTTCCAATGTCTCAAACGATAAAAACAGTATGTTCGGAACTGCAATTTCGTGACTCCGAGTCGAAATTCAATCAAGATCAGTTTAATCCTTCAACTAAAACAACTTCGGTTCTGATTCTAAGCTCCGAAATGTACAATCTAAACTCTAAGAAACAAATCGGTTCAGCGAAAACCAAATCAAACGATTAGAAACAGTAAATAAAACATATAAACCAAGCCCTAGACCTTCAATTAATCGTGGTAATACACGCATGTACAAAGCAAGCTGAAACAGCGAAGAATCAAAAGGAATCCATTTGCGAGAAGAATAAAGAAAAAACCCCACCGATTCTTTCAGCAGAAGAAGAGTAGAATCTTCATATCACCAACTTCAAGGTCTTGAAATGTGAGAGAGAGAGAGAGAGAGAGAGAGAGAGCATATGATGGCCACTGTAGTCACATGGTCGAGAAACCGAGTGAACTTAAAAAGGAGACATATAATTGAAAAGAAATTACTTTATGAGTCCTTTTTTATTTGTAAAATGTGTTTTCCAAGCCCTTAAATAATTGATGAATGGTAAATATCGGGGGTGTTCATTTAAAACGTATAAACTTAGTATCATGCCATAAAGTGTGGCTTAAAACATATGTGGTACAGTTTGTAATTTGCATTTTTATCGAACTGTAATGTATAATGTGGTTTTGAGTTATCAAACCATATCACACAACATATTTTGTATATATTAATTTTACTAAAAGAGAACTCGTGCAATGTAGCGAGATACATCTCGATTTTAATGTTTTATTTTATTTTTTGTCTTTGTCGATGTTA
>NC_037528.1:6598357-6600272 GCF_001531365.2 Cynara cardunculus var. scolymus
CCGATTATTTGGGTTAGATTGTACAACCTTACGACACTTGCAACTAACACACACGCATCAATTGAGTATCGCTTGCTACTCGAAGAAATCTAAGAACAATTACGTATTCAAAAATTCCTCTAGCATAACGAGTTCAAATCAGAAAAAGCAAGGGATCCAACTCACAAATTCCAACTTAAAATGTATATGACTGAAATTCAAAGACTATACAAATGCATTCAATCAATTGTGAAACAAAATTGAGTCTCAACTCATCCAAATTTCAAGTCGATTATAAACCCATTACTAGAATAAAAGAAATTAGCTACGCATAATCGAGTACTTACAAAATACTTGTAAAATTAGAATTTAGGAAGAACCTGGAAAACTCGTTCCAAAATCGACTCTATATCGACAGCCTTTTCAATCGACTGCCTGTTGTCTCCTCCCGATTCCTCAATTTACAGCATTTCGATTTACAGCCTCTCCTTTCTCTTTTTCCCTCAATCGACCAACTGCTTGCTGCTGTCCTCTTTCTCCCCTCTGCTGCTTCCCTCGCTTGGATAACCTGCTGTCCTCGACAGCTTCTTCTTCTCCTCGGCTGCTCGATGACAGCCCCTTTGCTGTCCTTCTTAACCAACCTGCTGCTGTCCTCTTCGATCACAGCCTCTATATCGACAGCCCCAATCGAACAGAACCCTTCCATAGACTACTTTCAATCGACAGCCTTTTTTTTCTCTCTCGATGACAGCCCCTCTTCGATAGACTGCCGTCCTCTTTGTATCGACAGCCTCTATCGACCGGTTCTGCTGTCTCTCTCGACCTGCTGCCTTCTTCTCGAGCCCCTTCCTCCAATCGAACAGCCTCTTAGCTCCAATCGAACAGCCCCCTTCGATCGATTCTGCTGCCTTCGACCGGTTCTGTCCAACCGAGCCAGAAATCGACAGCCCTCTTCTTTTTTTTGTTTTCAATCCAATCGAACCCTTCTCCCTCCATCGAGTTTCCTGCTCCTTTATCGCTCGTTCCTTGCCCACGTTCGCTGATTGCACGATGTCCGTCTCTATCGCACTTCTCAATCAACCACGATCCTCGCCTCTCTTTCTCTCGCTCGATGGTCTGGGCAGCAGCCCATTCTTTTCTTTTCTTTTTTTCTTTTCTTTTTTTACACGGCTTGGGATGGCTGTTGTTTGGGCTTCTTTTTGGCTGTGCAGCAAGACTGTTTTTGGGCTTGATGCTGATGAAAAAAACAAAACAAAACACAACAATCAATTCTCTTTTTTTTCAACTTAAATGGTTACATAAGATTAAATATCATCTTAAATTAAAATGGCTATTTTAAACATCTAAATGACATTAATTGCAAGGTAACTTTGATATAAAAATATATAAAATTTGCACTTATCAAATTCCCCCACACTTAGATCATTGTCCATCCCGGCAATGACTTAAGTAAACACGTAGTTATAAAAATCGAATCTAACGAGAATGTCAACACATATAGCATATCATGAGTTTGAGATTTGCTTTAAAGCATTGAAAAGAGGATGCGCACGCAATCAAGTAGACACAAGCTAATCTCGAGAACTCTCACGAATGAGATTAACAAAGCAACACTCGATTCACTCCTTGGGTTAAAGTGTATCGCTCAAATCGTCAATGTCTAGCATTTTGACACCCTATACTTAGATTTAAAAAAAAGAATTTCTGGCAAAAATTCGGCATGACCCGTACGAAAAGTCGTGTTTTGCCATTTTTTTTTCCTGTAAACATTGCAAAAAAAATGATTGCAAAATAACTGACCATACAAAAGCTATGATTACTAACTAGTCTTTATAAAGACGACTATTTACAAGGTATAAAACTTTCATATTCTTCCAAAAATACATTTTCCCAAACTTAATTAAGCTTCCAAAAGTCCCAAGCATTGCATCATCCT
>NC_037528.1:6603257-6608515 GCF_001531365.2 Cynara cardunculus var. scolymus
TGTTATATTTTATAAGAACTTTGTAAATCCACAAATCTCTAGAGAATATTTGACCATTACCTATACATCTACACAATAACACACCCACCTAACAAACCTCCACAACCACCATAGTCCACCAATCAACAAAAATTTATTATAAAACTTAAACTTAGAAAAATAATATTAAAAAACAACATTGAAAAAAATTATAAAATATAAATTTATTAGACATAAATTCTTTAAAAAAATTATTAGTTGATTTTAACCTAAAGGATAAGAGGGGATTCACTTCACAACATGAAGGGTTGCATATATCTCGCACAAACACAAAACACACCTTAATATCATGCAAAGGACGAGACGGAGACCTGAGTGAGTTGTAGTTACCATTTTAACCTTCATCCACGACGTTACATGTCATCCCGTCAGAACCCTGACCCACCTCAAACCTATAGGAATTTGGCGCAGGCCCACTTTAATTTTGGGTGGATCCCTCCGCACTCCGCACCCAACAAATTTCACATTTTCACGGCTTCCCAACCTTCTTTCTCGTTGGTATAAGGACCATTCACATTGGCTCGGACGCCACATGTCTCAAGGACAAGATAACTAAAGAATAGACGTAGTTTCGTTTATTCACAACTGAATAACAGGTTATCGTATTATATTTTAACGTTTTTTTTGTGGTAACAAATAAATACATAAAACAAACGAGAACCTTTGTGATTTACGAAAATGCGAAAACAACTTAATTACCTCATATTGAAATAAAATTTAAAATTAAAATATTTTTTAAATTGAAATTGAAATTTAAAAAGATTCAAAAAAAAATTGAGATTCAAAAGGGTAATAATGGAAATCAATATTATAAAATCTTAAACATGATTACACGATCACATGATAATCCTCAAAATTAGAGTGATTATCCTTATCTTTATTAGGTATCGATTAAGATTTCAAGGAGAAATCAACGAACAAATAAGCCGTAAAGTCGCAGGAATCAAACATCAAACAAGAAGAAGCATTTGCATGCAACAATCGAACAACAAGAAGAAGAAACACACGTTATTCAATGTATCTCATTCGATTAGGATTAGTTTATCACAATGAATTACTGACGAAATCAATTAAACGATTTTGTGTGATATGAGTGTGATAATTATGTGATATCAATATCATTCGATTTAATCATGATTTCGATGGGTTAGGTTAGACATTATCACAACGATTTTGGATGGTTTCGATAGGTTAGGATTAGACAATCACACATTTATCACAACTAAAACGATTAGGTGTGATATGAGTGTGATAATCATGTGATATCACTATTATAACATCACTTGCACACTTAATTTGATCATGGTTTCGATCGGTTAGGGTTAGACAATCACAAATTTATCACAATGATTACTTATGGTTTCGATAGGTTATGGTTACACTCGATTGATCATGGTTTCGATAGGTTATGGTTACACAATCACACAATTATCACAAGAAAATAGAAGAGAGTGAAAACGAACATGCAGGAAAAAAAGGATAATTATAATTAATTAAGATAAAATAAAATTTATAAAATTACTTAATTACATTACTGTCCTTATTAATTTATTTATATTTGATATAAGTTAATTTATTAAAAAATTTGAGGTTATTGGGTTGTTTTCACGTTCTCGTAAATCACAGGGGTTCTCGTTTAAACCTCCACCTATGTATGTATAAGGAAAGGTTCAAACAAAAACACTCGCATTTTATGAAAATATGAAAACACTTCTAAGCCTCCAAATTAATTAACTGATAATAAAAATTAGAATAAATGAAAATAAATTAGTGTTTATCCATAATTTTCCATTATCCTTGATTTATCTTTATCCCTTAAATTTTATTATTATTATCATCGGAGACTTTTACGTTGATGCGTTCGTTGTTGATAATAATGTGATAGCAATTTGATAATATGTTTTTAAGGATCCTTATATATATATATATATATATATATATATATATATTCTTAAAATTTAATTAGTAGAAAAAAGTAAAGTTATTAAGAAAAAAATACTAAAAAAGAATGGAAAACATATGATATTTTTCATAGAAATTATTATAAAAAATAATATTATTAGTATTAATTTATTTACGGAATAGAAAATAATGTTTTTAATAGTAATCTATTTTTAATTAAAAGAGGATTAATATAAAAATAAAAGACAACAAAAAGAAAAAAATACCAAAAGAAAACAAACAAAAATGATACATAAAATGTAGAGTGTGATTAGTAAGGGATAATTGTATGATTAACCACCGGTAGCCACTTACAGTGCCTTTTCTACTACAACTTTCTCCACCACCTTCACAACCATCGTCGACCACCTTCCATCATCACCTCCACAACCATCACTCGGCCACCGTCCATCGCCACCACCACAACCATCGTTCACCTTCACCTCCTCCATCACCTCCACAACCACCGTCGGCACCAACCACTACCATTCATCGCCACCACCACTACCATCGTGGGCCACCTCACCTCCACCATAACCACCATCACCACCACCACCATCGGCTACCACTACCATTGTCCATCACCACCATCGACTACCAATACCATTGCCCCCCACAACTACCTCTACTACTATCTTCACGTCCTCCACAACCATCGTAGGCCATCGACCACCACCGCCACTACCTCCAGCACATCGGCTCCCCACTATCGATCGCCACCACTACCACTATCCACACTCTTCACGTCCTCCACAACCACCATAGTCCACCAATCACCAATGTCTTTGCCTCCACAACCATTGTTGTTCCAACAATCTTCATCGTGAATTCACCCATTGATAAGAATCTTCCAAACCCAATAAAACATAATTTCTTCTTTTGTACGGACCGGGTGTTTTTTGAACCACCATCAATTATATCGAAAATTTCATTCAAATTTGCTACTACTATATATGTATGTATTTACGTATATGAAAATTGTGTAAAAATGTTTGTAAATTAAATTATTTAATCATTTACATCATTTGTCTTAATTATAATATTGTATGATATGTAAATAATCAAATAACTTTTGGGACCAATTTGTTTAGTTCTGTCATGTCTGGTCCTAGTTGTACCAAACACCAGACAGACATTTTTATGTTCAGTCCAGTCATGTCCAGTCTTATCCTCTTGTCCATTCCAGTCCAGTCCAATCATATATGCATACCAAATGCTACCTTAGTGACCATGAAGGGACTTGAATCGGTAACAATAAGAGCAAATCAAAGTCTTACTACCATAAATGCTTGATAACTGCTCAATTTCAAACATGTTATATTTTATAAGAACTTTGTAAATCCACAAATCTCTAGAGAATATTTGACCATTACCTATACATCTACACAATAACACACCCACCTAACAAGCAAATACCGTATCAATTCTATGCCAAAAGGTCGCTTGATGAAACAACTACTTTTAGATTTTTCGAACCGTACCTTTTGACCACAGGAAGGAGAGAGGGAGACCCAAGTATTGTGATCACCGGGCTTGATCAGAAAGGCGATGGTGGTTCAACTTCTACCCGCAAACGGCTCCTGAAACAGGTCCCGATGCCTTTGGGAAGGGAGCTGTTTGTCATTGCCAGAAAGCTGAAAACATGCTGCTAACTTGCCAAATTTAAAGAATCATCGATTAATCCACCACTTTCACATTCCAACAGCTTTCGCATTCACTTCTCTGCCAAATCTCCAAATGTAGTTGAGACCAACGAGAAGCTCNAATCTCCAAATGTAGTTGAGACCAACGAGAAGCTCAGTTATTGTGGCTTCGGTCTTTTCTTGATTTGCATAGTGGAGAGTTTGCACAAGAAGCACGTTCGTCTTAGAAAGCAGATTTTGGTGCTCAAAACTCCTCTCCGATTGCCATCGTATCATGCTATGAGCAAGTGGGGATAACCATTCTAAAGTGGCCGATATTGCCTCACTCCATTCTTCTGCCAAAGCTGTATCGTAATCTGATGAAGCCAAGCTCTTCGCGTATGGTTTTAACCGCACTCTGAGAGCGCTTCTAATGGTTTTTGGTAACATATTGTACAGATCATCTCTTGCATCATGACCGATTAAGTGGGGAGAGGCCACAAGTTTCTCAAGTACGATAACAACATTAGCGTAGTGCAGTGCTAAAGCAGCAGCACCAAGAGTTTCTGGAGGAGCATCAAAGATTTTCTGTTTAGAACTACTAACAGTATGATGTTCGACCTCAGATTCTTCAATCCTATGTGGGGTTGTAGAACAAGCAGCGTTTGGATTAATATGGCAATTCTTCACAGGAGAACCATTTCCACCCAGCATACATCCTTTGAAAGGTCCAGTGGTACTCAACCGATTTGGTGTAGCACTCTTTGATCCATGGATGTTTGACGAATTCCCATGTTTATGCCACAATTTGAGCCCGGTTTTAGCAGCACGAGATAGAGGGCCTGACTTTGATGTTGACTTCCCGATAGGACCAGAATAAGAGTTCATGTTTCGATGTTTACCAGAAATAGGACCAGAAACCGTGATTGAATTACCAAGTGGACCAGAATAGAAGTTGTTATAGTTATTTGTTCTTGATATTGGGCCAGATCTAGAAATTATGTTTCCCAAGGGACCGGATGAGAACCTGGCAAGCCCATTCTCAGACGGGTGAATGGAAGACTGAAGCAATGCCGATACAGATTGGCTGCGGTAGATATGATCAGAATCTAGGGAATCAGAGTAGTCCGTTGACAGAGGTAAAATGTGATTCATTCCGAATACATGCCCAATCCTATTGAAAATAGTGAATATGGACCTTGCCAGAAGGAGAACCACATAATCATGAGTCCGGTTCCACAAAGATATCTCTTTCAGCCGTTTGACTTCTTGCTGCTTCCATGCCAATTTCTTCATATACTCGACCAAAGTTATGCTATCTTGGTCATCGTTGCTCTTCATTCTCCTCAGGATTTGTTCAAGCTCTGTGAGGGTTTCCATTTCCTGATACAAATTCGCATTCACAAAAACAAACTTTTCCATCTTTTTGACTTTCTTGTTCATCTTCTTCCAAGTTAACTGCCAGTGATACTGGTCGACACCCGACTTGATCAAATCATCATATGCACGCTCGAAGCATTTTAAAAGGGGATCACTGCATTTTTTTGCAAGTCTGGTCACAACTCTTGCCACGTTTTCCAAATTATGTAGCATCTCAGCACATATCAAATCTACTAAGTAATTGTCGTCATCTGATACAAGCCTCTTGATACCCAC
>NC_037528.1:6608640-6652325 GCF_001531365.2 Cynara cardunculus var. scolymus
CATAGACCACGAAACCATGACTCAGCCACCATCCCTTACCTCAAGAAATATTTGAAGCAGCGATCTTGCAGCTGAGCCAATAGCAGATCCTCGATTCTAAATTAAATCAAAACAAAATCACMACTTTTTGTCAGTAACGTACTAAAATGTCCATCGAAAATGCCACAATCAAATTAACACCGTAACCTTAAAACATACAGTTATGACATAACGAAAACATTTAAGTTAGAACAAACTACAAGAAGAAAAGATAAAATTGGAACAGAAGGACCATCGTAGAATCAAAAAGGATTTTGGTAGTGACAAGGGATTTCAAATGGAAGAAGAGAAACTTAGTACACAGACTCTTCCCCTGCCTAATTGATAGATTGGTAGAAACATCCTATTTGGTAACAACATAACATTCATGAGTTCCTTGCACAATCTTGTTTCTTGATTGCATTTTGGTTTAGAGATGTGATTTTCTTCCTTCTCCTTCCTTTCCCAGAGGCCAGAACAACAAGATAGTGCTAAAAAGCAGTCTAATATAAGTACTTTGAGAAAGACTACCTTTGACTTCAAAAGTCAAACATGGACTCTCCATTTATGGGATGGACTTAACAGTTAACATGAGCTAGCATGTTTCTTGGACAAATTTTGCATAGAAATTTTACATCAAGCAATTCAATCAAAAGATGGCCTTCTCTACTTATTCTTGGCAAAATTAGAGTGACTGGGAGATGAATTCATCACATCAATCATCATCTACCTTTTTTACCAATAAATGACACTAACATCTAGACAAAATATATTGATTGATGAAACATGCTTGCTCGGCCAACCACCAGCAAAATCAAAACCTGCTGGCTGCTGCAATCTAAGAGAATATTTTACTGGCAAGATCAAAACAGAATTTGCAAATTGATGTCATAATTTCCCGTACTACAATGGTGGTTCAGAACTCCAATTCCTTCGCCTGGAATCGGAGGTCAATAAATTATGACCGATTTCGAACCAAAACCAGCATTACTAATTCTGATTCTAAGCTACTAAACACTACCTGATTCTATAATTTTGGAAGCCAATCCGAGAAACGAATCAAAAATCAACTGATTTTTTTTTAATTTGATTAAACGAACTCCAATCTCGATTCCAACTTCCAAGGTCTCAAACGATAACAACAGTACGTTTTGGAACCGGAATTTCGTGACTCCGAGTCGAAATTCAATCAAAATCAGTTTAATCCTTCAACTAAAACAACTTCGGTTCTGATTCTAAGCTCCGAAAACGTACAATCTAAACTATATTAATCAAATCGGTTCAGGATTTGAACTAAACAAGCTCCGATTTGAAATCTGCTCTCTCAAAAAATAGTCACATCAAACAAAAACCAAATCAAACGATTAGAAACAGTAAATAAAACATATAAACCAAGCCCTAGACCTTCAATTCATCGTGGTAATACACGCATGTACAAAGCAAGCTGAAACAGCGAAGAATCAAACGGAATCCATTTGCGAGAAGAATAAAGAAAAAACCAACCGATTCTTTCAGCAGAAGAAGAGTAGAATCTTCATATCACCAACTTCAAGGTCTTGAAATGAGAGAGAGAGAGAGAGAGAGAGAGAGAGGGGGGGGGGAGAGAGAGAGAGCATATGATGGCCACTGTAGTCACATGGTCGAGAAACCGAGTGAACTTAAAAAGGAGACATATAATCGAAAAGAAATTACTTTATGAGTCCTTTTTTATTTGCAAAATGTGCTTTTCTAGCCTTTTAATAATTGATTAATGGTAAATATTAGGGGTGTTCATCTAAACCGTTGAACCATATAAATTATTTGTACCATATCACAACTGTAGTTTAAAATATGTGGCATGGTTTGCAATTGCATTTTTACCAAACTGTACTATGTAATGTGGTTTGCAATTTTGAGTTATCAAACTGCATCATACTGTATATTTTATATATTTTAATTTTATATAGAATATAGAATAATTATTGATTTATATAATATTTTTAGATTTTGAGTTTAAAGTTTATTTTTTACATTTTAGATTGTTTTTAATTACGAAATATGTATTTGAAAATCAGATGTGTTAAATCTTTATTTTATTGGACTACGTTCGTGTTATTGTTGATATTATAATATATTTTTAAACTTATGATTATTAGATTCTAGGCATAAAAATGTTATATGTGAACTATAAAGGTGGTGCCTTATTGGTTTGAGCTTGACTCCAAATGTCAAAAGTACCAAAAGGTTCCAGGTTCAAATCTAAGAAGAAATAAAAATCATCTTGTGGTCACGCAGGTTCAAATGCAGTGACTCCGGACTATCTGCAAAGAAGATGGTCGCCCTGAAATTAGTCGGCTCGCATAACGGGTTAGATATCCAGATTAATAAAATAAATGTTATATGTGCAAACCACACCACAAATACCCCTAGTAAGTATCAGAAAATTTAACAAAAACACCCAAAAACATCATGTAAGATGACCAATAAACAAATCTAACCGCAAAATAAGTAAACAATCTTAAAAAATTACAGGATAATATACACAACTAAACTAAATCTGAAGGGACATATCGGTACATAATTAAAAGTATAGGGGTATAAATATAAAATAAGATAAGTAAATGCTGATATACATCAACTAAACATAATAAATGCAAATGAGATGCAAACACAAAACACACCTCACTATCATGCAAAGGACCACACGGAGACCTAAATGAGTTGTAGTTACCATTTTAATCTTCATTCACGGCGTTACATGTCCTCCCGTCGGAGCCCTGCCCCACCCAAACCTATGGGAATTTGGCTCAGCCCCACTTTAATTTTGGGTGGATCCCTCCGCACCCAACAAATTTCACATTTTCACGGCTTCTCAACCTTCTTTCTCGTTGGTGGGACCATTCGTATTGGCTCTGACGCCACATGTCTCAAGGACAACATAACTAAAAGATAGACATAGTTTCGTTTATTCACAACTGAATAACAGGTTATCATATTGTATTTTAACGTTTTTTGGTAACGGACAAATACATAAAACAACTGTATTTACATATAATATATATGTATATATATTTATAAATTTGGTAATTTTAAATTAAAATCTTAATATAAGGATATTTTTGGTATTTTAAAACTCTCCTCTCTCCTCTCTTCTCTCTCCGGCCACCGTTCTCCGGCCTCCGGCCACCGTCATCCGGTGATACCACTATGATACCACTGTGATACCTAAAAATATTGACTCTGTTAAACAAAAGATACATTGTGATACCTAATCATATATAAGATGCATAGTGATACCACTGTGTTACATCTTCGATCGACCACACAAACGACATCAATGTGATACCCAATCACATATATGATGCATTGTGATATCATTGTAGTATCACCGGAAGACGGTGGCCGGAGGACGGTGGCCGGAGAGAGAAGAGAGGAGGGAGGAAAGTTTTAAAATACCAAAAATATCCTTGCATTAAAATTTTAATTCAAAATTGCTAAAATTATAAATTTCCTAATTTATCAATTGATTTGTGGTTAATATTGGTTCTCACAGTTACCACAAACTAATTAGTTCTCATTTGATTAGGCCCCTGTGTATAAATGTGTATATATATATATATATGTAGGGAATGGCTCAAACGAGAACCTCTGTGATTTGCGAAAACGTAGGAACACTTGTAAGCCAAGTATTGTGTGTTAAATCACATTTTAATAGGATTTGAGGGATTTTTAAAATGTAAATGAATATTAATTTTTTTCAAAAATAAGAAAGACGTAGAGGGATAAAACTGAAAACAGGAATATAGAATAAAATAATACGATGAGATTATATCACATCACAGGGTCGATGGTTTTAGGGAGAAAGAAATCAATCGACTTTGGAGGCGTCGACGAAAAAGAGGAAGGTGATTTCTAAGAGGTATGTGTTGTGTATCACATCTTCATCACAAACACAACATATTGATGACTCCCTTCCATATCACACAATTATCACAATGAGAGTATCACACGATTATCACAGTGTGAGTATCACACGATTACGACAAAATCAAGAAGTCGTTACTCTGTTTAGGCATCACAGACTTATCACGTTGTAACAATTGTAAGGAAAAATCGAGAAATTAGACTTCGTACAGTAATATACAATGGTTTCCTTTCTCTATCACAAGATTATCACAGTTGTAAGTATCACATGCTTAAGGTAAAATAAAGCTATTGTTACTCTATTTAGGCATTACAGATTTATCACAGTGTGATTATCGTAAGGAAAATACAATAAATCTTTATTTTATCACACATTTATCACAAAGAAGGGATAATAATAATAATAATAATAATAATAATAATAATAATAATAATAATAATAATAATAATAATAATAATAATAATAATAATAATAATAATAANTAATAATAATAATAATAATAATAATAATAATAATAATAATAATAATAATAATAATAATAATAATAATAATAATAATAATAATAATAATAATAATACAATAGCGATTGAGTGCTAAGGGATTGTTATCACAGTTGAGGAATCGATTAACAAAAGTTAGCTGAGTATCAAATGATTATCACAGTTAACACTTTGAATCGATATGCAGAAGTTGATTGATAATTGCATTGCTATCACAGTTAATTCTTCGAGTCAAGCAAGATGATTGGATATTACATTGCAGATACATAAAACGATGGGGATGAGGACATGGGATTCGACGTGATCGGTTCCAACCTAAAATAATGGGATAATTACAACTATTTAAAATAACATTTAAAATTATGAAAAAAAATACATAATTACATTACTGCCCTTATTGATATATTTTTATTTATTATGATTAAATAATTGGTTAAAAAGGTTATAGTCCCACAACTATTCTCGCATTTTCACAAGATAGAAGGGCTCTCGTTTGAGCTCCCACCTATATATGTATATGTGTATATTTGTGTGTGTGTGTGTGTGTGTCTATGTATATATATACATAGGGAAGACTTCAAACGAAAACACTCATATTTTATGAAAATATGAAACATTTCTGGGACTCCAAATTAATTAACATATAATATAAATTAAAATAAATTAGTGTTTATCCATAATTTTATGTTATCTTTGATTTATCCTTAACCCTTAAATTTTATTATTTTTCATCAGAGACTTTTTATGTTAATGCGTTCGTTGTTGATAATAATGTGATAATATTGTATTAATGATCTAATTTTGTCGTGATAATGATTTGATAAATTGAAGATTTTTTATGATCCGATAATCATCTAATAATTATGTGATTTTCATTGTGATAGCAATGTCATAATGTTGTGATAATCGAATATCACGATGATCACGTCTACATTCATCACTCTGTATGTTCATTATATGATTTGTTGTGATAATAATGTGATAATTATTTGATATCAGTTAGCATATTATCTGTATTTTATTTTAGAGGTAAGAATGTCACTAGAATTACAGATAAATATAAAATCACATGATTATTCTTAATTAATTACTTTATTTTCTTTTRATTTTAATTATGGGTTAAATAATTTGGAGGCCCATAAATATTCTAGCATTCTCGTAAAATAGAGGTGTTCTCGTTTCAACCTCCACCTATATGTATATATTGGATGTGTGTGTATGTATATATATGTGTGCATAAGATCGTGTCAGAATGAAAGTTATTGTGAGAAGCGTGAGAAGATATTTGAACCATTAATCACTTTTAATCACATGTCCACCCATGAATTGCAGTTTAGAATGGAATTGATCGGGTGCATTTCGGTGCATCTCATTAGTGTTGATATTCAATTAAGATTCATCCAAAGGTGGAATCTCTTCTTGTCCTTCTCACCATAACTTCCCTTATTACTAAAACCCAACCCTATATACATATACAGATAAAAGATTGTGTGAGAAAAAGAGTTAAGTTGGGAAGCGTAAGTAGAGATCTAAACTTCTGATCACTTTTAATCTCACGCCCACATATGAATCGCGCTTTAGAATGGAATTGATCTGATACAACTCATTAATGTTGATATTCAATTAGGATTAATCCATTTAGATTACGTCTACATTTTTGTCTGTATTCAACTTATATCGATTGGAATTGGATTTATGCTACACGTTTCTTTGTCATTAAATAGTTCAATTGTATTAAAATACTTTTGTGTGCCATTTTTCCTCCATGTACCCAATCAATGCACGAATATATAATCAACTTTTTGCGATTATGACTTTTTTTACCGCTTTAAAAGAGGTATCCTAAGACCCTAAATCAATCGTTTCTTATTAAATAATTCTTTATATAATTATTGCTCCTAAACATGTCTAAAAAGTTATGTGTCTAATAACAATATTTACGTTCTGATTAAAAAATATTACTATCTAATTCTTCAATAATCATCATTTAGAATATAAAAAACACCAATTTGCTAAACGTTTTTTTTTTTTCTGGTAAGGCTTATCGGGTCATTAGTCTTATCGAATGAATATAGTAAGGACTGATAATCTTACAAGTAAAAGCGATGATAAGGATGAAAAGTCTTACCCGTAGTGAAGGTACCCGGTAAATGTTTATCGGATCAATTATTGCATACGATATCATTTTGATGGAAAATAGTCCTACTCGGTAAAGTAAATTATAATGTACGTTGACTCTTATTGATAAACGCTTACCGCATAGGCATTTGGATAAACAACTCCTTACTTATGCATTAAAACTTACACCATATATGATATTATTTGATACCCCATTTAATAAATTTATATTTGCACATTTAAAATTGATAATTTTGGATGAATTTTTAATTAAAATTAATGTTTTACTATATTAAATATCAATTGAACTTTGAGTTAATATTTATAAGAGTAAAAATTTAATTTTTGTCTATAACGTTTATAATTTTTAACAAGTATCGTTCTAAAACTTCAAAAATTCGGATTTGATCTCTTACATTTGTTAATTCTTAACAATTTTAGTCCCTTTGTCCAACGGTTGTTAACTTTTTTCGTTAAATTCAGTTCAATGAGAGGTATTTTAGTCATTTTCAATGTTTTCCTAATTTTATATTTAAATTAAAAAAACATATGATATATTGTAATTAAAGAAAAACTATACACGTGGTCATCCTGGGATTAAACTACCCGCTTAGTGGGTTGGAT
Source organism: Cynara cardunculus var. scolymus (assembly GCF_001531365.2). Lineage (NCBI taxonomy): Eukaryota > Viridiplantae > Streptophyta > Magnoliopsida > Asterales > Asteraceae > Cynara > Cynara cardunculus. Next base: position 6,615,805 of record NC_037528.1, read on the forward strand.
ATCCAGTTTAGTAATAAAAATTCCATTGGATGCTAAATATGTAATTTAAAGTTTTATTTTTCTTGTCATGTAATTTGTTCTTTTTTGAAAAGGAGAGAGATAATGGGTTGTTAACAAAGTAATTCACCAACCATTTTAAAAGTAAGAAGAAATTGATCTTTGTTTAATTACTAGAAAAAGGTGATTTTTCTATACTAGAAATTGACTAACATGAATGTCTAACTCGTTATATGAGCCGACTGATCCCAGAATGACCATCTGTTTCGCGGGTCGTTCGGAATCATCGCATTTGAACCTCCGTAGCCACAAGAAGATTTGTATTCCTCATTGGATTCGAACATGAGACCTCCTGACACTTTTAACCTTTGGAATCCAAGCTCAAACCAATCGAACACCACCCTTAGATATAAACTATTTTAATAAAGAAAACTAGAGAAAGCATTAGAATATTGGTCGTGAATCATATTGTTTTAATCTAACATATTTTCTATATCGTCGTCTGAAATAAAGAAAACTAGAGAAAGCATTAGAATATTGGTCGTGAATCATATTGTTTTAATCTAACATATTTTCTATATCGTCGTCTGAAATAAAGAAAACTAGAGAAAACATTAAATTTAAATAATTATCTAAAACTTGAAGTGTAAATTATTTTTTTTATTATATCCCATCAATGAGATTGAGTTATTTAAAAAAAATGTATTAAAATAATAAATTTATAAAATATTTTTTTGAAATTTTAACTTTTATTTATTTATTTAAAAAAATTATAGAGAATGTAATTGAATTTTTATAGGAAAAAAAGAGGATAAAAAGCGTAGGATAAAGTGTTTGATTATGGAAATATGGTGGAATTTTGGTCCTTTGCTGAAAAAGGGTTAAAATAATGAGAAGGGACCACAAACAAGTGTTGATGATTACATTTTCAAAGCCCAGATTCTAATTTTGTGTATACCTAATAACTCTAAAAAAAATACATATTTGTATAAGGAATAATATTATTAAATAACAACCCGACTTTGTAAATATAGGTTTTTGTTGTATGTTTATTTTACGTTGATAAAAAATAAGATTTATGAGCTCTTTATAAGCTTTAAGTTGTGGGCTACTAATAATTTCTATGATGATTTTGAGTTGGATTCGAAGTCATATGACCAGCTTGTTGATTTGAACTTTAAGGTGTTACATTTATTTCCAACGTTTATCGGGTAAGTGTTTATTGATTGTCACTTACCTTACCCGGTGAACATTGTAAAGACGAATTTTTTTATTTAGGGGTCGTTTACTAAACACTTGTTTGGTAAGTGTTTACTGGATAAATATTCTCATAGGATGAACATGACAATGACCAAGAATCTTACCGGGTAAAAGAGCGATGAGAAGGATGTAGAGTCTTACCCGGTAAGTGAATATGACGACTCTTACCCAAGTAAGTGCTTACCCTGTAAACTGTTGCATTCGACATGTTTTGATGTATTAAAATCTTACGCATCAAGGTAAATTATAGTATTTACTCATATAGGTAAGCACTTACCGGGTAAACATTTGGATAAACAGCCCCTTAGTAAGTGAAGGAGAAGATTTTTATCTAAAAAATACTTACCAAAAATCCATTTTTATGACAGAGAATGTTACCCGATAAATGTTTGGTAAATGACCCAACAAAACTTGTGTTGTTTAACTTGTATAAGACGACTTCAATACCAACTGACACAATTTCTTTGACAACTTATTCGAGATGGGCATTTGGATTGGGACGTTTGTCAACATAAAGTGGTAGTACGTTTTATGTCTATACTTTTTAAATCATTTCAGATAAAAATGGTCTTTTTCGGGATAAATAAAACCCGAACCAGTCTAGATAGATGAAGACAAGACCATATCTCTAATCTTTTTAAATCTTCTTCTTTTTTTCTTTTTCCGATGTTTTTGAATACGTTTTTCAAACCTTTTAGAGATCAGGGGTTCAAGTGTAATAAGCCATCTCACATTGATAGAAAATGAGATTTTTGAGCTCCTTATAAGCCACAAGTTGCGGCTTACCATTCATTAACTTGTACCATTAAGTTGTGCCACAAGTTACAGAAATATCATGAATTTATGTCTAAAAAATGTCCATAGGTTTTTACATCCTAATAATTTTCTCACATTAACCAGTTTCTGGTCATTTTTATCGGTTAGAAGAACAATAGTTTGAATTCAGTAAGTACGAGGATTTATTATGAATATGAACACAATAAAAAATCTTGGGGAGTTATACATTTGTGTATGGATAAAGACATTACAATATTTCTTGAAGCTCGATCTCTTCCGCAGATGAACCATATAGCACTGGGAGAATCTGGTCAGGAATACAAGAATAGTATTACAAGATCCATTACGTGTATAACGTCTTTTATTCTTCATATTTGTTATTTTAACACAAATACTTGTGATTCAAACCGTTCGAGGAGGTTCAATTGTCCAAAAATAAAATTTCGTATGGCAGATTTATGGACATCAATTGTTCATTTGTTTTGATTTCTCGATGCGAGTAACAAAGAGGAAATCATGTATTCAAAAATCAGAAATCCAAGGAACAAAGCCATTTCAGATCTGGATATCAACTTTACAATTCGCAAATGCAGGTATGTTCAGTCTAATCGGTGTCATTGACAGCGTTACGGTTTTTGAAAACCCTAGATCTCGACCGTCGTGCGACAGAAATGATGCAACTATCTAATTTGTAGTTTACTCTTTGTTTTGAGTTGATGGATGGATACTTTTTACTCAAAATGGAATTAGATCAAATGGATCATTTGGTGGCTAATCACCAAAGTAGATTACATGTCCAAACTAAAAGCAAAATTTGTTGAATTGTCAAAGTTTTGATGTGTATATCATGTATTGCAATTAGTTAACCCTAATTGTTAGAAATAGCATTTAAAACCTAATAAATCGGCTGTAAAAGCATTTCGATTTTGAATGATGGTTAAATCGAAGTCTTTTGAACCCTCAGGTCCTCTATGTTGTTGAAGAAAGTTGTTCAATTACTGAACTAATATCAACGTTATTTTAATCAATTTTCTAAGAAAAACGTTTTTTTTATTAACCTGGATATCCAACCCACTATGCGAGCCGATTAATCCCAGAACAACTACTTGCTTTGCAGATAGACCGGAGTCACCGCATTTGAACCTCCGTGGCCACAAAGAGAATTTTATTCCTCTTTGGATTTGAACATGGGGCCTCCTGGTACTTTTGATATTTGGAACCAAGCTCAAACCAATCAGGTAACTAAAAAAAACATTTTTAGTTATAATTAGGGATTGAAAGGAGCCTTTCGAATTAAAGTTTTATCCATAGATTAAGTGAAACTTCTTAAATATGGATTAAATCGAAGTGATTAAATGAGATTATCAATCATATTTATCCCTTATAGAATAGAAGAGTGCTTAACGAGAATGCAAATTGTTTTTTTTTTGCTACATAATCTGTTAGGGTCAATGTAATTTTTTTTAAAGAATTTTGACTTTTGGTTCTTTATTTTAGAGAAATTCTAGAGAATTTGTTAGATATGCTCTTAGACTCTACCAAACAGTCATATATAGACGACCGATACCGAATAAGTTGTGAGTTCTATTAAACTTATTAAGTTGATTATAAATTAATTTTCTTTTAATGATAATATACATATAAAAAATTAGACCTTAATAGAAAACCATAAGGTTTTCTTCACAAATCATGTGCTGCAAAAAAGTAAAATTTTGTATTTCTCTCACTGTTTGTTCCTCATGGGTTTGGACGGGGGCCTACCAGAGTGCCATGGTGGAGGCCGTCAGTAATTTTGGTCTTTAAGTAAAAGGACCGAAATATCCTTGGTTTAACGGAGCTAAGGTTAACAGTGTTAATATAAGGGACCCATCCATAACAAAAGTGAAATGACAATCACATACATGTAATTATTTCGTTTGACTACTCACGGGCGAAATTTGTAATGTACTCTATATCCACAAACATACAACAAATTTCTTTTATTGATAAAATTTTATATTATATTATAGAACTAATTATATAAAAACAATCGAGTATATCACAAAATTTTCAAGTCAAGCATCAGGAAGCTCGCTGTAAACTCGTTAGTGTGTCGAGTAAAGTGTTGACCAAGTCTATCTCATAGTTCACGAGTTATCTCGTCTTGTTTACACCTCTAGTCTAAAACACTCCTTCAGACCCATGAATTATGTTTTTCGGGTTGCATCACGATCATGCTTAAAATTTGTAGTTCCACATACAACATTCCTTCTAAGATTACCAAAGGCTATAGCTTTTTACCAACACTACATCACCATCATAATTAAAAACTATTCAACCATTCATGGTTAAGTCAAAATCTCGAATACCCGCCGTGCAAAACTGAACAATCTCGAATACAAGTCCACTAAGATGTTCTTTTCTTCTTTGATGATTTGGAAGACTGGCCGTCCTTGCTTCTTTTCTTGTCGCTCTTGTCTTTTGGCTTCCCGTATTTTTCTGCTTTGGTTTTACTAGACTTAACACTAACTACACCACCAGAGGGTATCTTTCCGCTGCCGTTTTGCAAAGCACTCTCGAAATCTACATCCTTGTCAGCAATGGCGTACCTCTGGAGAAAGTCCAGATTCAACAAACCATCGCTCTTTGCTTTCATGTCGTCCTAAATTACAATCACGAGGCAAATGTAAGTTCCAAAAACCAGGCACGTAGCAATAGACACATGAACAATGAACCAAACAAACCTTCACTTTCTTTGCAGCTTCATCAAGATCCTCATCCACAGAAATCGAGTGTGGCTTTAACTCGACCTGAAAGCAAAAAAAAAAAACATATGTAAAGCATGTTTATCTAAGAAAATGGCTCATTGTAGTGAACTAGTGATTGTGGTTTGTTTGCATTAGTTCTACAGGATCAAATGTGTCTTGGTTAACAAACAATTCTGCAGAAGTTTCCCATTTGCTTGAAATTAATCAATGTAGATTTCAGATGTTTTTGGGTGGGGGAGATGAAACCCAAAAAACTCGAGTCAAACTTATTACTTACTTCTTTGACTGGGGGGAGGGTCGCACTGAATTGTTTCGAAGATACGGAGTTCAAATATTTCTGGAACTTTTTCATGACTTTCATGAATAATGATAATATTTGCTGTCTTTCCAACTTCATCACTCCCTGTTAAAAAAATGAACAGAACATAAAGTGTCACAGTTTGCAAACTACAAATTGACAAATTTTATGGTCAAGACTCGAGAGATGGTAACTCGAAAGTTTTTCTGGAAGTATGTATCTAGAGGAGAAAACAAATCGACAAATGAATTATTAACAGTTCACTTATAACAAACTAATCAAAAAATAAGAAGATGAAGAACAAACCTCAGCATAAGAAGCATCTTGGTTCTGCAAGCCCATGCATAATAACACAGAGGCCTGGGCATATGATAAAGTAACTGGGAACTTCTCCTGGAAGTATAGGTATGCAAGGGGGAGTTTGAGATCTGAAATCTGTTGAATAAAAAATATATATCAGATGCAGCCTCTTTAGTAAGCACACTAAAAGTAATGTAAATACTTGATGCTGTGATTAACCATTTCCAGTTTCCCGTTCATGCCTAAAAAATGTTAATCGAGGGACCAAAACATCAAAACTGTGTAAATATTCTGACTTCTTACCAGATGATGATCAGCCAGGTGGTTCACATATGCTTCTAGCCTTTTCATACTGATTGGAGATTTAATGATATCGTCATATATACCATGTGAAATGGTTGATGAAGGCTCTACGTCTGTAAAGTTAAGTTTTGGATCCAAGATACTGCAAAAGCAAGAGTAGCCAAAATATATTAGAGCAGCGAAATTCTGTATAGAGAGCTGAGACATCAAACACATACCTCATTGCAAGCTTGTATTCCATCGTATTAAATTTTGGAGAACATAAAAGCCTAGCAAATGCTGACCTGAAAGCTACAGACATACAGAAAACAAATTGTTGACCTAAAAAATTCTGGATCTGAAAGTAAAACAACTTCGCTTAAGAGAAATGGAAACCTCGATAGTAAGGACCAAAAAATCCCAATTCATCTGATCCGCTAACTTCGATATCATCAGTGTCCAGTGGTTTTAGAAGCATACACGTATGCTCGCCGGTCACAGAATTCTGATAACAAAGTATTGTAGTGCTAACATGGTCAGGATTACGCCTTTAAGTGAGAGATAGGGCTAAAAAGAGAAGGAAGAAGTTTGAAAACAAGAGAGTAATAAAAAGAACTTAACTGGAACTTCACATATGTAAAATGGAGCAAACTTATGTTTTCTCCAGAATCGAAATAGGTCCAAAGTAAGCCCAAAGGATACACCCAGGTAGTGTAGCTTCTCAGGCTGTCTTTCACGGAGATGTACAAGTAGAGGAGGAAGGTCTGACCTTGGCTTTATATTTTCCTCAAGCAAGGACACCTGCAAACAGGGTTCTCAAGTAAGGCTGCAACTCCAGTCTCAGAAAATAATCATCCAAGGCAAGTATATCATCCATGGAACACTCCAGAATATTATATGCTCACTTTTTCTTTCATTGGCAATGTATGAGCTCAATAAAACAAACAGATAATCACATAAAATTGGAGCTTGTTTCTTGTTCTGCATAAACTAATGCAGCTGATGCTCCTTTGGAAGGCTCATAATTACCAACTACCATGTACCATCCGTAGATAGTTCAATTAAATACCTCATTCAAGTAAGAAAAAGGTTTGTTAAGATAATCATCTTCATAATCCTATTTTGGAAATAGAGAACTATTTGGGAGGCCAGAACGGATGATTAAGAAGAATGACAAGGAAGTAAATTTCGGATCCAGATTGGGAGGAAAAGGAGAGCAGGGGGACACAGAAAGAGAACAACAGAATTATTAAGGATGTTGATAATGATATATTTATCACTTGAAGCCTGAGCACTCTAGTTCTAGATGGTGTTGAGTTGGAGCCAGAAATTAAATCATGACAACCCACAAATAACAGAAACTTTAATCGATGAGAAGCATAAAACGTAACTCCTATCATAGCACTTATCAGAATGTAAGAAACAGCAAGTGTAAGAAGGTGAAGTACAAATAAAATCTTACTTTCTCAGCCGCTTCAGTAATTTTAAGATGTGGAGACTCTGGATCATTCTGGACATCTTCTTCAGAGATGGGAGTGAATTGACCCTCAAAGTACCTATAGCAATTATTGTAATTGATAGGCTTCTTAGATAAATGCATGTCGTGTACTTATACAGAAAATGCAAGTAGAAGAAGTAAAATTAAAATACATAGATCTCTCCATTGTTACCCAATCAATTGAAACGGTGTTAGAACTGAAGTGTCTATACCCATAAGAAGCAAAACACATACTTATTATCCCCGCACTGAGTTAAACATAATGTCTGCAATATACAACTGTTTGAGAATTTGAATTCAAATATATTTTTTGTTGCAAATAATTATTGCTCCCTGCATCCCAAAAGATTCAGTGTTTGGTTTGATCGCTTAGTAAGCGTTTGACTCGAGGCATAGTTCAATAGAACTTTGACCCATATTCATCTACATAAGATTACCCCCCCCCCCCCACAATTGTTTTTGAGAAAACTTGTGGACCACCATCAACCTCATCAATATCTTGTAATGGTTGCTGATTGGTATATTTGGATTGGATTATTTCAAAACACTGCAAACCTTTTTCCGGAACAACGCAGATAGAAAGTTCTGCATTTTTCTTGGATGGAACATAAGTTATGTTATGCACTTGATGCCTGTACCTAAAAGAATTTACTTGTGTTGAATTTATGCACTATCCTAAGACATTTGTAATCTTCAGCAGTTAGTCTATGGATCTACTAAGAAAAAATAATATTCAAGTCTCATTCAGTACCCCCTGCCCTAAATTTAATTTCAATCTGGAAATCATTTGGAACTAACAGCAGTCTGAATCAACTAAGCTATGCTTAGTTAGGAGTGCATAATTTTTCGCAACTCTCAAGGGCATCCCATACCATCACGGCTTCTTTTTCCAGTTTCCTTCTCAGTGTGTATTTTTCTAGAATTGGGCTTGCTAGATGGCATTGCATGTTCTTCCATACTCAACAGCTACTTAAAAGTATATTGCAAAAGATTTCTGGTGTCGAACTACAATGAAGCATGCCTAAAGTCTGAGAAACAACTCGACGTATCTCAGCAGGTAGGTTATTTGGGAGGTTTCAGTATCTAGCCTTTTAGGACTTTTTGGGGCCTTGCTCTTCTGTCACTAGTCACCAGGAACAATAAGATAGAAAGATACATGATTCAAGTGCAATCGATGTGAATAAAAGCATTTTTGTGCTTATATGCACTTCAAATTGTAAAAAAATGTCAGGTTCTAGATAACCTACACGACATCTGCTAATCCTCTAGTGCACCAGCTAGCTTAAACAGGTAAATATGACCTGGCAAAGCGTGCAGGTGACAACATAAATAGCCAAATAAACATGATACAGTAGATAGTACCTTGACAGCAATTGTATGGCAGCTGAACCATATCCAAGCTGCAATATGATGAGATGACAATCATTTACCCTTGGGACAAATATTGGAAACATTATGCTGCACATAAAAAATTAAGAACACAAAAATAAAGAAAGTGCTTCAGAGTGATGATACCTTCATTGCATTTGGGTGTGTTGCAATGCGCACAATTCTAGCACCAGAAAGACTTGGGAAGTCTTTATCTTGGAATTGTTCGCAGAATTTCCATGGAATTTGGTCCCCTGAAGGCTGATGACCAGCACTTAAACTTCTCATGGCAGAAGCTTGAGAAATTTTTCCTTCAAGACAGACCTGTAGAACAATTAAGGAAATCCCATACAAATATGAAACTATCAGAATCATAACCAGGCACTAAATATATATGCTTCCCAAATATTTAAGGCTAGAAGAAACAAAAACAAAGGAAAACCTGGATGACACAAAGAATATCTGGGAGCTGATTCCTTGACTCGTTGACAGGACCTGCACACATATGTTATTAGAAATATAGTTTTGGGTATCTGGTAATAAATATAAGTGAAAAACAAACAACATTATCCCTATATTCTAAAATGTAAGGCTGTTTCTGTTGCAAATCAAATGAACATGAGTTTCAGAAGCAACAAGGACTTGATTGGTAGAAAACATCAACCTGTATAAATCCTTGTCTTGAAAACAAGCAATAATGAATTGTGTAAATAAATTTTTATTACAACAATCATAGAAAACTACTCAATTCACTCTCTATGTTGTTTTGTTTCAGAGAAGGTTGATGTAATCCTCCCGTACTATCTTTGAAACATATATCTAGCAAGAGGATGAAAATTCTTCTTAATATTCACATTTTCTGAATTCTAGCAGTCTGGAGGGAATAATAATGACGATAACAATAAAGCAAGATTTACAAACATAATGTGTACCAAGTAATACGAACAAGTGATGAGCTGGAGCATCAGCCAATAATTGAAGATCATTCGGAGAATTTTTGTAGTGAGAAGCAACGTATAAAGCCATCATTCTCTGAATAGTGTAAGAATACGTAAGCACCAATATACTTGAGTTCATAACCAAGAACAATAACTAAATAGGCCCATAACTACCTGCAGAAATAACTCGCTGTCTTTATGATATGAGAAAAGTGTATCCCGGTTAACATAATACAGATCACACTCACTGGGAGGAGGTAGCCTATTTGCACAAACAACAAGCGTGAGTCAATGGAGACGATTGAGAGGGGAACTTATAATGTCAAACCACGGGTTTTCAGCAATTTGTTTCAACCTGTTGATGCTGGGGATGGAATTTGCGATGTCCAGACAAAGTAAATTGTTAAGCCAGGATTCAATTGGATCACCAGATGCATATCTAATAGCTTCACTCAAATCTATCTTCCTGAAAAGCCGACCTGCATTGAAACAAATTAAATCATATTATGTTTTAAGACAAACTAGGTTAGACGCATGCTCATCCATAAGTTAGGAATGCTGCAATTGTGAATCATGGCATCGCCAAGACTTTTCAGCAACCAGAAATGCCTGGGAGCCAGTGGTGCTAAAACTGGAGGTAACTGATGTGCAGATTAGGTATATAACGAGTTTGGACCATGCTTCCAACAGTCACCACCACCTATGCTTATGAGATACAAATGATGCCTAAGATTACATCCACCGATAAGGCCAAGATCTAGCCTCCATCATCTTGTAGTAGTTACTTTTAAGGAGTGAGTTATGAGTAAAGATTAGCAGTTATATCTGAATTCTACTGCAAGAGATGAATTCTGTCACACGTGAAAGAAGACAATCATAGCTTATGAAGAAACTCCAAGGCGTCAACACAAAAGACAACACTATATAGTGCTTCAAGGATGAAGACTGAGAGTCATAACGGAGGCACATAGAGACAATGGCCAAATATGTCATCAAAGCAAATGTGTTTTTGACCAACTAATAATATATACAAGATAGAATAATAAATAGTGATTCAGATCTTAACTATATGCGTTAGTGTTTAAGAGGTCGTTCAGGATTTATTTAAGCTACCAAAAGAATCATGCTGTAAATGATGTTCCTTTTGGAAATTTGGGTATGCTTCAAGATCTGCAATTGTAACATTGAACAAATGCATTGGCAACCTAAATAGAGATTGCTACATTCTAGTTTACGAAGTTCTAGAGAGATAAATCTACTGCAAAAGCACCCGTAAGCATATAGCATGAAAAAAAACTTTGCAGAATAACCTCCCAGCTCCTGACTTTTTGAAATTGGAAAGCAGAGCAGAGGACCTAAACTAAGGAATTCTCATACCAGAAGGAGCAGCATCTGTGCTTTTTGTAGATGCTCGACTTTGCTCTTCTAATTGCTGCAGCAGTTTTAACGATAGAGATCGCCCTGTACCTTCATAGCTTCAAGAAAGAAAGCACCCAGAGGCATTGAGGGATCAACATCGGACCACTCAATTATATACAGTAGTGAAAGACTGTGGAAGCAAATATGTGAAGTTGTAACGAATGCCCAAGAAGTTCCAAAAGTAGGTTTTCCTGGCCATTGGTCATCTGGGTGAAGTTAACGAAAATATATATACTGCATACCCATTAACAGTAGAAGATAGAAAAACCAGATAAGGCCCAAGCAAGGACTTCACAAGTGGCAGCGGAATAGCTGCGGCTTCATCAACCACCAAAAGTTCAACTTGAGACAGTTTTCCATGTTCATGTGGTTGTATATACTGCAAGAACACACATGGTTATAAGCATCAAGATGAGACTGATCAAGCAGAGTTCAGTACAACAATACCAACAAATAGGCAGAGATGATCATATTCGTTAAGCAGGAAATCCACACAATCATAGTAGCACGTAAACTCAAAGTTCCAATATGATCACTGATTCACTTCTAATAGTTATTATCAAATCTAGCCCCACAAACAATTTCCATCACCTAGAATGAGGCTTGTACCATACTCGGATTACATGTAGCCTTGCCCTTAAAGCATAGAGACTACTTGTGAGGATAAGAACAAAAAACCCTAACAAACAAACAACTACTTCTACATCAACAGACTAACATACAGCCAAAAAATCAAGAATAGCTAACATATACAAAAATGAGGAGCAGATATCTTCTCACAACCAGAAAATTAAAACTGTACTAAGGTAACAGAGAAGTCTAATCTAAGAAACAAATATTTTTAAAACAAATATTAATATTCCAGAAGGTCAATTCTGCATGTATACGAACCTGAATTGTCTGTCTGTGCTGTTTATAGATATTTATTCTGATAGTCACTTTTTTGAGCTCTGGATTTGAGCTTTTCACAATATCATAATCCAAGTGCTCCTGCAAATGTGTCAGTAAAGTATATCAACAACATATATGATCATATTTATATATAAAAAGATCAAGCACAGAAGCTCACCTTAGCCATTAAAAAACATAAAGCAGTGATTGGGAAGAAAAAAAGACATTGATATTTATTTTGTTCTGATATGATGGACAATATAGAAAGGTCTTAACAGAAGAGTCTTGTATAGAAACAGAAAGTCAATCCATCTCGCTTACTTATTTGAGTTCCTCGTTTCAAGCAAAAGCAAAACTCTCCTCTGTTTCTACTGTTTATTGTGCTTGAAAAAAAAATCTGGAAGGGCTCACTCTAACTTAGACTAGAGCACAAAAATATTTTCTTTCATGATGAGTAAAAGGGATGACGCCAGAACCAGTGACCTTGTATCAGAAAGGAAAAGGCCTTTACCACTAAGATCTCATTACGCCTTGATCTTGAGAGCCCTACCATGTTTATTTTGAAGCATTGTTTTCTCATAATATATTATGCAGTTTCATAAGTCGAGATGACATCTCAGCTTTTGTTGTTGCATGAATCACTTCAGAAATTATATTATCGACATTTTTATACATTGAAGGTGTAGGAATAGGACAATTGTGTGTTTCAACAACAAACTCGTATAAGAAAACTAGAAGGAATAAAATACCCTCCTTTAACACCTCAAGCAAGCATACTAGCTCATTCTTTTCCATTCAAAATATCCAGAGCAGAAGATATTCCCTTCCTATTGAAATTTCACCAATCCCTTACTTCTGATCTAGTATATCCCCTTTTTTAAATACCATGCACTCAAGTTTCAAAAAACCAACAAAAAATAAATTGAGAGGATCCTGTCCTGGACTCCTGGCTAACAAATAATTCATCAAGAATGATAAACCATTACAACTGACACAAGATATAGTCGCATAATGCTAACCAAGTTTCAAAATAAGAAACTTTCACCATTTAATTTACTTTTTCATTGGTCTTCAGGAATCTTCTCTGGTTTTCTTTATTTCAATTCTTGCAATTTCAACTGATCAGTGTGTTTCTCGGTTCCAATTTTCATCATACAGCAATTTCAACAGAGAATAAGAAACAAATAAGGAAGTGTCTGCTATATCTAAGAGCTAAAAGGTTTTTGTTATCTCAGAAAGAAAAAGCAGTCCTGAGAAGAGCTGATTGCATACTCCAACGAAATAACAGAAATATAAACCAACATTCCAACAAGTATTTAAATAGTAGTACAATAAGAGATAGAAACAACTTTCACCTTGTACTCAAGCATATCAAATCCCTTTGATACAAATTCGAACAAAGTTCTTAGATTTTCTGGGCTAGGAGCAGTCACAAATATATTTGAATACCTGCAGAATCATGTGCTCATTACAGGATCAACAGATATCAAAGAACCACATGTCGTTGAATAGATAGAGTTGTTACCCTGCAGCAACAGCTCCAGCAACTGCGAGACCAAGTGCAGCTGACTTTCCACGGCCACGACCAGCAAGCAAAGCCACTGTGCTACGGAGTGTCTTATCTAAGATCGCATCAAGAAAGGTGATGACAGCTTTTCCCTGAATTAATATTCAGAATATGTCAACTCCCACATGTTCAGAAAATTATAATATGCCAGTATTAAAGCATATTATCAATTGCAATACTCTAAAAAGATGTATGATGGCATCTCTAACCCAGAAGACTTGAGAATGAGGATCTCCCAAAAGGTTAGAGATCTATCAGGCAAAGCTGGATTGTCACACATTCTATTAAACCAAAACATAAGCATGACTTATGTGTAAAGAACAGGAAAAAAATGTATTTCTGCAGTTGGAGAGGGCATGATCAGAAGCTATTCATTTGATTGGAAAGCATAAGAAGCTAAGGCCATCTGGTAGAGAAGGAAGCAACAAAGAAAGGAAGACAGGAGAAGGTCAAGTTCTGGGGACTGAAAGTAGTTGATATTTTTTTTGCAACGGTCCAAAATATCAGAAAGAGATGCTGGTAGAAGATGCAGAAATAATTATATCAATGTAGTCTATTCAGTTATCCTGCTACCATCTTAAGTGTATCTTTTCACCATAATGGCATGTGGTAATTCAGATCAAATGAGGTCAAAAAATGTGAAGACTGAAAACCTTCAGGTTAAAAACAGAAAAATGATAGGTCTGGTAAATTTGTACAAGTTCACAAGTGGGCAGTGTCGAAGTTAGGGGTAGAAGAAAACAAAAGTGAAAGTAGAACTTCATGATTTGATCAAAGTTTGGTACCACTACATCTATTATATTTAATTTTATTTACTGCTGGCAAAAAAAGATATATAGATGGTACACCATTACAATGAGAAGAATTTAAAGTACCAGATTTTTAATATTTAATAGATTAATAAGATGAATTATGGTAGCAAGTAGAATTATGTCCTCCAAACCTAAAAGAAAAAGAATAGCAACATAAGAAATATCAGTACCTGGTCCAATGTGCAACACTTCTTAATCAGTGGACCAACAGGAAAATCATCTTTTAATTGTTCTTTCAGATCTTTCAAGTCACGATCTGCTTCCGAGAGCCCCTCAGAATCCTTTTATCACCAAAAAGAAAACAAAATATTAGAACTACAGCTGTGCGGGAACCAACAAACATCAACATTGACCAACAAACAGACTGAGGAATTCTTTCATATTGCCCACGTAAAGAAGGAAACTGCTACCATTACCATAAGGTCCATAACACATTGTTCAAAAATTCCCAACAAACAAGTTGCAATTGATGTACCACAATAGGATGCAAAATTCTTTTATGTGTTAGATTAAGACAACACAACAAAGTGCAGAAGACCAGAAAATTTACCTCCTCCACTGGAACTGGTGTGACCGACTTCATATGAGATGAGATTGGCAATATATTCAACTCATCATCCATAACTATACATGATTCGCATGATGCAAGAGAAAGTAAGAAACGTTCATTGAAGCGTCCGGTGGCTAAAGAATGAGATTCTGTACGGAATCTCTCATGAACATCCTGCAAGTAGCACTCATCTAGTTATAAAAGATCATGATCTGAAGACAAGATTATATATTAGTCGGATGTCGTTATATTATACGAAATAGGCAAATAAGAATAAAGCCCTTGCTATTGGCAATTTGGCATCATTGCCAACATTGTCATTCGTGACAATAACAAGTGCAAAACATATTGCCAAAAACCAACCCAGTCTCTAAGACAGAAATCCTGGCTACACACTTAAATCTCGCATCACCTACACTACCTTTTGTGCACATAGAACCATGTTTAATAAGCAACTATAGCAAATGTAATCCATCATGCATAAATGATAGCCTACAGGATCAAATCACCGAAATTAGTTAAGCAGACTTGGCTCATCACCTAATACAGCTATCAGGGAGATGTGTACTGACTAGAGTACACACGATATCAACAATAACTAACCTTGTGAAACATTCAGTGTTCAAATCATATTTAGGGTTTTCTATTTCTTGGAACAAGAAACAATGTTGGTTTACCTAATTTATCATAAATCTTTAAGATGAGAAGAAAAATGCGACTTCTTCTAGGTTCAACCAACCATACCACCAGATTATAATTGAAGCTACCATCTGAATCTTAATGCAGCATCTACCATTAGCCTTCCAAAATATCTCAGAACCAAAGTGGTGATTTGAACAGGATGAAGCTGTAGCAGGCATTGATAATATCCCCCCAAAGAAAAGTTTGTGGTTTAATGCATATTCCCTCTCCTCAATGACACACTACTTGGGTGCTTGATATAAATATATTCTTGCAGATAAAATAAAGGCAGTATGTGGCCGCAAATAATCAATGTGTAGGTTATAATCTGCCTTCAATGTAACTTTACTGTCAAAGAAGCAAAATCACAACCTCGTATGATACAGGGAGTAGAAAGCCAGATGCATGAACAAACGAAAAAACAATTAGTACATATGATACAGGGAGAGCAGTCCAAGTTTTACAGCAATATTTAGGTAAAACAAATATTTTACAGCAATATTTGAATCAAACAACAATTCCAAGTAGATAAGAAGTATATATAAATGAATTCACTTTCCACTTTTAGAATTCAAACATTCTACATCTAAAATTTGTAAGCAACAACTTCAAATTTTAAGTTGCAAAACATATTATTATCATTATTTTGTGTCATAGTTAATTATAAAATCGACTTTTTTAATCTACAATCTAAACATTTCTTATTGATTTCTGAAGTCAAAATGTAGTATTCGATATGTGCAAGTCAGATGTGGACTTTTTTGGGGGGGAGAAAGTGCATATCTTTTCAAGGATAATAGAACAAACATTCAAATTCCAAACACAAATAAAGGGTGACTTCCATTGTCCTGATTATATTGATAATTATGCTTTAAGAAACTGGTATAAAGAAATTGCAACTCATACCATAACCATGGTGTACAGACTAGTGAGTGAAGACAAAGAACGAAGCAGCAGAATAACCAATCCACCACCTTCCACTGTTTCTATAGTTCTTGCTAGAAGATTTGGGGTCAAGGCCTCAAAATCCTGAAATAGAAAATTGACGCCGAATATGAATATGTACCAGCTACAATAGAATATGAGTCAAAGACAATGCTAATAGTAATCTACCTGTAGTATACACATGCCAAATGTATTTCCAAGAACCCTCTCAGAATCCTTGTACTGGCAATATGTAATTCCTGCAGTTTCAAGGAAAAGTGAGAAGGGATCAACCTTCTCAGGATCTAGAAGTCCTCTATGCATGAGCTTCTTGACCTGCTTGGCCCGTTTTTTCTTGTGACTGTGAGAAATGTCAATGAACATAAATTAGCAACGAATTCCAGGTAGATTGTGTCATAATGAAGACAGTATGACATGGTCCATGTACACAAAGGGCCACTTCTAAATCTTAGATTTACGATGGATGGATAGAGTCATGTGATGCAGTCAAAATAGAGATGAACATATACAGATATTAGAGAGCCCGGAGCCTAGACGAGATTCCTCTTCTCTACTTTCTATTATGTGCTTTTGCACTTCAACAACAACAACTATGGTTATGTAGAATGACTTGATAATAACTAGTAAGGCACTAAAAAACATTTTTCAAAGGTAATGGTCCTTGCACCATGTGGTACATCTCCTTTTGCTTTATTAAAGTCAAACAATAAATCCTCCATCCTAGGAGGTCAAGGGTTCAAACCTCACCAAAGGTGAGGAGGGTGTGTGAGTTTATTTGTTCTATTTGCCATATATAAATATTATATACTTTAAAAAAAGGGTCCTTAATTCTACCGAGTCTATATCCTAAAAGAACAAAACCTCCCCAACATCCTTATAAATGTTGACATCAGATTCAACTCTATTGTCCCAACTTTCAAATAATATTTCTGAAGAACACCGCCTTTAAGAGATAGAAACACAAGCATTTCTGCCTCCATCATCGCATATATTGTTATACCACATGATAAATAGTTACAAAGATTTTGACCCAACTCATAGAGAAACTAATCTCAAAGAGATTAGACCTATAGTGAAACGCCAACGATTGCTGATATTAACCATTCCACTAGCTTTTATAACAGCTGCTAAATCTGTAATCCTGAACCAAAACTGATGGTAACAGCATTTCTAATTAGTGTACCAGACATGCCCGTGCAAGCAAGTTTCCATACTATCAATCAGACAGATCGTATATTTTTCTATCTTGCTAGCTCTGTTCCAAATTAGGCACACGTTTTGACATTTGGCGTAAATTTACAACATTTGAAAACACATAACTATGCAATCAACCTAAAAGGAACTCGTTTGATAATTAGAAATAGCTTTTGGATTGTTTACAATAATCACAGTATGTACGAAATTTACTAAATTCTTGTTAAGTCGAATTTTACCTTCGGCGGATTTTCCTTTAAAAATCTAATAAATAAGCATTATGTCTAATAAGATAATCATGTTAAAGTTAAATTTTCACATAAATTGTGAAGTTGGAAGGCAACGTGCTTCACATTTAAAAATCAGTCTACCTCATATTCTATAATAGATGGAACTAAAAGTAACTAAATAAAACAGTGTTAAAGCAAGAACCTGCTAAGTTCAAGTTTGTCCCTGTAACACCATAGAACATTAGGTCGAGACTTAACAACTGATTTGCTAAGCATGTAGTGGAGGTTCACAATCTGTTCACAAAACAAAATACACATATTAATACGTGTAATCAATACTCTATACACAACCAATATGTAATCGTGTCGCATGTAGAAACACAAGTGTGTTTGTGTGTTGGATAATGAACTGGCCTGGTCGCGGGACTTGTCGCCGATGATAACGAACATGGAACGGTGTCTGGTTCTGACTCCGTTTTCAATTAGGGTTCTAATACGTTCATCCACCTTCTTCCTCATTCTGCTTGAGTTTTTTGCTTTCGGCTTCGGCAGAAATTACCGGCGACGGCGAGTTGGCTTAAATTGGCGGGTTGTTTTTGAAGCTCCGGCAAACTGCTTATGCGTTTGCAGAACTTTGCTGGCAGATTGTGTTTTAGGGTCTAAGTAAATTGGGCCGTAATGAATCTTATGGGCCCAAAAAAACTGCCCTAGCTGACTGGCTCTGGAAGCCCTTTACAACGGTTAGTTTGTTTATCGCCTTTTCTAATTTTTAATTTTTAATTTTTAATTTTTAATTAATTTTTAGTTTTTAAATACACGTTGTAAATATTAGAGCCAGAGGTGGCCAAGATTCAGCGCTACGCTGGGTCTAAATTGTTCCCAGTCCTGGCCTAAATTGATACCGATCTTAAAATAGTGATCTTGTAATCGATTCTAGTTTCGTCCCGATCAAATACGAAGGACCGGTTATGAGAACTGGTCCGGACCCGAGTCCAAACCGGTACTATGTAAAAAAAATTCAATTTTCTACACAATTTTTTTAAGTTTTTTTTAAGGATACAACATTTTTATTTTAATATATTTGAAAATATATAATTGGGTCAACTAAATACACTTACAAAAATAATTTTTTTGCAAAGATTATGAGAGTTTGTAAGTTGGTATCTTTCTCCATACACCAGTTGACTTATATATAGTGAATAGAGATTGAATGGGACAATTAAATACACTTAAAAATACATTTTATTATAAATTTGTAATCGATTTTCAATCAAATACACTTAGAAATTTTGAAATACATTTTTTTGAGAAAATTGGGTCGGTTCCGAGCTAGGCCCATAATCAATCCCAAACCGGTCTCGGGCCGGTCCCGACCTTGTTTTTTGACAAAAAATGTAATTTGTTCTTAACAGTCGCTCCCAAACCGGTCCCTATCAATCCCATATCGGGTCAAGCCCATTTGACCATCTCTACATTATATTAATACATATATCTATTGTATAAAAATTCAATAAAAAAGGGGGAAAATTAGTATTAGGGACTGTTTGTTTTTAATAAAAAAGCTCTTAATGTCCTCTTAAGTCTAAATCGGTCAGACATAAGAGGATTCAGTGTGTTCTTTTTTTTTTCAATTAAGAGCTTAAAAGCTCTTATTAAGTCTGAAAATTTAAGTGTTTGAGAAACCTTTTATTACATTTTATTTCAAATTGTCGTCTACCTACTTTGATCTCTTTATGCTCGATTTCTCTGGATCAACTCTTCTGTCTCGATCTCTCATCTCTCAACTCTGTCAACTGTCGATCCATATCAACTCTCGATCTCTCATCTTCAAACTTCATATTTCAGACGCAAAAAACAAACAGTCTGATTGATTCAGATTTCAGACTTCAGCACCACCTCTTAAAAATCAGAAGTGAATTCAGACTTCAGACTTCAGCACCTCTTAAAAAACAAACGCCACCTTAGTCTTTTAATTGATAGTACTTCTTTTTAGTCACATGATAAGATGAGAAAATTTCATGAAAAGATATAATACATTCGCAAAAGATATTGGGAGAAAAAAAAACAATAAAAAAGAGGCTGAGTTATATACGAGGAGTGGAGAACCATTTCGTAGTTTTTTTTTTTTTTGTTGTTTATTAATACTCTCAAGATTCAATTAGATAATATATGTTGATCAGTAAACAACTTAAAAGAAACATTATAATTTATATATATATATATATATATATATGTGTGTGTGTGTGTCTCGCATACAATAAAAGGAATTAATTTTGGTTGTTTATAAAAACCATGATTAAAATTTTATATTAATTATTAAAATCAAAATAAATGTATTTTTTTTACTTGCTGATTATTTTTCACCCTCCGCATGCATTATTTCAAACTCGAATAATGTTTTCTAACATACACTTTGTTTTAAAAAAATAGTTTGTTGTCAATTTCATAACATGATAAATATATACGTGTATACAGATATATTGATATCAACAAAACACAAATACATGAATAAAATTTGGTTAATAGAATTGATAATTTTAATTTGTAAGATTCCAATGATATGTGGTGATTATTTTGCATAATGTTTTTGAATTAAATGAAATATGTTAAATGAATTTTAATTTAAAAGAATTAGAATGTAATGTTGTCAGGTTTGACTACATGTTTTGTTGGTAGACATTGGAATGGAATAATGTTAATAAACTGAAATTTGTCTGTTTGGTTCACAAAATTTAGCTTTAAAATTTTAATGAAATATTGGTAAATGACAAAAATGTCATTTTTGAAAGATTTTTGATTTTTTAAAAAACTAAAAACACTTTAATCAAATAATTATATAATGTGTAAAACAATATAAGATACACAACACAAATATAACCATAAACCAAGCGACGTTATTAAAATTGTCTCAAAATAGCTAATTCTTTAACAGGTAAAATAGCTAATTCGGTGGTGGTCGACCGTGGTTCAGATCGGCAGTGATCGACCATGGTTCAAATCAGTGGTTGTAGGTGGTAGTTCATATCGGCGGTAGTTCAGATCAGTAGTAGTTCAGATCGTCAGTGGTTCACATAGGTGGTCGGCGGTGGTTCAAATTAGTGGTGGTTCAGATGGCAGTGGTCGGCAGTGATTCAGATCAGTGATGGTCCCTGGTGGTTCAGATGGTGATAGTTAGAGGTGGTTCAAATCGGGGGTGGTTCAAATCAACGATGGTCAGTAGTGGTTCGGATTGGTGGTTGTTTAGATTGATGATGATCGAGGGTGGCCAGCAGTGATTCAAATCCAGTGGTAGTTGCGGTGGTCCACGGTGGTTCAAATCGATGGTGGTCCGCGGTGGTTGACAACGGTTCAGATCGGTGATGGTCCACGACGGTTTAGATGGCAGTGATTCGACAGTGGTCCAGTTTGATGGTGGTTCAGATCGGTGGTGTCAACAGTGACTCAGATCGACGGTGGTCGGAGGTGGTCGACAATGACATATTGAGTTTTTATGAGATAGGGTATACCGGATTAAAGGACATATTTAGTATTATGAAAATAGATAATTTCATTTTATCAAAATACCATGTAGTCGATAAGGAATGTTAAATTCTTTTATTTGTGGAATCTGTAGGATTTTGAAGATTCCATAAAAAAAATAAACCAAATGACGGAATGAATTTTGGTCGGTGAAATTCAATATTCCAATTTTATCATATTTTTTTAGAATATGCGAACCAAAGCGTCCCTTAAGGGTTGATTTGACGACAAAGTTACCAAGAAGGATATCATGAGAACATTTCCGATAGGTTGCTATATTTTATGTTTACTTTTTTAAATATATAGATTTTTTAATTCTTTAATTTATCTTTTTTAAAGAAATGTTTATTATAGTTGTTGGAACAAATTTTTTTTTTTTTAATTTTAAAAGTTTCTAAAATGAAAAAAGTTGTTTTTAAACATCCAAATATGCTCCTGATTATGGGGTGTTTGAGATTGCTTATTTGAAATAACTTATAATTTTATATAAAAGTGTTTATTAATTTATTATAAGTTAAAATACTTTAACTTATTCAAAAGTTTTTTATTACCAATTTAACACCAATACAAATTATTTATTCAAACACTCAAAAATACTTATTATCGATATCTCACCAAAATAAAACAATAAATTATTTTTTATAAGTAATCCCAAACTCTCATGTGAAAAATAACGTTTTTATAACTCATCGAACAAAAAGGTAAAAAGAAAAATGGAAATATCAAAGCCCATAAAGGCCCAAATTATATATGCTAACCCTCTAAGCCCACGAATTACCAGAACTACCCTCAGCGTTTTCTTGTTATAACAAACCTACCCATTGCCACCTAGTACAAAGCATCACTGTACAAGTTCTTACAACAAGGAACTCAAAACCGCCTTCCCTTCCAAACTCTGCGATTTCTTGAATCGGTTTCTCCATTGATATTCGCCGTTTGAGGTTTGAACAATGCCTAAAGGAGAAGATGCAATAATAAGAAAGAAGAACAAATCAAATAGGAAGAAGTTGCGTAGCGAATCAGCGAAGGTTTCTAATCGCGTAGCCGCCATTATCGCACAAAAAAAACGTCGTCAATCCGGCAAGCGCAGAATGTGTCAGGTATATTAGTTGTACTGTATAAGATCTCTAATGATTGATCAATGTTTTCTGCTGAGAGTTTCGAGGAAATTTTGATTCTGTCAAGAATTCTTCAAGATTTTACATCTTTACGACGATGTTAAGTGTGTCTGATTATTAGAGCTTGTTAGACTTGCACAAGAATTCGTAAGAATCTATATTGTTTGCGCTTAAGAGCGATATATGGTACTAAAGTTGTGCAGCATGTTTACACTTGATAGAACAAACCAAATTACTTGAAAGCAGTTGTGGCTCTATTGCGTGGTATTAAGCACGTTTGATTCTAGCCACTGTGGTCTACCTCGAACAAGTTTTGGTATCTTCTAAAAGCTCTGTTCCTTTATGCAAAAATTTCATGGGCTGCTAATGCTGGCCGTTTTCCATGAATTCTGTTGCGTGACGTATATGCCATGTTGGTGATGAGAACATTAAAATACATATGTTCTAAATAGAAGGGCTTTTCCTCACTTTCTTTTTCCTTCTGTTGTGATGATGCAGGGAATGTGTTTTAGCCTCCCTACTCTCGAAGATCCTTTTAATGACAAAGCTATGATTACTGATTCCAAGAAAAAAGACAAGACAAAGAAGACTAAGAAAATTTGGCCGTCAAAGGGTAATGATGATTTGCAAGAAAAAGGCAGTGATGCTTTAAAGAATAAGAGAAAGGCCAACATGGATCATCAATCAAATGGAAAAAACCAGGAACAGAAGAGGGCTAGGGTTGAGAAAGAGTTGACACGATCAGATAAAAAAAGCTGCAAGAAGCTCAGTGGGCATATTTCTGAAGGTGAAGGTTGCCCATCAAAGTTTTTAATTTCATGTTTGAAAACGATACAAGATACATTGCATCATAATGAAGCCTTTGAACCGGGGAAACCTTTGTTCTTTGACTCATGGGGGTTTGAATTTTGGAGATGCTATTCAAACGGCAGAAATGTATTGGAGACAAGTGGAGGTTGTGCTACCATGGAGCAAATTGCTTGGATAGGTTCAACTGCTGTTGATACCATTACAAAAAAGGAAAAAGAAGGCGTATCTTTCACCAACCCCTTCCTATTGTTCCTTGTACCCTCACAAGAGAAGGCAACAAAGGTATGTCTAGACGTATTCAAGACTAGCCTGATAATATAACAATAATACTGTTACTTTTACTTATGGCTTATCTAGCCTAATGAGTTTTTGAGGTTTCCCCCCTAAAAAGAAAAATACTGATTTGGTGCACTTGGAGAACGGATTACTAAGACTTTTGGTTCTCATGATCTGTCAACACATAAGCTTTGTGTATCCATAGAACCACAGGGGATGCATAGATAGGTTATTATTTGCATGTTTCCGATATTGTAGTACATCTTTTTGTGTAATATCCAGCAACTGAAATTGCACAATTTAGGTAGTTTGTTGGTTGAAGGCTGGAATGAAAATAGAAACCATAGAAGGGGGTATCCTAGGGTCCCATGACATAAGTCTGATCTTGTTGAAATGAGACGCATTTGTGCTAAATAATTGGTTGTCTTAAAAGTTCATCATTCAAGTCCCTATAGGCCTTGCTGTTCATTTGTTTATAGTGGTATAACCACACTTTTATTTGCAGGTACGTGCTGTGTGCAAGCCTTTGAAGGCATATGGAATACATACAGTGAGCCTTCATCCTGGTGCCTCCATAGATCATCAAATTCATGGGTAAATTACATAATAATATGAAACCTGGAAGAATTGGGTGTTCGTTTATCTAATTATGAATTTCATAACTGCAGCAAACATTTATG
The DNA here is from genome assembly GCF_001531365.2 of Cynara cardunculus var. scolymus. Taxonomy (NCBI): domain Eukaryota; kingdom Viridiplantae; phylum Streptophyta; class Magnoliopsida; order Asterales; family Asteraceae; genus Cynara; species Cynara cardunculus. The sequence goes on from NC_037528.1 coordinate 6,639,962, forward strand.
CAAACAGTACTTTTTTGCTTTTGGGAGTTTGATGTTTTGGGAAAAGTTTATAGACTTGATTCAATTAAAATCTTATCTATTCTCTTGTTTAACTCAATAGTAGTCAGATCATACAGAGATTTGCATATGCATGATTCACAGAGAAGATTATAAATTTATATCTTGATAACATCAGTTGATGGTGTTAACTTATTCTCATTCAGTATTTTTCAATTAGTCGCCCTTGTACACATTGACTAATTGGGGAACATGCAATTTGTTAATCATTATATAGCCTAAGTGTTGTTTATGTGAATATTGGAAAGAGTCCTCAAATTGAATTCATATACTAGAAGGGAGGAATCCATAACCATCCAACAAAGACGATTATAGTTAATCCCCCCAAAAAAAAGGAGTTCCATTTATCATCCTGCATTTCTCAGTTCCTTCTTACATTAAAGATACTTTTATACGTCTACATAAATATCAAGTTCTTCATTTCTCTTTCAATATTGGGTTGATCCATGCTGGAAAACTCTAGGTTTCATCACAGTTTCTACTGATGATGGCACAAACATAGCCGAACATGAGTAAATGTTCTGATGATATAGACTTGGTGCATGTAGATCTTGGATTGTGGTAGTGAGGAACAAAGAGGATGACCTGGCCCAAGCGAGAGTGTTAGAATAGGTGAAAATATGCTGAAATTGAATCAGGAGTGGTTAGAAATAACCAACCCTTGGGAATAAATACATAAGGACATTGAATACCTAGCCCATCTAATGTAAATCATCATGTATAAAATGTTTACACATGCTATTGTCCTACACTAATAATTTCCTAGGAAATGAACACCTTCATTGTTGTAGTTGCCGTTATTCTGATGGAACAAAAAAAGAAGCTAGTTAGTCAATTATAGATTGTTTCAACTTTCTTTTGTTTCTTTCATCGTTTAGCATTGTTAAAGTTGAACATGGTAAAATTCCATGATGTTAACTCTATTCTTAGCACAATGACCAATCTATGATGCATTACCTAAGGGGATAAGATAACTTTATGTCTGGTGCTAGTACACAATTACATGCTGTTCTTATTGCTTTGGAGCACTCATCTGTAGACAGTGATACTTTATCTTTCTGGTTATATTTGTGTTTATATATACACACACACACACACACACATATATGTTTGTGTGTGAGCATGTATAAGCGCATAGCATGTCTAATTTTATGAAACTCTGTTACAGATTAAAAACTTGTGAGCCAGAGTTCCTTGTATGCACGCCAGACAGGCTTTTGGAGCTTGTTTCCATGGAGGCCATTGATATTTCTGGGGTTTGTTCACTGGTATATTTTTCAACCTGTTTATGTAGAGCTAATGCAAGAGCATCATCATTCTTGTATATCATCCATCTAGTTTGCTGTGTTTTGTTCTGTTCACTCTATCTTAAGTCTCTGGCAAAAAAATATTGTTTGCTTGATTTTGTTCAGCACATTGTGCTACGTCCATCCTCATTCAGTCAAGTTGTCGGGCAGACCTTTTGTGGCTTGTTAAATTAATGTCTTCTTCGATTGACTTTTTATTATTCATCAATGCTCTAAACTTAGGTTTGCTATTACCACAGATTGTCGATGGACTGGAATCTTCTTCCGGAGATGCTTACCTTGACAGCATCAAATCAATACGACAGTGTATTTCTGTTGAACCACATACTGTGGTTTTCTGCGGTGACTTGAGTAATGCATGTTTACCTGCTGTGTCAAGTCTTCTACCAAGCCCAGTGTGCAGATTGTCACGAGAGGATTTCTTTGTTAACAAGAGCGCAGGCATAATCCAGTCCGTTGACGTGGTTGGCTCAGCAGAGGAAAGATTACAAAAGGTCTGTAACATCACTTCCTTCATTCCAAAATAAACCTTGGCAATGAAAAAGAACACAATTTTAGAAATATGTAATCATTAGATTTTTTAAATCAACTAATTACTCATGATATACCCCTTGAATTCTGAGTCTAGGTGGGCCAGGGGTGGGATGTACACAGACTTGCCCTCTCCCCCAGAGGGTAGAGTGGTTGTTTCTGCAAAGACCCCTGGCTTGTGCATAAGTGCCTCGTATTATCCCAAAATGTTCCAAGATGCTTAAGTTTTCACATCCTGAATTACTGATGCAGGGTCTCCGAGTTCTGAACGAGGTTTTCAGTAATCCACTTGTGCCGGGGCCTTCAAAGCTAACATTTGTGGTTGGAAAAGACGACAATCTTGAGGAGTTGGTTTCAGCCATTAGGTCAAAGGGCTACTCCGCCTCTATGAATGGACCGTCCTGTGGTGCAGAAGTTGTGAACAGGTAACGACTTCCTTGACCTTCTTTTCTAAGATCTACCGTAAAAAACATTAAAAATAATAATTTACTAATCAGAAATTAGCCACATATTGCCAGGGAGAAAGAACCTACGGTCTCTGTGATCGATTCAGAAGATATAGATGATGCCGATTTAAGCGATGTTGAGGTGGTAATTATATATAATTTTGATATCGGGATAGAGGAGTACAAAAATATTCTGGCAGGAATGGGACGTTATACCATGAAAGGGAAATTGCATGTGATATTAAGCAGAGACGATGCAACGATTGCAGCACCGTTAGCCAAGGTTCTTGAACAATGCGGGCAACAAGTGCCTGAAACCCTTAAACAACTCTGTAACTCTTGTGTTTCCTCATCACAACGTTAGCTTCATTGTTGTCAAAAAGTAGTCATTTTTCAGTGACATTTTTGGATTCTTATTCTTATTTTTTAGTGGAATTTAACTATCATTGTTTATACTTATGTTACAATCACACCCTTGTATTTTGGTAAAACACAAAAAAGGTATTTACTGGAATAGTTTTGGAAACCATGTCGATTACAAATTTTCTTTATTGTAAGTGGAATGAATTTTGGTGCGAGAAAGAGTGAAATTGAAGTATGGTTTTGTCAGGCGGCCTCATGTAAATTTTCACAGGTGTCAAAATGAAGGCTTCCTACCCACGTTTTTATGTATGCACTCGCAGCAGCATATGGGTCCACTCATCTTAAAACGTCTATTTCTTTAAGCTATTTATTCTTGTAATTTGGAGTTTTTTTTAATTAATTTGAATATCCAACATGCCATGTGAGCCGACTAATTATAATTTAGAGTTTTTATTGGAAACATGTATGTACGAGTATTGTGTATAATTTATCATTTTAATATACTACTCGAGGCTTTATTATTGGAGTGTTGTTTGCTTTAGACTATTTCAATGTGAGATATACTTACGTAATTTGGTTTATTATCTTTTTTTATTTAAGAACATTTGTTTAATAAAAAATGTATCACGGTAATATTAAAAAATCTTTATATAAACATTTAGTTACGATCTTGAAAGCATTTTTTTATGTTGAAGGTATTACCCGGATCTTTTGTTTATATTTTTGTATCATGTGAATTTATGTTCGTGTTGTAAGATTTTTTTATTCGATTGTTATGAAAAACAATAAGTTTTGTGACCAAGGGTAAAGGAATAAACCAGATTCTATGCACATCTTGACTTAAGACAGAATGCAGTTATCTTAGCCCGCAGCTGGCTACTTATTGAAAGGCATGAACTCATTTTCTCATAGATTCCCTTCACCAAGTCATCGCCAGCAATCCGCTGGTAAAGCTTGAAGATAAGTTTTGTACTCTATTAATTTCTCAGTCTTTACACCTGGACAGCAGCTCATTCCAACCTTTTTAGACGATCAGAAAATATCAATACTAGCGAAACTAAAGAAAGGATGAGTTGTTATGGTATTATTTGTTCTATGAACAAAAATAAGTCGTTAAGGTCAATAGATCATTTCATTTCTTTATACCACATGATATCAAATTTGTGATCAGCCATGGATGTATGTAGAACTTGTATTGAGTGGTTGCACTTTTAAGGTGGATCAAATATATGCAAAGTTGCCCAATGTGTTTTTAGTCGAATTCCCTTGTTTCAAGTGATTTTCTTTAAAGTTTTTTTTGTTGATTTTGGTTGATTTCGAGGGACGTTTTTTTTTTTTTTTTTTTTTGTTGATGTTCCTTATATGTTCTAATATCCAGTAGTACCGCTTAAACTTTAACGGGTGCACCTTTTATACATAAAAATATACTTACGAAAATCGGTTAAATGTAACGGGACCTGGTTCGCCTTCATAGATCCCTCCTTGTTTTTTATGCCATGCTTATCTTACATTAAGCATTTTATGTTTAAATTCTTGAATAATGCACATAAAATAAAATATAATTTGTTTCGGCTATTTTCAGAAGTTTCATTTTGGAGTGCATACGTATTATGTCTTTGGTGCATGTAAGAAAATTTGTTACGTCTTGATACACCTAGAAAATATGCTATATAATTATGACTTTGTGCATTTAGAAAATATGCTATATAATTATGACTTTGTGCATAAAAAGAATATATTATGACTCTGTAAATAAAAAATCATTTTTAAAATAACTTATTAAGAGATGAAGAACAATAGGAATCTGTTTGGTTGTTCACTTGTTTGACAACCTTGTTTACGATGCCTTTCTTTAATTAGATTAGCCGCTTAGTCGATGTCTTGGACAACTTGCTATTTATCGCCCAAATGATTAACCAAGGCTAATAACACATAAACATTGATGCCGCTTAGGCTTATGATGTCCTTTGCGGTTGCATGGGCTGGCCATGGCTAGGGCCAGGCCTGTGGGTGGGTAAACAAGAAATGGGTAGAGGTGGTGTGAGTTGGTTTTTCCTTGACGGTGACCCTCCGCCTCCCGCCATGAAAGACTAGTTAATTGGTAGCAGATCTTGATGGAGATGGGTGGAGACGAAGAAGAGAGGTGGTTGTCGGAGATTAAGGGGGTGATTTAAAGTTGCTGGAGTTGGGTACGTATTTACAACTGCTGTTAGAAAGGGCTTGAAGAGATGAAGACGATGTCGGCATGCAGCTGGTGGGCTCAGATATTTGTTTAACCTTTTCTTTTGTGTTGGAAATATTTTCATTAAAAATGTTAGGATAATACAAAGGGAGAGCAGGTTTCAAATGCAATTCAATCAATTAAGATATTTATGAAAATGATAAGAGTTTATTTATTATGATTTGAATATTTATGAAAGATGATTAGAGTTTATTAATTATGATCAATACTTTATATTAAGAAATAATCAAAAAATTTATGAAATCACATATTCATCAAATTAAATGAACGGTTGAGATTGAGTTGTATTGATTGTGTAATAACTCTCTCTCTCACACACACACACACATATGCAACTCATCACATTTGTACAACCAATGCAACCTAATCAACTGAGATATTTATGAAAATGATGAGAATTCATTTATTATAATTTAAATTTTTATGAAAGATGACTAGAGTTTATTAATTATGATCAATACTTTATATTATGAAACAATCTAAACTTTTTATGAAATCACATATTTATCAAATTAAATGGACGGTTGAGATTGAGTTGTATTGGTTGTTGTACAACCAATGCAATCCAATCAATTGAGATATTTATGAAAATGATGAGAGTTTATTTATTATGATTTGAATGTTTATAAAAGACAATTAGGGTTCATTAATTATGATCAATATTTTATATTATGAAACAATCAAAACTTTTATAAAATCACATATTTATCAAATTAAATGAACGATTGATAATCTGTCACTTGCTGAAGGGGTAAACAAGTCCAGACAAAATATGACAGAACAACTAGCGTTTGGTAAGATAAAACTAGACATAGCAGAACAAATAAAATGACCAGTTTACCCTTAATAAGTTGTTTATATATTTTGATTAATTTATTAAATTATAATAAAATAATTATTTTCTTATAACAAAACATATCATTAGAAAGTTTTCATGAAAACAATTAAAATGACACCAAAATAAAAAGTTTATGTAGTTTCTAATTTTTATTTTTATCCCTTTTCTACATAATTTTTTATTATTAATATACAATAAATTACATAAATTAAAAAAATATAGAAACTGTATAAAAATACTATTTTGAAGACAATAAAATAAAAGTTTAAAAAACATGAAATACAATAAATAAAATTTAAAAAATGTGAAAAAGACCTATTTGATGTTTTAGAAGAGAATTAAATTTTATTTTGAAGTTATTTTGGTAAAATATAAGTAACTTTCACCCTGTTTCATATGGTAAGAGTGAAACATGTATGTTCAACTCTGTTCATATCTCGTCAAACATGGAACAAAGATCCATGTTTTGTTATATCATGTCTAGTATACCAAACGCATCCTAAATAAACTGAAAGTTTATCTCACACCCTATAATGAAGGTCTTGAAAATTTGTTTCCCAAACTAAGAATAAACACAAAGTTAGTTTCATTTTGACGTAATGTTTCATTTTTTAACCCCGTTCTCTCTATTTGAATTTGCTTTTCAAAAAATATATCTTTTAAATAAAAATAGGTTGTATTATGTAGACTTGAGATCATGTGAGACCAAAAGTTTTTCGTAAGACTTGTAAGACCAATTCTCAACTCTTGAATTTAGTTCTACAATCTGAACATTCATAATCACAAAATTGCCATGAGACTTCTCAATAATTACGAAATTGCCACCCTGCAACTTTAGACCATTAAATCATTAGCTTATAAAGTTGATCAATGAACATAAATTGATCTTACGGGTCTCACAAAAAATCTTTGGTCTTACAAGAACCCGATCCGTATTATGTATATATACTAATGTTGGGAAATAAATGGTTGCCGAGAATAGGAGAGGAAGCACCTGAAGTCAAACCTTCCTAATCAGGAAAGGTGTTGAGTCTCTTCGTATATATACTTCTCTCGACTACTCAACCGTCAACCCTCTTTACCAACCCTAACTCAACTTATTCCTTACCCCAAATTAATAAATAATAATTATAATAATATAGAGAAAGTTTGTTCTAATTTTTTATATGTATATTTCGTATTATCGTATAAAATTATGTATTTGCTATAACTAAGTTAATTAATTAAATTATTTTTATAGTACAAATGAAATCGCATTTTGATGCTCTATGTGGAACAATCATGACAAATAAAATAGAGGATCAAGAGGAAAATAATACCAGAGTGAAATTGGAGTTGGTGAAAATGGAAATCGAGTTACTTAAAAATTAAAGGTTTTCAATTTATTTTGAACAATGTATTTATTGTGGTTAAGTTTTATTTAAACTTTGAACAATTTATTTGTATTTGTGGTTCTGTTTTATTCAGAAAATTAAATAGTCTAATACTTTTTATTTTATTTTAAATTTTAAGGGTAAATTGTATGAAAAAATAATGTACTTTAACTTGATTCCTTAAAATTTTAAGAGCAAATTGAATGAAAAAGTAACATACTTTAACTTGATCCTTATTTTATACGTATTTTTAAAACTTTCATTTTGGTACCTAAGATGTAAAATTTTAAACATTTAAGTACCCGGATAGCCGGTTGAAGACTAATTTAGATTAGAAAAAGTACAAATTTTAGATTAAAAAATCCATATCACTAACCAGATCAACAAATAATACTTAGTTACCACATCAACATGGTAACCGGTTAATGCTTCAATCGGTTACTCAGATACTTAAATGTTTAAAACTTTACATCTTAGATACCAAAATGAAAGTTTTAAAGTTACCTAAAATATTAATCAAGTTAACATACGTTACTTTTTCATGCAATTTGCTCAAATTTTAAATTAAGATGGGTCAATCCAGATCAACCCATTTAAGTAACAAGTTGAGTTGGATTAAAAAATCTCAACTCATTAATCAAATAGATTGGATTGGTTGAGATTTTGAGATATTATACCTATTTAATAAATAGGTTGAACTTAAACCCAGCCCAACATGACACTTTTTTCATCAATATTGACACACTTGTGGATGTCTGGTTTTAGGGGTCGTTTATCAAACACTTACCCATTAAATGCTTGCTAGTAAAATTTAACACTTTCAATTACGTATCGGGTAAGATTTTAGTCCACCAAAATGATATCGTATGCAACAATTTACCCGATAAGCGTTTACCGTGGTAAGAGTCGTCGTCCTCACTTACCGTGTAAGACTCTTAGTCCTTGTTTCGTTTTTATCAGATAAGATTTTTGGTTCTTATTATATTCATTCAATAAGGTAATGTGACTTGACAAACACTTACTCAGGTAAGCGTTTGGTAAACAACCCCTTATTCTTTTGAATTATGACCATTGGACAAATATAATGAACCATACTCCAAAACATTCATTTATAGCTTGTGGACGTTCATATTGGTGTCCAAAATACTTCAAATTAATAACTCATTAAAACATTTATCAAATTGAAATGCGAATTAATTTATCATTCTTCATGGTACACGCGTTAAACACGTGTTAATAATTTAATTACCAATTTTTGGCCCAACACACTTTTCGAGTCGAATCTTAATTTCGATGCAGTTTCTTAATATTTGATCGTTACATTTTGCAAGGTTCCTTTTGTCGTTGTTGATTACTATATATATTAAATATGATCAACAACAATTCTAATTTACACCATTTTTAAAATCATTTCTATACACTTGCACCAACATAATTAAATCGAGACAAAAAGGTAAGGAGCTGTTTACCTAAATGTTTATCCGGTAAGCGTTTATCGTTAGGAGTCAACATTATAATTTATTTTATAGGTAAGATTGTAGTATATCATAATGGTATCGTGTGCAACAATATATATGGTAAGCGCATATCCGGGTAAGAGTCGTCACCCTCACTTACCGGGTAAGACTGTATATTTTTATCATCACTCTTACCATGTAAGATTCTTGGGTCTTGCCATGTTTGTTCAGTGAAAAAAATTGTCCGGTAAGCACCTACCAGATAAACGTTTAGTAAACGGTCCATAAAATAACATCTTGTTTAAACGAATCCAAACATTTCATCAGTTATTATAGTTTAAGACGTTTTATTTTAGAATAATATATATTTATTTATGTTACATGACATTTAAGTTATAACAACGTTATAAAGAAAATCTAATTGGTCAACGAATAATTATTTAGTCAGTTTTATTGACAATTGGAATTTATTATTAGCATTATGATGAATTTTATATTTGGCCGTAAGTTAACGTTACAATTTATTTCAAATTATTATTAACATTAAAAACCATTTTTAAGATTAGCCGCTAAGTTTTCCTCTTGACTAAAATCTTATCTGGTAAGTAAATGATAGTGTTAAATTTTACTAGTAATCAGTTAAGGGTTTGGTAAAATGTCCCCTAAGTCTAACACTTCTTAAAATCCATGGAACCACGTGATGTTGGTATTTAATGAGAGTAAAAATGTAATTTTTTATTTGGTCTATCTTTTAATGTATAATATTATTTGTCTGTTGCAATTCTTAATTACTCCATGATTGTAGCCGTTGTCATTATTAGGAAATAGATGAACATCCACTTGACGAAATTAAGAATTTGGGTTGGTTTTCAAGACCATCACATGAATGAACCTTTGATGAACATACAATGCACACATGAATAAACAATATCCATTTTGTTCATAAGCAAACAACACGATGACCACTTATCAAGGGTTCACCGTGAATTGATTGATCAATGTTCATAAGTGATAGTGAACAATGTTTACAAGTGTTCACCAGTCACATATACGTACACATTCAGGTATACGTTTACTAATGAACATGTTCATATATTTTATATTTTCGTTGGTGAACAATGTTCATATCCTACTCATATATGACAATTGTTCATTAGTTCAAACTATTCATAAGTTACACATTACATATTAATAAATGAAGGAATAATTAAAGCTTGACGTTGGTTTCAAAATGATGGAGTAATTACCAAAAAAGTAACTAATCCTAAAAAAAATCTCTCTATTTTTTTTTCAAAATTACCCTTGTTCATGATTGTTCACCTATGTCTATTAAGCATCCTTTTTAAATTTGTTACAAAAATATCATGATGTATTTTATCCATAAATTACAAAAATTAAATGTTATGATTGATTTACAAAGTTAACACCATATATTGAATTAACAAATGAACTCATCCCTATATATGTGTATGTATGAGAGAGAGATTATCACATTGAAAATAACAAAATACTCGTTTTTTTTTAAAACTTAATCATCATAGAGAAAAGAGTAAGGGGCCGTTTACCAAATGATTACCTGGATAAGCGTTTACCAAGTCACGTTACTTTACCAGATGAATATTACATGGACCAAGAATCTTACTCGATAAGAGCGAAGACAAGGACCGAGAATTTTACCCGGTAAATTATGACGACAACTCTTACCACGGTTAGCGCTTACCGGATAAGTTATTACATACAATGTCGTTTGTTGGACTCAAATCTTACCAGGTAAGTAAACGATAATGTTAAATCTTACCGGTAAGCGTTTACCGGATGAGTGTTTATGTAAACGGCCCCTAATACGAGTTTGCAAAAACATATCAAATCTACTATTATTATTTTTAAAAACTAAATAAAAATATTTTTAAATTTGAAATTGATTTATTATGATAACTTAACACTTGTATTTTAATACATAATATTGATCACAACAAGATCTGATAGCTACAATAACACCAAAACCCATATATTTATATATATATATATATATATATATATATACAAGAATAAGCAAACATTATTATTCCATTAGACATTGATACAATTCCACGCTTTAGAAAAACAAAATCAACACCTCATTACCAAATATAATAAAAATATTAATTCATTTACATTAATCAAACACAAAATTGTTGTTCTTTGTCATTAAAATAAACAGTATAAATAACAAAAACAATTTCAATAATTTATCTGATAAATATTAAAATAATAATAATTGTCTGATAGATATGTTAAATGATAATTTTATATCTATACTATATTATAAAACATTTGACAAAAACTCTTAATAATAATTTTTTATGCATAAAGTACTGTTTATTGATACATATTACTTAAAATTCAAGATTACAAGTAAATTGTGCATAAGTATAACTTATTATAGCTTTATGTTTGAATTCGTGTAACTAACTGCGGATAAACATAATCAAGTAGAGGATAAACATCTCATTTTTAAATATAAAAAAATCTAAAATATAATTAGGATAATTATTGACTTTTAACATAATACTTAATTATTATCTTTAAAAAAATATATTATTAAACCTAAATTAAGTTACTTTGTTACGTTAAATTAAATTATAATAAAAATTTTAAATTAAAAACAATACACAAACAAGAATTTTTAAATAGTTAATTTGATACTAATATTGATATATTTTTTTGCAAATTTTATATGATATTTTCAAATTTATATTTTATTCAAAAATAGGGACATTATCGTTTTTTTCAAAACCATATAAAATCGTATTATATCGATATGAATAAAAAATAAAATGAAACATTGAAATAAAAATGTATCTCGATACATTGCACAAATCCTCTTCTAGTAAAAATAAAATGAAATTTTACTATGTATTATTTTAACAAAATTGGTATATATCTCAATGAGTACTTAAAAACAATTTAATATGGGAAATTGATTACAAATTTTAATTTACATATTTAAACACTATATTTATCAATTCACATAAATGTGTGTTATCAATCCTGAATATTACTTTTTTCTTAATTAAATTATGTATAAATAATAACTATGACTGAATCAAGAAGCTGATTTTTTAATTGCTAAATTAACATGTCTGTTAATATAAACTTCATTTTTTTTTTCATTTATAACCCTTACAAGTTTGAAATCTGACACTAACATAAAAAAAAACATTTCGTCTTAAGTTTTTAGAGACTGTTCTTTAAACTCGTAATACAGACAGATGTGTTAAGTATTCGAATGTATTATTTTTATCCCACAATTTATTTAGATATATAAGGGTTAATTTTTCTTTATAAGATTGACATTCGTTATTGATAATAACATGGTCACGACCGGTCACAATCATCTGCCCAACAGAGACATGAGGTTAGACTGTTCGAAGCCAATACCTTTGTCAAAAACATATGAAGAAATTAAATACACAAACATACATTAATATTATATATATATATATATATAGAGAGAGAGAGAGAGAGAGAGAGAGAGAGATGAGCGATCAAATGAAAACCACTCCAATTTGTAAAAATCGTAAAAACTACTCTCATCCGTCGTTAATTTTATGAAATTTTTTCATGAAATTGTTTCATATAATACTTTTTTTATGAAGTTGTTTCATATGTGGTTATGAAATTGTTTCATATACTACTTAATGAAATTTTAATGAAACTGTTTCATGTATTTCTCTAAAATAAAAATAATGAATATGATAATATCTATGA
>NC_037528.1:6652455-6655702 GCF_001531365.2 Cynara cardunculus var. scolymus
TATATATATATATATATATATATATATATATATATATATATATATACTTGGGATCATGTGAGATCAGTCTGTTTTCATGATACCTGCGAGACCACTTTTGTATACTTGAAACTTCACAGCAAAACGCTGTGAAAGTAGCATTCGTAGTGTTTTTGCTGTGAAGGGTCTCACGAAAACAGGCTGGTCTTACGTGAATTCAACCCTATTTTTTATACATGAAGTACTGTTTATTGATGCATATTACTTAAAAATTCAAGATTACAAGTAAATCGTACGTAAGTACAACTTATTAAGCTCCATGTTTAAATTCGTGTAAATAACTATAGATAAATATAACTAAATACATGATAAACTTCTCATTTTAAATATAAAATATAAAATATTTAGGATATTTATCGAGTTCTAACAAAATACTTAGTTATTATCTTTATAAAAAATTATATTATTAAATCAAAAATAAATTTACTTCATTATTAAATCTAAATTAAATTATAATAAAATGAGAACGTTTAAATTTTTTTAGTTTTTATGATATTCAAATTTGTATTTTATTAAAAAAAACATTAGTGTTTGCTCAAAACCACATAAAACTTTATTATAACATCAACAGAGACCAAAAAGTTAAAACGAAACATTAAAATCGAGATATGTGTCGATGCATTGCGTGAGTACCCTTTTAGTATATACCTATACATATACATGTACACATATATATACAGACTTATCTTTCTATTCCTATCCTTAATAATTAAATCTGGTGGCATAACCTAATTAGAATGGCTTTAGTCAAATAAAATTTAGTTCGTAGATTAAGACACTAGACCATGGTTTTAGTTGTCATTTCATTTTCCTTTTTGTCGCTTAATATTCCCTTCATTAATTAGGACCTACCCCTAATTCCTAAATATACCAATTTAGAATTAACTAAAAAAAGATAAAAAAATATTCGACACACACACACACACACATATATATATATATATATATATAGGTGGAGGTTCAAACAAGAACACCTTCATTTTACGAGAATGCGAGAACATTTTTAGCACATGTGATAATATGCGTGAGGGGACCATGTGACGTGCGGACGACGTGTTCTATGACTTAGGTCGCGTCAAAAATTGTCTGCGTCTATGATTTAGCATCACATGTGATGGTCTTGATGGATTATAGTATCATATTAACAACACTCTTATCACATGTGATAATATTTGTGATGAGGCTTAGTGGTGTAAGGGCGACTTGGCCCGCAACCAAGATCGCGTCAAAAACCGCCCGCGTCTCTGATTTAGTATCACATGTGATGGAATAATAGCATCACTTGTATATCATATGTGATGGAATAATAGTATCACATGTGATTGTCTATAGTAAAAAGATGTTCTCGCGTTCTCGTAAAATGAAAGTGTTCTCGTTTGAACCCTTCTTTATATATATATATATATATATATATATATGGGCACGTTCAAATGAAAACCGTCCATTTCTAAGAAACCGTGTAAACCAATTTCGATCAATAGGAAAATTCTATTTTTTTTTCTAATTAAATTTAATCAATAAGGGTATTTGGTCATTTACAATATTTTCTATTAAATGTGAAAGTTATTAATAAATCTTAATTAAGGAAACGTAATAAAGGATATTGTATAAATGGTAACATTTAAATATTTAATTATATTATAATATTAAAAACTTGAATTTGATATATTGTTATGAAATTGAATCTGCAAACGGATCTTGAAGATTGAATTGCAATATGGAATGAAATCGTAAATTATGGTTCAAATTAAAAATATAATGTAATGAAACAGGTTTCATGAAGATGAAACTGAGTCATGTTGTAATTGATTCATGAGTAATATGAAATCATTTCGTGGTGAACCATGTTTCAGTGATGGTGTAGTTGATCCGTTTAGTAGAAAAAATGGAACATGAAACGGGTGCATAATTTATTTGGTTCGTCATGAAATAATTGCATGATGAAATAGGTACATGATAAATCTGTTTCGGGATCTTGAAGATTGTAATCTGCTCCAATATCTTGAAGAATGTAAGGAGTAAAGGAAAGAATGCATCAAATCATGAGTGAAATAAAAAAATTAATTTATATGAAACATGTTTCATGAAGGTGAAACTGGTTCATGACGTAATTGAACAATGAGTGGTGAACTGCTTTCATGGTGAAACCCGTTTCAGTGACGGTGTAGGTGATCCATTCAGAAGATGAAATGAAAAATGAAACGGGTGCATAATGTAAGCGGTTTGTCATGAAATAATTGCAAGATGGAAAATAAATTAGTTTCATTAATAATAATAAATGTTAATGTAAAAATAATAAATTACTTTACAAAAAATAGATTAGTTTCATTAATAATATGATATACATGATATGGTTTCCTTGAATAAATGAATATTTGGTTTTACCCTTTTACCCTTATTGGTATTATAAAATGTATTTTCAATTTTTTTTATTTTTAATTTCCTTAAATAACTTTGATTAATCTTAACCATTGATCAAGAAAATGGTTGGTTGAGATTGGCTTACATTGTTTACACAAATAGAGGCGGTTTTTATTTGATCGTTCATATACATATACATATACATATACATACATACATACATACATACATACATACATACATACATATATATATATATATATGGGAGCTTTCAAATAAAAATCACCCTCATTTGTAAAAACCGTGAAAACCACCTTCATACGTCGATTTCATTGTTTAATCTTATGAAATTTTTTCATGAAATTGTTTAATCTTTTGAAATTGTTTCATATAATATATTTTTTTTGATGAATTTGTTTCATATATAATTATGAAATTGTTTCATATAATATTTAATGAAATTTTAATGATATTGTTTCATGTATTTCTCTAAAATTAAAATAATGAACATGATAATATCCATGATTAACACCCTTCACAATAAAAATGGTTAATCAACCTCTCATAATTACAAAAAAGTGAAAAAATGAAAAATTATGATTGGTTGAATGAGGTTTTCACGGTTTTTACAAATTTGGTTGTTTTTATTTCAACGCTCCCCTATATATATATATATATATGAGCGATCAAATGAAAACCACCCTCATTTGTAAAACCGTACAAACCACCCTCATACGTCGATTTCATTGTTTAATGTTATGAAATTTTTTCATGAAATTGTTTCATATAATATTTTTTTTGATGAATTTGTTACATATATGGTTATGAAATTGTTTCATATAATATT
>NC_037528.1:6656177-6662507 GCF_001531365.2 Cynara cardunculus var. scolymus
AACACAGTGGTATCACTATGCATCTTATATATGATTAGGTATCACAATGTATCTTTTGTTTAACAGAGTCAATATTTTTAGGTATCACAGTTGTATCATAGTGGTATCATCGGAGGACGGTGGTCGGAGGCCGGAGAACATTGGCCGGAGAGAGGAGAGTTTTAAAATACCAAAAATATCCTTGCATTAAGATTTTAATTTAAAATTACCAAATTTATATATTTTTAATTTATCTATTGATTTGTGGTTAATATTCACAAACAACTCAATTCTTCCTTGAATAGATCCTTATATATATATATATATATATATATATATATGTGATATCCAATTTTCTAATCTATAAAAAATATAAAATATCAATCATTTCGTTGTGTATCCAGCAAGGGTTTGAATTAGACAACATAACCACCATCTCTTCTTGTAAAACTCGTTACCAGATCCCCATGAATTAATTTGCTCTAGATATTACAAGAATGAGAGGTTTTTTACCGAACATAAGTACTTATTAAGTAACATTATCTGACCGGATGAATATGGTAAAGACTAAAAATCTTACCCGGTAAGAGCGATACAAGGACCAAGAGTCTTACCCGGTAAGTGGGGGCGATGACTCTTACCACGGTAAGCACTTACGGGGTAAATTGTTGCATATGATGTCGTTTTGGTGGACTAAAATCTTACCCTGTAAGTGAATGATAGTGTTAAGTTTTACTGGTAAGCACTTACTTACACGATAAATGTTTCGTAAACGGCCCCCGAGTATGATTCAAAGGCATGATGGAAGACAATGGCTTTCTTAATTTAGTATATCAATATTTTGGTAACCATAGGTGCCCGATATGACTTGCATGTGTTACTCTACTAACCTCACAAGACCCCGAAATTAACATTTAAACTCACCCTCTAATGGCTCTAAAGAAACTTGAACGCCAACGACCTCTGGAGAGTAACAACGTTTTACCAGTTGAGCTGCCATTTAAAGTCATGTTCATCAGTATTACAACGACCATAATTTAACATATCGACTCGTTTAATCCAACAAAGAACATAATATTAACTTTAATCGATACGGTATGATTACGTGTTACCTTTTAACATCCCATCACGTATTTTGGCCATAAAAAGGTCCCTCTTTTATAATTCAATTTTAGAAAAAGAAAATCTTGAAAAACAAGTGTAGTATCACTTTCAAACATGCCTTTGTTTCACGTTGCTGAGTTTACTTAGATTCAAATCGTCTCATCAATCCAGCTTCAGAGCTTCCATGGACACTCGATTGTGCTTCTCTCACAAGCAAAACTCAAACACCCTCCACATTTAAAGCAAACTCCCCATCAACTTTCCCTATATATATATCCCTTCTATACACCCTTCTAAACATCAGGGTTTATATCTGTCTATGTAAATTTGTCTGTTTAACTGTTCGTTCGACCAGTTATAGCAAACGACTCTTGGAGCATAGAACTGTGCACGTTTTCTACTAGAGTTTTTTTCCCCTTTTGAGAATGGAGAGGTTTATATCATTTAGCGGGTATGAGCAAATGGGAACGATGTGGGAGCAGGTGAAGGCGCCATTGATTGTGCCGTTTATGAAGGTGATGGTGACGATGTGTTTAGCCATGTCGGTGATGTTGTTCGTCGAGCGTGTTTATATGGGGATTGTTATCGTTGTGGTTAAGTTGACGAGACACAAGCCCGAGAAAAGGTACAAATGGGAGGCGATTAAGGAGGATTTGGAGTCGGGTAATTCGGCTTATCCTATGGTTTTAGTACAAATACCAATGTATAACGAAAAAGAGGTACATAATTCGTATTTTTAGTATCCTAGCCTTAATTTTATTTGCCATATATATTTCGAGTTTTTGATTTAAATTCGTATGTAGGTTTATCAACTCTCGATTGGAGCCGCATGTGGGCTCTCATGGCCATCAGATCGGATCATAATTCAAGTTCTTGATGACTCGACTGATCCGATAATCAAGGTTTAATTTTAATCATTTGTTTATAAAATACGTTAATTAGAGAACATGTGACATGCAATGTCACAAGTTACAAAATATATGTCAATATACGAGTAATGAAAGTTACACAGACGAGTACGGTTTTCTGAATTATATATATATATAAATAAATATCAGGCTCTAGTGGAGTTAGAATGCAAGAGATGGGCAGGAAAAGGAATCAACATAAAGTACGAGATCAGGGACAACAGAAATGGATATAAAGCTGGTGCTTTGAAACAAGGCATGAAGCATCCGTACGTGAACCATTGTGATTTTGTGGCCATTTTCGATGCTGATTTCCAGCCTGATCCTGACTTCCTTTGGCGCAGCGTCCCTTTCCTCGCACACAACCCCGAACTCGCTCTCGTTCAAGCTCGATGGAAATTCGGTATTTATATATATTTTGTTTCTTTTCCCCAAAAAAACTCTCATCGCATGTTTATTAGATGCCCAGAGGTAACCATTGTTCACTAGAAAGTATGAACCGGGTATATTGCAAAGCTGCATATTTTTCAGCTTTGCAATATAGCCAAGGGAACAGAATCTCCCACCATCTTTCTTTTTTGTCCCGATCATAATCTAGTGTGCTTATTTCGCGATGGAATATTTGTTGGTAATCGTTTTGACTTATCGACGAGTTTCTAACGCTATAGTTTGTAATGGTGTGTGTTCAGTGAACTCAGATGAGTGTTTGATGACAAGAATGCAAGAAATGTCACTGGATTACCATTTTACTGTGGAACAAGAAGCAGGATCTGCAACCCATGCGTTTTTCGGGTTCAACGGTAAGGATTTTCAACTCAAATAATCGGTTAAGAACGTAGTTCGAGATTCATGTTATCGAATGTAGGAACCGCTGGTGTTTGGCGAATTTCGGCTCTGAACGAGGCTGGCGGATGGAAGGACCGAACCACCGTAGAAGACATGGATTTAGCGGTCCGTGTGAGTCTCAAAGGATGGAAGTTTGTATACATCGGTGACCTCAAGGTATGTACGCTGGCTAAGGCTAACACGCCACATCCGTTGGCTTTGATAACTTGATCAATAAGCTAAGCTTATAGCTTAGCAAATGGTAAGGTTTCAATGGCGGATCTAACATTTGGGTTTGTAACTTGAAGGTGAGAAACGAACTACCAAGCACTTTCAGAGCGTACCGTTATCAACAGCATCGATGGTCTTGTGGACCCGCTAATCTTTTCAAGAAAATGATAACGGAAATCGCAAGAAACAAGGTTTTATACTCGACGATCGAACCTACTCTTCAAGGCCTGTAATTAATACGATAAAATGCTTATTAAACTCGTTGATCATGATGCAGAAAGTGACGTTGTGGAAGAAGGTTTACGTGATATACAGTTTCTTCTTTGTTAGAAAAATCGTTGCACATCTTGTCACGTTTATCTTCTACTGTGTGGTGTTGCCGGCGACGGTTTTGGTGCCGGAAGTGCACGTTCCGATATGGGGTGCCGTTTACATTCCATCCATCGTATCTCTACTGAATTCAGTCGGGACTCCGAGGTCGTTTCACCTACTGGTTTTTTGGATCCTTTTCGAGAATGTCATGTCTCTACATCGGACGAAAGGAACGTTCATCGGCCTGTTTGAGGCCGGAACGACGGTTAACGAGTGGGTCGTCACCAAGAAACTTGGAGAAGCTTTGAAACTCAAAACAGGTTCCAAGGGTACTAAGAAACCTCGAATCCAAATAGGAGAAAGGTATATTTATTCATAAGTCATGGCCTCTGTCTTTATGGCTCGACCCTGTTGGTTAGATGTATGTCTTAACCATTAAGGCCCAACCTACTTTATGTCTGTATGGTGATTTAACAGGCTTAATGATTTTTATTGTTGGTTTCATGACCTTGACAGTGTATATATGCTGGAGGTTTTTGTTGGACTCTACCTCTTCTTATGCGGGTGCTATGACTTTTCGTTTGGGAAGAACCATTACTACATATACCTTTTCCTGCAATCGATGGCTTTCTTCGTCGCCGGGTTTGGCTACATCGGCGTTTTCGTCCCCAATTCTTGAGAACGACGTTGTAAAATATGCGTTTTTCGGTTTATAAGGATACAAATATGTTAAAGTTGTTATGGGTTCATTTTGCTTTTTCAATTTTGTTACAAGAAATCAAGTCATTCTTTTATTGGATGTGTGCATAAGGCAAAAATATGTGATGTTAGTGTCCTTGTTTTTGGTAGGTGTGGTTAAGCAAGCCAAAAGTGTTTTAGTTCATGTGTTTTAATGCCCATTTTTTTTAAGGTTATGTAAAAGATTAATTGTAAATCATTTAAAAAAATATTGATTGTATTTGTTAAAAATATTGTGACTCAATGTTTATCTATTTTACAAGCATTATAAGAAATAATACCACCACGATGACACTAATCAGCTACCAATATCACCGTTATAACCCAGATCAACTACCATAAATAAGATCGCAGATGAATGGCCAAGCTGGCAATCAAACTGATAGTTTCATCTTAGATTGAAAAGAATCAAATTATAGCCATCTTGATGCTATATCAATCAAGGGTGACACTAATTTTTCTCTAAGGAAGTGTTATGTTTAGTTCAGATGTATGTGATAATAGATTCGAACCTAAGACAATTAATCGGTCAAAAATCAGATAGTATGTATCAGTAAAAAAAGCTAAAAAGATGTCAATAAACTAATATTTTGTTGAACAAGAAGACAATCTTAAACTTTTTTTTATACAAAGTCGAAGTCCAACTAATTAATTTTTTTCACCTTAAAAAATTTATAAAATAATGATAATTTAAAACTAATTTCATTTAATATTATTAAGAAAAATAAAGCAGGTTTAAAGTTTGATTTCATAAAACAAATAACATGAAAGACTAATAACACATCTATTATGTATTAAGGACACACCTGAGCCTATACATATCATTTAATTTTTTTTACCTTTTTGCTTTTTTTTTTGTTTTTTTTTTTTGTTGTTTTCTTATTTAAATTAATTTTTTTTTAGTTTTTCCTCTCTTATTTATTTATATTATATTTTAATATAAATTATTAATTAATTTTTTTTAGTTTTTCCTTCTTTTTATTTATTTATTTATATTTTAATATAAATTATTAATAAATATATATTTCTTTTATATAATATTTATATTACATAAATTATTAATAAACATTTCATCATATATATTGGGTTTTTTTATTTTACTTTTTTACTTTTATTTAAAAATAAATAAATACTTATTAATATAAACATTACTATTATTTTTCTAAATAATTATATAATYATAAAAATAAAACATAAAAAAATGAGATTTGATATATAAATAAGGCATAACATAATTTATATTACATTTTCACTTATTGTAAAATAACATTATCTGTAGTACAATTAACATGTAAAAGTTGTTGGTACTTATTTATTCAATCTAAATACAGGGTAGCCCATACAACAATACACGGATAGCAGAAGTGAAAAAAAAATGTGGAGTAATAATAGGGATCGGGTATATTTCTACCAAGTCTAGTTTCCATAAGCTCCAATTTATTTATTTGGATGCACATTGTCATCTTCTCCCCAATTCAACATTTTATAAGTTACACCGGTAGTGTATATATAAGGTGTGGATAATATATAAAGGATAATATATATGTAGAGTTTGTTTCAAATACAACTCATCGTATTTGTACAACCAATGCAACCCAATAAATTCAGATATTTATGGAAATGATGAGAGTTCATTTATGGAAACAAATACTTTATAATAGGAAACAATCAAAACTTCTATGAAATCACATATTAATCAAATAAAATGGACGGTTGAGATTAGGTTGTATTGGTTGCACAAATGTCAAAGGTTGTATAATAACCAACCCCTATATATATATATATATATATATATAAGTGAGTTACATGTGAACCTAAAAAAAATGAAATATGATTGGTTGAGCTTGGTTAACAAAGTTAACACAAAAATCATGGTTAGTATTTGAACCAAACGCTCTTTCTCTCTCTCTCTCTCTCTCTCTCTCTATATATATATATATATATATTAATTTATAGATTAAAATGTTATGAAAAAAAGATATATAACCTCTATTTAGAAATATTATTTGTAATTTTATTAATGGATATTAGATTATAAAGAATGGTTGCTACACACTTATTATTCCAAAATAAAGAAAAGTTTGTAGAAAACTTTGATTTAATTTTTTGACGTAAAAATATATTTTTTTTTCGTTTTAAAATAAATGTCCATGATAGATAGTACATATTCTTAAGAAATGTACAATTATTACATTTTATAAATAATTAAATGACATTTTTATCTTTAATAATA
>NC_037528.1:6662952-6692046 GCF_001531365.2 Cynara cardunculus var. scolymus
AATATATATATATATATATATGTATGTATAACAATAATAATAATAATAATAATAATAATAATAATAATAAAATATAATTTGATGATTGAATTTAACATTTTGATGGAAATTAAAACAAATTTCAATTCTCTACGTGTTCAACACCCACTATATTAAAGGTACCATTAGTAGTAGTACTCCCCCAAATAATTCAGTCTTTTGTGGAAAGAGGAGACAACTGAAATGGCAGGAGTCCCATCTCTTTTCTGACATTATCCCCTCACGTCCATCCCAAAACACCTCTCTAATTTAAATGAAATTGAAAGGGATGTTGCAAGAGGGTTTGTTATTTACATTTATATATTTTTTAAATTACAATTCTCATCTTTATAATTTATAATTCATTGTTGTTATCATAAACTTTTATAAACAATGTTAACTTGAGGGACAAAAACAACAAAGATTTGCAAACTATACGGATGAAAATCGTAATTTCAAAATCAGATAGACTAAAGTTGCAAGTTTTGATAAACTACAGGGACAAAAAGCGTAGTTTATATTCTGAAAAATAGGTAGTCAAATTGTCCACTACACTAGTTTTGGGTAATTGTAACAAGAGCATATACTTATAGGATAGGATCAGCATCTTCCACAAGTTGCAACTAAACGAATATACCTTTTTATGCTCACCTTCATCCTCTCTTAATTTCAACATCATCATTATAAAAAATTTCATACTCAATTTACTTTCAACAAACAAACCAAGTATTTTATTCCCAAATTCCCATAAAAATTTAAAGAAACCACGATTACTTCTAAATGTGCTCCAGGACATGATTACCATTCCTTCGTCACAAGTCTATTTCTTGACTTACTTACTATTAAAATGCCTTAAAAAAAACGAACCTTGGCCTTGACCCGTTCACTGAAATATGGACCCGAAACAGATGATGTCAAACGAATCTACACAAAAATGCAAAACCAGCCTACCACTTGAATCCTCCTATGCAAAGAACCAACATAAAGTGGAAGCTCACCAATTAGCCTGCAAAAAATGTTGCTTCGACTGATTTACCACACTCTCTCTTTTGGTTGTTAGTTATGGCAACTTTTTGTATGATATGTCTTCCAATATGTCGTAATGACCGTACCCATGAAACAGAACTTTGATTGAACTCTTCTCCTCCTGTTGATACTCTTTACCATATGTTGCTATGTTTAACAGTTTGTCTGAGCTCCTCTCCAGCATAAACACATATATTGTGGTCCTATAAATGAAACCAAATTTGGCATAGCAGCGTGAAGCTAGGTCCGTAGGTTAAAAGCTTATGCTACAATTCAAACCCACATAATCGAAAGGGAGAAACTACCAAAAAAACAGTTTAACAAACAAAAACCCAGAATATCATCTTCAAAAACAGAAGTAACAAGTCTATTTTTGAAAATAAGCAGAATATGAGAATGTTATACTCAGGTGAAGTATTGAGAGATTTCTGCAACAATATGTTTACACTGTTCTATCAAAGTAATGTGCATCACCCAAAAGAGTCAAGACTTCCTTTAACTAGCTACAAACCTTATTAGAATTGTTATTCCCAAATGTTCCTCAGTAGGAATGTCTCGTGTATCTACTATTTCTCAAGCATACACGAGCACAAATGAGCATGAAAGTTATATTCATGAAATGTCCTATTCCATACCACTAAGTTAGAAGTTCAACATAAAAACACAAGGGTCAGCTCTCTCACAACCTCATTCTTTCAGTTATTTAAACTTGCTCATAATATAAGTGGGTCATAAAGACCTTTTTATACTGAAACCAAAAGAGCCAACAGTGATGCAGACAAAAAGATGTTAATTTACATTCAGCAGATTGTCATTTCTACTCAGAACCATTCTCAAAAAGCTCACCGGATTCTATAAGGGGGAAATAGAACATTTGGTTGATTACAGAAATATGAGATGACTCTTATCATGAAATAGTTAAAGACATATATACAAGAGTTCCACAAATAATCAAAAAGGAACATGGTGATAGAGAAGGCCTACAGAACTTACTTAAGAAGATGAGAAGCCATCAATAACTCAGGTTCTCCTCCCCATACATAAGGTTTCTGGATCCTTTTGACATAGGTGTCGAAGTCTCCCTCAATAAACCTGAAAAAAAATTATAAAATAAGATCACTTTACAAACTGAAACCTTTACGGAAAAAGGATGGAGCAAAGAAACTTACCATTCAATCTCTTTTCGTCTCTTCAGGAGCTCATCAACAACCTGCACATCCCAGTTGGCATTGAAAGGTAATGAACACGTCATACTCTGAAATTTTGATACAAGGTCCATGAAAATTAACAATACAAGAAAGTCAAA
The DNA here is from genome assembly GCF_001531365.2 of Cynara cardunculus var. scolymus. Classification (NCBI taxonomy): domain Eukaryota; kingdom Viridiplantae; phylum Streptophyta; class Magnoliopsida; order Asterales; family Asteraceae; genus Cynara; species Cynara cardunculus. The sequence goes on from NC_037528.1 coordinate 6,665,303, forward strand.
ATGACTTTACTTGAGCTCTTAGTTCATCTGCAAGTTCTCGCTGTCGATTCTCATCAGGAGCCTCCTCTCCGTTTCTCAAGCAAACCATATGAGCTATTGCTCTAAATAGACATCTTCCATCTGCAGGAACCCCTGCAATACTTCTAACTTTTAAAATCAACTCAATATGTCTCTTTAGCAGTCCAAGAACCATAAAATATACTGAGAAAATAAAATCAAAAGAAAAGGTATCAGAAATACAACACAAATACGAGTAAGCTACAATGATCAGTAAACGATGGTTTTTCCGGTAGCCTTGCCAAGAAAAAATCCAAATCATGGACAGCACAATAAACCCATTCACCTGTCACATTGCTAGAATTCTTTCGGTATCCCAACGGATTAAACCTTGTTGAAGTCAAAAGGCCAACAAATCTGTTTTGTGGTTGATGAAAATTGACGAAATCAAATTTACACATATAGCTAGTGCTTAAAAAAAATACTATAGTTGCAAATAGATTTCAACTTGATCGTACTCAAAAGCATCATTATTGTTTTTTTAACACGTAAAGGAAAACAGACACAGTAGCATCGCCAAATGTTACCATATCGTTATGGTAAAGGCCCAAAACGTACATGAGCTTGAACAAAGAAACAGAGCAAATACACGAGGCAAAGAAGAACATGAATCGTTTGAAACATAAACACGATCCCCAAACGAGTGGATTTTCATAAGAGAAATTTAAGCGGACAAATGAAAAGTGTGATTTTCAAAAGAAGATGAAAAAATTAACTGAAGATAGAAGTAATTGTATCTACAGAAACAACATAGGTTATAGTTGAGATTTCTGTAACGAAACTTGTATCCAATTAAAAACCACACAATCTCAGATTAAATATCAGAAATGTAATAAACAACTGCATTTGACTGTAAGTACAATTGTTTTTAGTCACTAACCTGTTATTCTATAGTTTGTGGAGTTTTCAGAAATAGTGGTGGTGCAATTGCCATTGATTTTATTGTCATCGGCGACGACAGGCTCCGAACTGGAATCGTTAAACTCAATGGGCGGCGCCGCAAGGCAAGCGCAGATGCCGAAGAGGAGCCAGGCCGTGTGAGGACGGTGCAGCCATCGCGCAGGTCGCACATCCCAAGCAACGTTCCATGAGCCCTCGCCGGCCGGTGTAAGGTTGTGACCATTTCCAGCCGGAAGAATAGCATGCCATAAGGATGCGGATATTCCGGAGGCAGAGAAATTCAATCGTGCAGCTGTAGAATGATAAGGAAATCGGCGACGGTCCAGACAGTCCGTCGTAGGGACTAGTAGTTTGATCGGAAAACTGGCATCCGATGGGATGTGGCGGTGACGAGCCGCGGAGGCGTAGTGAGCGAGTGGTGAACCGAGAAGCCAATATTTCGGACGTGAAGAGATGACACCGGCAAGCATCACAGAGAAACGGCGGTTGAAGGGGAAACTAAGATGGAGGCGCAACCATTCTCCGACGGCGAAGTAGTTATAGTGAGAGAAATTTTGGTATGGTGCGACCTCTAGAGATGAATATGGGTTGTATCGTCCGTCTGATAGGTTTCCTCGAGGAAGATCGACGGCTGTCAGGAAGATGTTACGCACGTGACTTTCACGAGGATTTGGGGTTGGTGATGTATTCACGTGTTCATCAAGTAACCTATGCTTCCCTCCCTCCAATGCTAATAACATCAATTAATTAAATAATTAAACCCTCTTGACAGTTTTTGCATAATTTATGGAAAATATAAAATACTAAAAATATATATATATATATATATATATATATATATTTAACTTCCATATATTTTTTTATTGTATTTGTTAAAAAATAATTTAAGATACTTACGAGAATCTTTTTTATTCTTGTTTTATTTAATTTGGTCAAATTTGAACGTAACGTAATTTAACTTTATTCCTATTATGGGTAACATACTGTCAAAACTTCTATTTTAGTATCTAAGATGTAAAGTTTTAAACATTTAAATACTTAAATGTAACTGGTTAATGTTTCAACTGATTACTTGAGTACTTAAATGTTTAAAACTTTACATCTTAGGTACCAAAATAAATTTTTTGAATATATGTTACCTAAAATAGGAATCAAGTTAAAATACGTTATTTTTTCATACAATTTGCTCATTTAATTTTATTAATGAGTTTTGTTCTTTTTTGATAAAATAAAAATGCCATTCTCTCTTTTTCATTTTGAAATTTCTAAATTTGTAGTTTTACTTTTTCAATTTTAGTGGGAGTTTCTTATAAACTATTAAAAAAGGTCAAGATTTCGGTTTTTTTTAATTGTTTGATACTCTTGCTGGTATTATTTATGTTTGCCTAAAATACCAAACCCATTTAACTTGAAAATATCAAATTGAATTCAACCTTAAATATGGATTTTGAGGATATGTTTTTATGATAAAAATATGTACTTTTTATATCTGGTTTGCATTTTTTAAATAAATTTAATCGTCAAATACTTTCATAAAAAAATAGAAAAAATATGATGTTTATCAGTATATTATGTTATGCTAGATTTAGCCACACAATTAAAATTGATTGGCTTGTAATATCGAGTTAATATAAGTTGGTTTGGGTTGTCAAAATGACTAAATTTGTGCTTTTAAGATCCCCAGGGAGTATTGTGGTTAGTTTAGAATGTGTAGGAACCAAAAGTGAAAGTTTGGTTGCGTGGAGTCCAGAAAAACAGGCTATATTTTAAGCCACGCGGACCAATAGAAACCGTTAAGTAAGACGCTTACGTGGAATATCGGAGGCGTCATGTTCATTCGCTTAGAGTCGTGGAGGGCAACAATATTGGTTCCGACTTCCAATGTCGACGCACGCAACTATTTGTTTCTAATCCATTTGATTTAATTTTTAAAAAATAACTTTTAAAACATTATGTACATTAATTAAATATAAAATTATTTAATTTTCAAGTTTACAAATTTGCAATGTTTTGGTATAATTTATTAAACATATATCTTCATCTCTAATTTATCAATTTCCAACAGAACCTCAAATTTATCAGCTTCATCCATATCCTTCTATTAGTTGATTGATTTATCCATATGCTTTCGTCTATCTATTTCAATAGATTTAGATAACCTTCATTAGGCGAATTGTTTCATCCATATCCTTCTATCGATTTCAACAAGTTTAGATAACAGATTTAGACAGATGGATATACATTTCGTTTTTCATATCTATCTCATCCTCTACTCATATATATTTTTGAAGCAAGTTTTTTAGGATACAGACAGATTCCAAGCTTACAAGTTTCGTTTCCTTCAATCTTTTGTTTTTGTTTTTTTTTTTAATTTCAATTATTTATAATATACGTGTTCTCTGCGATCTTTTGTTTTTTTATTCAAACAGACTCAACATCTCTCAAGGTTCATTTCCTTGTTTTTCTTTAATCTTTTGTTTGTTATTCAATATTCAATTTCCAGGGTTAATTTTTGTGATGAAGCGCATGCATCAACGAAAAAATGTTCTTCTTTGTGATTCCAAACATAATAATCAGGGGATAGTACTCATATGACACTGGAACCCATACATTTCATCTATTCTCTTGGTTCATCTATCAATGTTATTTCATCACATGCTACTTCCTTTCTGTACATAAGTATAATTTATTAAAACTTCATGTTTGAATTTGTGTAACTAACAACAGATACCCATAATCGTAACAGAATAAACATCTCATTTTAAATATATAAAAATAGAAAGTATAGTTAGGATAATCAATCTAATAGAATACTTAAGTATTATCTTTATAAAAAATTATATTGTTAAACAAAAAATAAATTACTTCTTTATCAAACTTAAATTAAGTTATAATAAAAAAACACGGAATTAAAAGAACTACACAAAAAAAATATAACTTTTAAATAGTTAATTTGATACACTATTTTTTCAAAGTTTTATGATATATTTAGAATTATAAAGAACATTATTGTTTTTGCAATACCAAATAAAACCGTATTATAAAATCAATAGAGACAAAAATAAAATGAAACAATAAAATCAAGATGTATCTCACTGCATTATGCGAGTATACTTCTAAAATGATTTAATGCATGTTATAATCTCTTAATTCACTTAACTAAAAAATCAAAAATCAAAATCTTTAAATTAAATTATATTTAAATTTAACATTTTGTAATTTAGAAATTAATTATATTATTTAAATATAATTTTCATGATTTTAATACACTTTTTAAAAAACTTTATATAAAATCGTATTAATTCAACCTCATTTGACGAGAGTTTGAGTGAAATCTTTACATTTTAAGTTTTCTTTATGTTTCTCTATTTTAAAAAATCTATTGCAGATGCTCTAAATTTATATAAAGAGTGAATTACATATTTGGTCCTTCATGAATATCTCCTTTTTGGTTTTCGTTCCTCGAAATAAAGTACATTGACGGTCCAAAAATCGTGTGTTTGAAGCCCAAATAAGTCCCTCCGATCAATTTTGTTAGTCTAAGGGTTCGTTAACCCAATCATGTGCCCCTCACATGAGATGCATTTTAGTGTTTTTACCGATCTTCTTCTCCAACCTCCTTCTCGTCAAGACCACCATCACCAACCTTAATAACCACCAAGATTCAAACCAAAAACTTTATATCATACAAAAATTGATATTCCAATACATAAAAGGAACAAACTATATAAAAAACCTCTAGTAATTTTTTTTAATGTGTTCTTGTTCTTCATATTAACAGACTAAAAACAAAATAAATAAATTAACAAATTACATTGAATTCATTGTGGTTTAGAACAAAAACAAGAACCTCATCTAGGTGACGGTTTCACGATTTGCAGGTTTGGGGGTGTGTGTTGGGGGACTCTCCCCACGACCTTCGTTTGACACCCCCCAAACATCCTCCACCCGGACGGCGAGTGAATCCCATCCATCACCATCCTTCGTTTTCACCTTCTCTGTAGTACACTCTAACCTCCTCGCCTTAAGTGTACTAATCGTCGTCGGAAACATCTCAAAAGAAGGTGGTCTTGAATTGAATCGAGAAAATAAGGATTAAATTTTGACATAGCTAGTTCTAGATCCAACTTTTGTGTTGTTTTTGAAAATCCATCTGATGAGATACGGGTTGATCTGAAAATTGATTTGATGAGATTATAATCGATCTAAGGATCTATAGATATATAGTTTTCTGTATGTATATATGTTGAACGAAATATCAAATGCAAATTTATTTTATTTTTAGAAATAAGAAAAGGAATAAAAGGATGAAAATGCCCATGTGAGGGGCACATGAAAGAGTTAGCGGAGCTTTATCTAATGGTTTCAGTGATAGGAACTGGTTTGGGCTAAAGAACATGATTTTTGGTCCATCAATATACTTTTATCTTTTGAGGGATGAAAATAAAAAAGAAGGCATTCTTGAGGGATCAAATATGTAATTCACTCTCTTTAATAATTATTAAAAAAAACTAATAGATTTTTTTATAGAATCATGAAGTGGATTGCTCATAAATAAAAGACCCATTACATACCAACATATTGGATGATTAAAAAATAAATTAGTTTATTTAATATATATATATATATATATATGTATGTATATATATATATATGTATGTATATATATATATATATATGTATGTATATACTATGTTATAAAACATTTGATAAAAATTCTTAAAAACCATTTTTTATACGTAAAGTACTGTTTATTAATACATATTATTTAAAACTCAAGATTGCAAGTAGATTGTGCGTAAGTACAACTTATTAAAGCTCCATATCTGAATTCGTGTAACCATCTGCAGATAAACATAATGAAACACAAGATAAATATCTCATTTTAAATATAAAAAATCTAAAATATAATTAGGATAACCATTGAATTATAACATAATACTTAATTATTATCTTTATAAAATGTTATATTATTAAACCAAAAATAAATTATTTCGTTATTAAACTTAAATTAAATTATAATAAAAATAATAAATTAAAGAAATTACATAAAAATGAGAACTTTTAAATAGTTGATTTGATATTAACATTGATATTTTTTTTTCAAATTTTTATGATATATTCAGATTTATATTTTATTCAAAAATAAAATCATTATTGTTTTCTTAAAAACACATAAAATCATATTATAATATCGACGGAGACAAATAATAAAATAGAACATTAAAAAATGATTATGTGTCTTGTTGCATTGCACGAGTACTCTTCTAGTATATATATACATATACTATATTATAAAGCATTTGACAAAAACTCTTAAAAATAATTTTTTATGCATAAAGTACTGCTTATTGATGCATATTACTTAAAATTCAAGATTACAAGTTGATTGTACATAAGTACAACTTATTAAAATTTCATGTTTTAATTTGTATAACTAACTACAGATAAACATAATCAAATACATGATAAACATCATTTTAAATATAAAAAATCTAAAATATAACTAAGATAATCATTGAGTTTTAACAGAATACTTAATTATTATCTTAAAAAATTATTTTATTAAACCAAAAATAAATTAGTTTGTTTTTAAAATTTAATTAAATTATAATAAAAAAATTTGAATTAAAAAATTACACAAAAAATAACTTTTAAATAGTTATTTGATACTAATATCCCTTATTTTTATCAAAATTTTATGATATATTCAAATTTATATTTTGTTCAAAAAAAATTATTTTTCTCAAAACCACATAAAATCGCATTATAACATTGATAGACTCAAAATATAAAACAAAACATTAAAATCAAAATGTATTTCGTTGCATTACGCGACCATTCTTCTAATATATAAATAAAGTAAAATATAGGAATTAAACGTTTAAAACATTAAACTGAAAGAGGGAATTGCTGGTAATATATGCAGAAAAAGTGACCAGTTCAATTGGGTGGCAAAAATTGTCGCTACTTGATGTTACTTTACTAGTCGTATACTACCATCATTATATATATTTTAAAGTTATTTGCCATGGACAAACTTTATCAAAATATTGGTAAAAAAAAGTTATCATTGATATTTTTATAAAATTAAAATATTTCGAGCTTATTGTTGAATATGTAAATGTTTTTTTTTATTAACTTGGATATCTAACCTGCTATGCGAGCCGACTAATCTTAGGGCGACCATCTGCTTTACAGATAGCCCGAAGTCACCACATTTGAACCTCTGTAGCCACAAGAAGATTTTTATTTCTCCTTGGATTTAAACTTAGGACCTCCTGATACTTTTTGACTTTTGAAGTCAAGTTCAAACCAATCAGACACCACCCTTGCGGTTAAATATGTAAATGTAAGTGTCACGCCTTTTGAAATGTATATTTATTTTTAGATTGAACTTTATCATGGATGTAATATCATCATATATCTATTTTTGGTTTTACTAAAGAGGACCATCCTTGACAAAATTCCCGACTCTGCACCTTCGTACATGTCAAACGTTTTAGAGCTTATACATGACATACGCCATTTTTCTTCAATTTTTTGTATTGTCCATGCTGATTCTTTTACAATTTTTAGCATTGTCCATGCCATTTCTTGTATAATTTTGGCATCGTTAATGCCATTTCTTCAACACACTTTTATTCCTTTTTTCATCCACTCGTTCGTCGACGTGCTTATATCATTTCGTAGTTCTGACCTCTAACTCAACAAAAAGCCGTTAGCTAATAGCTATTCGAATACGGCCACTGTCCTTGCCATTTTGTTCAATAATTTGGCACTAGAGCCAAAACCCGTTTCATACAAATTCAATTTTTGATTTCGGCATCGTTCATGCCAGTCCTTCATCAACTAGGCATGGTCCATATCATTTTTACACGTGTTTTATTTTTTATTTTCTTTCTATTGCCTTCTTTTGCTTGCTCGTCAAGCTTCCTCAAGGAACTGATTATGGTTTTGTAGGAAAATGGCCTATAAATTCAATAACAAAAAACACTAGTTATCCCAGTACGACCCAACCACACAAACAAATAGTTTTTTATACGATTTACGACCACTTAATTACCCTAAACAAACATCGTCTTAGAGCATCTCCATTTTTTTCTCTAAAAGGAGAAGTCAAAAATTATACTCTCCAAAAAAATTTACATTCATTTTCAATATATTATTAATTTTAGAGATTATAACATCAATTATATTAATAAAATATTATTTCTACATTTAAATTCAATTAACTTTATTGATGAAAACAATAAAATATTATTTTTCTCTCGCACTTCTATGGAATTTTCATAAGATTTTGGGAATCTATCGATAAAAAATTGTAAATTACAATTTTGTCCATATGGTTATATGAAAAGTTGGATTAGGTCCCTCAAATAAACTAATCACATGTATGATCATCATGGTTTCATTTTTCTTATGAATTGGGTCCCTTTCCTTAACCCTGTTTAATTTTGTACCATAAAATCCCACACATGCCCTTCACTTGAGGGGCATTTTGGGCATTTCATCCACTTCTTTAATAATTTTATTTGTTGTACAAGTTTCAATGTTGTTTGTACAAGTTTGTGAAGCTAAGAATGACAAAATAAACCTAAATTGAAACCCTCAAACATCATCGTTCTCCGGCCACCTGGGGTCATCTTCTCTGCCCACTAAAAAACACGCAAAATCAAGAACAATACATTTTTAAGAACAAAATTAGTAACATAACCCATCTTTTAAAAACAAATTTAATAACATAACCTGTTTTTGAAGAACAAATTTAATAACATAATATGTATTTGAAGAAAAAAATCGCCAACAAAAACCCATTTAAACAAAATCCGTCTTTGAAGAACATCCTAAATTAATGGAAAATAACAATAGCAAGAGAATTGGATAAGTGGAGAAGCATTAATCGTAACCTATAACCTTTGGAGAACAAACTTTCATCACAGTTATTGGTTGACAACAACAAAAAACATACATGATTTCCATGGAATATGTTCGAGGAATCAAGTCAATAATACAACCATGCACTATGCGGTTAGGATAGAAGCTTTAGCTTTAACCCCGGTCTAATCTATTGATTATGTAGTACTTATACAACCTACCTCGACGGTGTCTCTATGGTTTGAAGCACCGTTAAGTCGTCGTTGATTTTGAACCAAAAACCACATCGTGGCACCTTGATTCTTTGATGTTAGCCGATGAGTCATAAGAGCTCGAACAAAAAATCAAAGTCGTCGTGGTTTGGTTCAAGAGGAAGGGGATTAGGTTTTTCATCCAACGATACGTCATGGTCTGGATCGAGAGTTGCAGAAGGGTGGTCGGAGTTCCACGGTAAAATAAAGCAAATATAAGTAGGGGAGAACGGAATAGGTTGAGGAACTGTCGGAAGATGGGGTGACACTGACAGGAGCTTCCTTTGATTGGTTGGCCAACGGGAGGAAGGGTTTTGTGTTTGTCAAATGAAGGGTTATTATGTCTTTGTTTTTAATATTAGGTTTTGTTTTCTTAAGATGCTTTATATACTTGCACATAAAGCTTTACAACCCCTACATCAAGAAATATTTTCAAACAGACTAAAATACCCCTCACTTGAGGGGCATGTGAGGGATTTAACGGTGCAAAATTAAACAGAGTTAAGGCAGGGACCCAATTTATAATAAAAGTGAAACAATAGTGACCATACATGTAATTAGTTTGTTTGGGGACCCAATCCAAACTTTCATATAATCTAAGGGACTAAATTTGTAATTTGGTCAAAAGGAAAAAGATCAACTTTCAAAGGCACCCAAAAAAAAAAAAAAAAGCAGCTCCCGCTCTCGGCTGACATCTGCTGTGTCGTGTCTGGGAGCATCTTTGGGTCCATTCGCTCCGATACAAACGTCGGAACTCGAAAGGCTTGCTTGGAAGAATTAGCGGCTTGGCATAATCCTACGAGGGAGGTAATCATGCATTTATAGCTCCATTTGGAAGGATTAGGGCAATATTATTAAGACATTAACAAGTTAATTTGTTGATAATGATTTGTAATTCATTTGCTTGCTATCTATCATCTTGAAATCAAATCACTTGGCAGTTAGATTTTAGTTTGTACATTTACTCTTAGAGTTTTGAACTTGTCTTGAAGAGATCTCCAATTTGCTTGTACTGATTCAACTGCGTTGTAGAGATCATAGAGTCGGCCGGATAATAGGTTGAGTACATTCCCTAGCCAAAGCAAATGACTGTCGCATTGTTTTTCCGTTAGTTTTTGAACGCGGTGGTGCACCAAACACCAATACGAGATGTGGAATAAACTCCCAAAATTTTTGGGTCCAATTAGACATGTTTTAGTCTTAGCCCAATTGTACATGTTCATATAATGCTTTAGGCTTATCAGTGTTAGAAGAATGACTATATATGAAGTGGATTATATATGTTAAATTGTCATTTTTAAACTTCTTTGTTGTTTTAGTTTGTAAGACTTTCACTGTGATGAACTACTTTGTCCCGTTCATCATTGATAGGTGCACAAGTTTGACGAACACTGTTTCATACTCTTACATGTTTTTTTCATTTTTCTTTCTGACAACTCTATGCTTGGTCAAAGAAAGCATTAAAATCGTTGTTTAGGAGTTTTGAACGAAACATTGAGGACTTCAATAGAATGAAAGACGCACCATATTCCAGGCTTTATTAGTCTCAACTACTAAGTAGTATGGTTGGCAGGTTGCTTGCTAACAATCCTTCCAGGATAAAACAAACTCACCAATATATAACAAGTAAACGAGTTCAAGATTTTCTATTTGAAGACTTAGAAGTTTTAATATTAAAGATGAAAGAAAACAGTTAATCAGAAAGATGGATCAATTTGTATTTTATGCATAATGTACCATACGACAATTCATGAATCTGAGTATAATTAGCAAAAACTATATTTAGACCATCCACTGATTTTTTGAGTCAAAGAATCGATTGCCAATTTATTATATCAAAGAATCCATTGCTATATTTAGACAACTTGTATCAAAACATCATCCACCAATTTTTTTCAAGTCAAAGAATCCATTGCTAAAACTAAAGAAAAAACAAAAACCACAAAGATTTAACCAGAAATAAAGAGAAGGTATGAATTCCAATAGAGAGAGAGGGGGAGGACCATGGAAATGGTCTTCTGCAAGATCCACATAGAAGAAGAACAAGAAGAAAAACTTGAGAATGTGGCTTTCTAAGAGTAGCAGTAACTTTGGCCACAGCGTTAGCGCTGGAAATGGGTTGCCTAAGTGCAAGGGAAATTCCATTGTGGCAATAGCAATAGACAAGGATAAAAACAGCCAACACGCTCTCAAGTGGGTTGTTGAACAACTTATCAACCGTGGTCAATCCGTCGTCCTCATCCATGTCCATAAAATTTCTGCAACAGGCAACTCCTGTCCCCCTTTTGCTTTCTACAATTATTTATGTATACAATAAATATGTATTCGAACATGAAGATTGAGGGATTCTTGATTGAATCCATTGTGATATCAGAAATTTTCAATAATTTTTTTTTATCCAAGATTTTATTGAAAAATGATGAAATTGCAGACAGAAATAAAACATGAGGTTGATAAAGTGTTGTGGATGCAGGGGGAGGGCCTGATGCTGCAAACAAGCTACAAAATGAGAAGCAAATCAGAGACTTGTTCCTCTCTTTCCATTGTTTCTGTACGCGTAAACAAGTATGCACCTTTTCACCTATATTTTTTTCTTCTTCCAAACATGCATATACATAAGAACCTCCCCTCTCATACGAGCGCTAATGCACCGGATCCCACCTGAACTCCATAATTAAGCATGTTTGGGCGAGCATAGTACAGCGACGGTTGACCCCCCTATGAAGTCCTCGTGTTGGTGGTGGAAGTGACGATTGGATAAAGATCCCATGTGCTATTAATTTTGATTGAAAACTTGTTTTTCTCCGAGAAAAACATCTTATTTTTTGGGTTGTCACGAGAGTTTGTACCATCACTTCAAGCTCTCTTTATCCTGTTTTCACATCCATTGTGTGACTTCTGTGTTTTTCTGGTTGTAGGTACAATGCATTGACGTTGTACTTGAAGATACCAACGTACCAAAAGCTTTGGCAGAATATGCTTCTCAGAACGGAATAGAGTATCTGGTGCTAGGCGCGTCATCGCGGCATGGTTTCATCAGGTGCCTTCTTCTGAAGAATTATTAGCTAAAAGTCTAATTTCCAGTTGCTAACATTTTAGCATAAATTTATGTTTTGACTAATTGATTATTTGTTTGTCAAATGTTCCCTGATGGAAGATTTAAGACTTCTGATGTTCCTAGCCATGTAATGAAGGTGGCCCCGGATTTCTGCACTATTTATGTCATCTCCAAAGGAAAGATTTCTAGTGCAAAGAAATCTTTACGGCCTGCCCCATTTGTTTCTCCGTTGATTGAGCAAATCCAAGAGCAATCTAACACCCCCACCACCGCCATCCCCACCCCCACCACCAAGACCAACAATAACAACAGCTTTGCATCACTTGCACCTAGAAAGAACAGTTTTCAGTTTAGAGGTCTGTCATGTGTTATCTATTGAATCACAATTTATTTTTCTGAATCTGTTTTCTGTTGCTATTTTGGCTTGCACCTGACATGGAGAACCTGTTGGCAGCTCCAGAAAAGCCACCAGAGAAGCCTCGTCCAGTGCCTGATGAACTTGAATCGTTCATGTAAGTTTGAACAGGTGATGAAAGTACATTATGCACTACAACAGAATCGGCTTTATAGGACCCCAAACATGTCTAATTGTCATAATAGACTATTTTATAGGACTTTAGTTTATAGGAACAAAAAAATGTGCGTCTTATGTAAAGGTGTTATAATATGTTGATGGAACGCCCAACAAGTATTTTTAGGACACTTCTCAAATAAAGTATCAATTTAGTTTTTTTATATGACATTATTTGAAAAAGTTTCTTATAAAGACATGTCATATAAAAAGATGTGTTCATAACACACTTCTAAAAGATGTCGTATAAGAAAGGCAATAGGGCAATAGGGCAATAGAGCAATAGAACATTGCCCTAAAAAACTTGTTAGGATGCCAAAATACTTTCTAACATCTTACTGTAACACTTTTGTATATGGCGCACGATTTTTGATCCTATAAAGCACGGCATTTAGACATATTTGGCTATAAAGCCGATTTTGTTGTAGTGATGGAAGTGATGAAGGTCTAAGAACTATTACTTAACTGATAAAAAAATACCAGATCGCCATTTACTAGACCCGGAAGAGCAGCAAATGCAAAGCTCATGTCGCTTGGGGATCTCCCAGAATCAGACACTGATATATCATTTGTAAGTTCTGGAAGGCCAAGCATTGATCGCGTGCCTGCTGCTTTCTACAATGACATGGACTTGGGCTCACCTTCATGCTTTTCAACCAGTTCAGATTACAATTCCAGTTCTCCCCACTTGAGATCTTCATCACAAAATGTGGTAAACAATACCATCTCACAAATCTAAAATTAACTCACTTCAGATAGATTTCACCGGATTATCCTAGTCCGAGTCAGGATCATTTCAGAAATTTTCATTTTTATGAGAATATGAGAAAAGGTGAAGGTACATTTATACAGTGTGAAGGTCTGTGTATATCATTTTACACCCTTCACACGATATAATGTAACCTTCCAATACATGGTTGAAGGTCACATGAAGGTTACAACATTTATACAATATAAATAAATGTACACTCATCGTTTCTCAACTTCTCACGAAAAGGGGTTGTCCCCATTGGAATCCAACCCATCCTAGTCTTCTTACATTCTGTAGCACAAATTTGCAGCATGTATTACAAGCAATAAAACTTGAATTCATTACAGGATGAGGGTGACATGGAAATGAAAAGGTTAAAGATGGAACTCATGAAGAGAATGGATTTATATAGTATAGCCTGCAAAGAAGCAGTTACAGCAAGAGAGAAGGTGGTTTAGAAAGCAATGGAGTCTTTTGTTGTTGATTATTTCACGATTCCTTTTAGTATAGAAATGAGTAATAATATGAGATCATCCCAACAGGCAGGAGAACTCCACCAGTGGCAAATGGAAGAACAACATAGATTGGAGGAAGAAGCCAGGGTGATTGCAGAGAAAGAAAAAGCCAAGGGCCAGGCAGACATGGAGAAAGCAGAAGCCGCTAGAAGAATCGCTGAATTGGAATCCCAGAAAAGAGTAGCTGCTGAAATGCAAGCATTTAGTACACATGTCAACAAGGAAGATTTGGCCAGTGTGCCAGATAACCAATTTAAGTACAGAAGATATACAATTGAAGAGATCGAAGAGGCTACAGAGTTTTTTGCACAATCTAGAAAGATCGGCGAAGGTGGTTATGGTCCTGTGTTTAGAGGCAGTCTCAATCATACCCCTGTTGCGATTAAGGTCTTACGTCCAGACGCTGCACAAGGAAGGTCACAGTTTCAGCAAGAGGTAACAACACCAATAATTTCACCAAACAACAACAAAATTGGCTTTATAGGATGCCAAATATGTCTAAATGTCTTAATAAGACTTCAAGTTTTTATATGATCAAACGATTGCACGTTCTATATAAAGGTGTTACAATAAGTTGATAGGATACTTTTGAACATTCTAACAAGTTTTTTAGGATAGTAATCCATGACATGATTTGAGAAAGTGTTATGACACTTTATTTCAAATCGTCTTAAAAACATGTTAGAACGGCTAAAAACGAGCCATCAACTTATTGTAACACTTTTACATGGAACACTCGATTGTTTGGTCATATAAATTGTTTGATCATATAAACTTAAGTCCTATAAAACAGTCTATTATGACATGTAGACATATTTGACATCCTATAAAGCGGATTTTGTCTATAATAAGCCGGATGTTTTTCCATAATTTGTTAACAAGTTGAATTATGCTGTTTATTGGTTCATGATAGGTGGAAGTATTAAGTTGCATGCGGCATCCAAATATGGTACTACTCCTCGGAGCCTGCCCAGAATACGGGTGCTTGGTCTATGAATACATGGCTAATGGTAGCTTAGAAGATCGCCTACACAGAAGAGGAAACACCCCACCGTTGTCATGGCAAATCAGATTCAAGATTGCATCAGAGATCGCCACTGGAATCTTGTTTCTCCATCAGACCAAGCCAGAACCAATAGTTCATCGTGACCTGAAGCCCGGCAACATTCTTCTAGACCAAAACTTCGTGAGCAAGATAAGTGATGTTGGTCTAGCCAGGCTGCTCCCTCCTTCAGTAACCGAAGACATCACTCAGTACCGTATGACATCAACGGCTGGGACCTTTTGCTATATCGATCCGGAGTATCAGCAAACCGGGATGCTTAGGGTTAAGTCCGATGTTTACTCTTTAGGGATCATGTTATTGCAGCTGATTACAGCCAAACCGGCTATGGGTTTGAGTCATCATGTTGAGAACGCTATTGACGATGGAACCTTTGGTGAGATGCTGGACCCATCGGTGCCTGACTGGCCTCAAGACGAAGCTCTGGGGTTTGCAAAACTAGCATTGCAATGCGCTGAGCTAAGGCGGAAAGACAGACCGGATCTTGGCAAGGTGGTTTTGCCAGAGCTTGTTAGATTGAGAGATCTCGGTGAGGAGAGCATTGCCGCTGCAAGCTGAACGCCAATGGGGTAAAAACCACCCGATCTTTTGGTTAAATGACCTTCTGTAAAGGTTCTTTTAAAATCCTTTACTTATAGGTTTGAAAATGTCAAATTTTGTACATAAAAACCTATCAGCAAAGTAGGTACCGATGATATCTCTGGTTTCCATTGGTTCAGACAGGCAAGCTAGTAAATTAATTTAATTGCATATCAATTTCTTTAAGCAAAAATTAACTGTCAAACTAAGATCTTTATATACGTAGACCAATTGGACCGAACAAATCATAGTCAAAAGCTCAGAAAAAAGCCCGGGCCAAGCCTGAAGGACTGATTCAACCGGACAAATGGTTAAGGATGGGTCTGATCTGGGGTGGTAATGAGTCAGGTTGGGTTGAGTTTGGATTTAAATCTATTTATTAAACAGGTTGAAAATCTTAACCCAATCCAACCTGCTATCTAAATGGGTTGAAATTTTTCAACCAACCCAACTTGTTACCTAAATGGGTTGACAGTGGGCTGACATGTTTATGATTTTTTTAACCCAATATGTTAAATAAAATGTTGAATCTGGGTTAACCCATTTATTTTTAAAATTTTAAACAATAAAAAGGACTAGACTATTTTTTTTTAATAAAACATAGTACAACCACAAATACAAACAAATTGTTCAAAGTTTGAATAAAACACAACCGCAACAAATATATTGTTCAAAATAAATTGGACAATTTTAAATTATAAGTAACTCGGCTTCCACTTTCATCAATCCCAAGTTCACTCTCGGTATTACTTTCCTCTTGATCCTCTATCTTCTCTTGAAGAGTTGGATTGGACTTTGGAGGCAATAATAGAGTAATAGACTAAAGTGTTTTCTTAGGATTTCATGATGATTAATGGAGAAGATTGGAATTTGGACTTTCATTTCACGACGGTAAGAGTTTTAATTAAGATAAAAACAAAATTAAAAATTAGAGTACTAGATATAATATTAAGAATAAAATAAAATTATATAATATTTTAAATGGGTTAGAAACAAGTTGAAAACAGGTCGAAAAATTCAACTTAACTCAACCTATTTATTTAAATGAGTTAAACGGGTTGACCTATTTATTTAAATGGGTTGAAAATCTCAACTCAACATGCTAATACTGGGTTGGGTTGAGATTAGATTAACGGGTTGAGTCATTTTTTGCCACCCCTAGCCTGATCCCTCCAATGACCGGTCTTTGCTTTTTGATGATTGAATCGGTTATTGTGCATTTCTAGAGAAAAGAAAGTGATTGGATTGGGTGATTGTGAGTAGAACATTGAAAAATAGATTAATAAAAACCATCTTGTTTCAACTTTTTTCATGAAAATCGTATAATTTTGGACTTTTGGTGGTGACTTGGTCATACCAACCACAAAGGAGTTTGAACGATTTATCGAGACATTTATACAACATGACAAACACATTATAAAAGTAGTATATTTCAAACATGTTTAACATTTGATCAGTGAGGAATTATGGAGCCCATGACAATCATTTTCGAGGTCTGATTTTGACTTCCCTTGAATTTTCAAGATTTTGACTTTCCTCGAATTTTCAAGATTTTTATATTATTTCAGGTTTAATATAAATCATGTGATGACTTTTAAAAATCTTTCCATTTTTCAAGTCGATCCAATCCATTCGTTCGTAGAGTTATTTACTTGATCGTAGACATTTATGGAACACCTCTAACATAGGGACAAATAGTCAATTTTGAAAGAATTTATCGTCAACCTCTTTCATATATGAATCTATCTGATTCAGAAGGGAAAAACTTGTACCAGTATCTCGATTTCAATTCAAACATGGGTTTGATTCACACTCCATGTTCTAAGAAATATTTACCATCTGAAAAGAGGAAAAACATAGTCTTTGTCTAAAGAAATGCGTTGAAAAAAGGTAGATGTATAGAACTTTTCAACGAGATAGTGCTTATCCAACTCTCTCAAAATGGAATCTATTCCAAACATATATGCCATGGTTCTTTACTTCGACATGGAATATCATACACTAGATCAAGTATCAAGAAATAGATAGAGCTTAACTGTAATGTTTGATCATCCTTTCGTATCATCATCTGGCAACAAAATTAAGACACTAAACCACAAGGGTGATGCCTGATTGGTTTGAGCTTGGCCTCCAAAGGTCAAAAGTGTCTGGAGGTCCCAAGGTTCAAAATCAATGAGGAATAAAAATCCCCTTATAGCCATGAAAGTTCAAATGCAATGACTCCAGGTACCCGCAAAACATGTGACCGTCCTAGAATTTGTCAGCTTACATAGCGGGTTGGATATTCAGGTTCACCTTCTAATAAATTAGCATGAAAGTATATATAATTAGCCAAATTATATGAAGCATGGACAGAATACTATATATATTATGGTCCCTAGTGTAAATAAATGCTAATTTAAATCTTCTTATGTTAATTACCTAACAAATTATTGAAAAAATAGCTTCAATTAGACGAATAAAATCGTAATAACCCCTAATGAAAACGATCTGATATTCAAGACGAAGCTGCTTGAAAACACAATTGTTTAAATGGGTAGGGACCCACATAGGTATTCAATATCAGTTTTTATTAGAGAATGATATGGTTGGAAATAACATTAAAATCCAGTTGTCTAAGATGTAACATGATACCCTAAGTGCGAGAGTTCAGCCACTTCAAAGACATAACTGACCTCTCATAAATGATATTTAAGAATTAAAGAAACCATGTTGATATTAAAACCCTGATTAAAGAGGATTTAAACTGATACAATATACGACTTTTAGTTCTTTTTACAGTTGCGGTTAATATCTAGTTTAAATAAAAACACACTTTGTTTTCTGTTTCTATTTTGGGATACTTGTTTTCAAAGCTTTATTTCAAAGACTCGACTGTTTTTTTCAAGACGAAGTTGCTTGAAAACGCAATTGCTTAGATGGATAGGGACCCGTATGGATATTCAAGATCAGTTGTACATTCCTACCGAACTAATATTATTTAATTGTTATTTTTCAGTTTAACATGTTTTTTACATTTGTTGTTTCAATCAACTATTTCTTGATAATTCATGTGTTTGTTTCTAAGAAATTGTGTTTTATAATAACTATGATTTATTTTTATAAAAAATTACTCACTTGAATTAATATTTGAGAAGTGTTATCAAAATTGTGTAATATAATGTGAAATAAAATTATAAATTTTTACTATTTTTATATTTTAATAAAATTTTAGAAATACAACAAAAGGAATTTATAAAATATTAGATATATATTAAAAATCTAAAAAACTAATATATAAATAGTAGTAATCAAAATAATCTATACTATATTATAAAACATTTGACAAAAACTATTAAAAACCATTTTGTATACATAAAGTTTCGTGCTTGAATTCGTGTAACTAACTGCAGATAAACATTTCATTTTAAATATAAAAAATCTAAAATATAATTAGAATAATTAACGTATTCTAACATAATACTTGACTATTATATTTATAAAAAATTATATTATTAAATCAAAATTAAAATATTTCGTTATTATTTATTAAACCTAAATTAAATTATAATAAAAAAATTGAATTAAAGAAATTACACAACAAAACAAGAACTTTTAAATAGTTAATTTGATACTAATTTCGATATATATTTTTCAAAAAAATTAAGATATCTTCAAATTTATTCAAAAATAAAAACATTATCATTTTTCTCAAACCCACATAAAAACCCGTATTCTAACATCGATAAAAGACAAAATAAAACAAAACATTAAAATAAAAATATATCTCGTTACATTACACAAATACCCTTCTATTAATTAGTAAATTTAAATAACTTCAACAAGTCTCTTGATAAACTTTCTTCTTACTTGAAAGGCGTGCATTGGTGATTATAAATGTAATTTTTATTTTCATCCTACTTTAATATCACTATTTTTTATTATTATTTATATATTAAATAATTAAAATGTTCTGAATTTAACTCAAAAGAAGTGGATCATCATCTCCTTTTACAAGAATGATAGATTTGAGGAAAACAAAGTATTGAAGTTAGGGTCACTCCCCATCTTATCAAACCTACCATTTTTATCAAAAGTTAGTATTTGTCTTTTTATTGATACTAGACCATCTTTACAACATTTTTTTTAATTAAAATATTAATATTAATATTTGAATTTTAAAAAAAAAATTCAATTCAATTCCAATAATTTTATAAATTAATATTTGTTACGGACTAGGTCCCTTGCTCTAACTCCAGTAATTGCTGCTCCGTTAAGTGAAGGGTAACTACTGTCTTTTTACTTTTAACATCCTCCCTGTCATCCTAGGAAATATACATATATTAATATAACTTACATATACAGGTATACACAAATAGGCTCCCAACCCAAGAACATGCATAGAGGCGTCTTCCTCGTTCTGTCTTTCCTTAACTTCGACCAACCTCATCGCGCTTATACGCAAAGACCAACTCTGACAACCTGCTTCTTCTCCCGTCTTTGGTCCCCTCCCTCCTCCCCTATTAGCGGTTACTCACCACAACCCTTCTTCCTCCCCCATACAGTGCTTATCTTCTCGTAGTAACAATATTAAGACACAGAAGATAACAATTCGTTGTATCTAGCCCCATCCCTTATTTTTGGCTCAAAACCATGAACTCCGATTCAAACACCCATTTCTCCACCTGAAACCCTAAGTTGACACCTTTTTTATGGTTGCCATGAAAATCGATTAATGATAATGGAATCCAAGCTAAATCTGAATCTCTTGTGAAATCGATCGATTAATCGGAGTCTGTTGCGATCGTTGGCTGTTAATTTGGATTTAAGGAGCATCTCCATTTCTTATGCTATGTTCTCTTCCACCTCTGTGGCTCTGGATCTTCTTTCCCCCCAAATCCCATATAGAAATTAGAAGTTCCATCCAAATGAGTGGACGAGAAGGTTGTTGTGAATGATAAATCTCAGCTTCTCGCACTCAGCACTCTTTTCCATCACCACCCACTGAAGCATTAGTACACACCACTTTTTCTCCACCGACATATCTCCATTTCATATTCGTCTGAGCATTGGAGAATGAAAAATAGTGGTGGCATAGAGAAACAAAGAACATAAAGATAAAAATTTATTTGTTTAATTTATGGAGGTTCTTCATTCATGAAAAAACACAAATTTAATGATGTTACGGTTTAAATTAATATGATTTTTGGTACTGAACCATTGATATCTGAATTTGTTTTACTCTGTGGTTGTTTTCTGTTGTATCATCAGTAGAGTGAGGCCGGAGACCAAGGAAAATGCCAAAAAATTTAGGGAGGTTTTTTGTGTTTATATTATATATACTTTATAGAAGAAAATGAGAAAAAATAGAATGGACAAAAATGCCCCTAACTTAATGGGGTCAATATAACAGAGTTAGGTCACCTGATCCATAATAAAAGTGAAACCATAGTGACGATACTTGTAATTATTTCGTTTGAGGGACGTGATCCATAATTTTCACTTAACGAGAGGGATGAAATTTGTAATTTACTCTTATATTTAAAAATAAATATTGAAAGTATCTATATTATATTATAAAGCATTTGACAAAAACTTTTGAAAACCATTTTTTATGCTTGAAGTATTGTTTATTAATGCATATTACTTAAAATTCTAGGTTACAAACAAACTATGCGTAAGTACAACTTATTAAAACTTCATGTTTGAATTCGTGTAACTAACTGCAGATAGTTATAGTGAAATACAAGATAAACATTTCATTTTAAATATAAAAAATCTAAAATATAATTAGAATAATCATTGAGTTCAACAGAATACTTAATTATTATCATTATAAAAAATTATATATTATTAAATCAAAATTAAATTCCTTTGTTACTAAACCTAAATTAAATTATAATTAAAAAATTGAGTTAAAAAAATTACACCAAAACACAATAACTTTTAAAAAGATTAATTTGATACCGATATATATATATATATATATATATATTCAAAATTCTATGGTATTTTCAAAGTTATATTTTATTCAAAAAAAACATTATCATTTTCTAAAAACCATATAAAACCGTATTATATCGACATAAAAAGAAATAAAATGAAACACTGAAATCAATACGTGTCTCGATACATTACACGAGTACCTTTCTAGTATATTTAAAAGGGAAATTGTCAAAATTAACTATTTTGGTACAAGATTTGCCATTTAAAAATTAGTTGCCACATAATTTTGTTTTTTGTGTAAACTTCGATTTTCATCCATGTTATTTGTTATTTATAACTATTTTCGTCCATGATCTTTAAAATTGGTTTTTTAATCGTTGTGGTTTCCATTTAATTTCATTTTTTTAATCTCTCGAACTAACTTTATCAAGTCAAGCTCATTTAACACACACGTAGTTTTCTACTAAAAAGGTAAAATACATTCCTTAAAAAGTATTACACGTGTCTTTTTTTATTCAAAAATAAAAATAATAATTTTTAAAATAAAAATTTAGAACCCATCCTGATCCCACACACCCGTCTGCATCCCACTTCTTCGGTTTTTCTTTTTCCCTAAGACTATACCCATATAATACCGATTTCGGTCAACTTTCTCTCACATCCTTTTCCTTCGAAAATCTTCTCCAGATGTGTGGTGAAAAAAAAAAGAATAATATTTAAAACCCATCTCACAAAAACGACATTGGACCATATTATATACTTGCTTTGTAGTTCATTTTATAAGTCTAAAGATGTGAAAAATAACAGACAATCGGAATAATAGGTCTCTAGAAAAAATTCATCCTAATTGGAATCATATATAGGTTAGAGTCATGGTGGAAAAGAAGAACCAAAGAAGTGGGCTCGAGAGGGTCAATGAGGTGGGTTCTAATTTTTTAATTAAGATTTCATTTTTAAAATTTTATTATTCCCATTTTTGAGAAAAAGACACATGGAATAATTTTTAATACAACATTTAAAATATATGTATTAAAGGACCAAAATGATTAGGACTTAACAAACGTATTTAACAGAGTTAATTCTAAAGACGAAAAACGAAACAAAATAGAAACCACAATGATTGAAAAAGCAAATTTTAAAGACCAGGGACAAAAGTAATTATAAGTAGCAAATTATAGAGACATAAATCGTAATTTAGGGGTCGTTTACTAAACGCTTACCCAGTACGTACTTACCAGATGAACATGGCAAGGGCCAAGAATCTTACCCGGTAAGAGCGATAATAATGATGGAGAGTCTTACCCGGTAAGTGAGGGTGACGACTCTTACAAGGTAAATTGTTGTATAGGATATGCTTTGATGTATTACAATTTTACTCAATAAAATAAATTATAGTGTTGACTTCTAATGTTAAACACTTACTGGGTAAGTATTTAAGTAAACGGCATCTTACTCTTTACTTTTCCAATAAATCAAGTTCTAGAAAATTTGTTATCACAAAAGTCAAATTAAAAAAAAATATTAAAAGTTGTAGAAATTTGTTATGTTTTTATTTATTTTTTTAATTTAAAATCATATAAATCAAAAGAAGTAAGTAACAGAAAATGAATCACTTCCTTTTTCTAAAAGGTGTTTCAACACTTTCTTTTCTTGAATTATGTTATGACAGGTTAAAGTTAATTAATTTTTATAATATTTTAAATGAGTTTATTTAAACAAAACGTGTATGTAATTTTTATTAAAAGCAAAAATTGAATTTTTTTTAGAAAAATGATTTTTGTTTTTTTTAATGAAAATTTGGGATATTATTATAAAAACTAGTTATAAGATATAAAATAATTATAAATAAAAAATGTATTAATATTTTATTTTGAAAAGCATAACAAAATTAGAAATTGAAATTTGTATTAATATTTTATATTTTAAAAAAGGAAAACCAAAAAAAAAAAAAAAAAGATATTTTTAACACATTATTGGTCCTTAGAGTTTGTCAAAATTTAGATTTGGTTTCTAAAATAAATTATTTATATTAATGGTCCTTAAATTTTTAATTTCGTAACTTGAGGACCCTGGAATTAACATCGTCGGTTAACAATTGTTAAGAGAAATAAATCAGTCTTTAGACAAATTACAGGGACCAAAAATGTAACCGACTCTAACATTAACTATGAATCAAGTATTTTTTTTAATAAAAAATATTTATTAAAAATATTTTGAGTACGATTAACAAAAAGTATAATTTATTATTATATAAATTTAGTTATTGTAGCTTCTTCACTATTATTTGATAATTTAATTTAATAACCTCTCACAATATTTTGAATTTTAAAACATGATTATCTTTTTCATGAAAAAAAATAGAGTTAAATATGAATTTGGTCCATGCGGTTTATATAAATTAACGAGTAAGGCCCCTAAAGTTGTTAACAAGGGACGTCACTATAGTTTCATTTTTATAACGGATATGGTCATTCATCTAACTCAATCAGTTAAGTTTCCGTCAGTGAGGGACATTTTTGTCTATTTATCTTCTTCTTTTCTTAACTACAATTTTCAATAACAAACTTAGTCCCTCATACTAATTTTACTTTTGTAACATATTTGATCCTTCATACTACTTTTACATTACTTTTGTTACTAACAGGAACTTAACTAAATGAGTTAAAGGAAGAACCATATCCGTTATAAAAATGAAACTATAAGGACGTCTCTTGTTAATAATTTTCTTTCAGAGACCCTACTCGATAATTTATGTAAACCACATGGACCAAATTTGTATTTAACTCTAAAAAATATTTGCCCTAATGAACACACCTTAATAAATAACTATCTCACATTAACTATATTTTAATAAAGAAATTTGTTTAAAAAAGATGTGAATCACAATTAATTATAGAGCGGTTTAGACTTTTGGTCCCTATGGTTTATTCAAAGACCGATTTATCCATCCTAACAATTGTTAACTGACGGTGTTAACCTTAAAGACCTTGAGTGTTGTGGAGTTGAAAAGTTAGGTGCCATTCGTGTAAATAGTTTATTGTAGGGACCAACTGCAAAATTTGAAGAAATTAGAGGGACCACCAGTGTAATTAAGTCTTTTATCAATGTCAGTATTATTTAGAAAAAGGTAATCATATATTATAATAATTATAAAAAGCCAACGTACCACCGACGGCAGAGGGTCCCACTGGAATACAATAATGGTCCTTTTATTTTATTTTTGGAAAAAACCACAAGACAATGACAAGCTGACAACTTTTTTTTAACTTTGGGTATTTTGTACGGATTAAATACATTTAACGTATTTTTTTTACCTTTTTACCATGTTTTAACACACACACATATATACATATGACATTAAGGATTCAAAATAAGATAATAAGTAAACAATAATATATGATTTTATATTTGATTACAAAATACGGTCAACATAAAAGTGAGCAGACGATCAAAATCGTATGAATTATATGTGATTTTATACATGATGTTAGAGTAAAGTCACATTTTCATCGTTTCGTGTTTTCTTATTTAGTTATTTTTCTCGTATAAATCAGATTCTCTCTCTCTATTTACTTATATATATATATATATATATTATATTATAAAGCATCTGACAAAAACTTTTARAAACCGTTTTTTATGCATGAAGTACTGTTTATTGATGCATATTACTTAAAATTCAAAATTACAAGTAAATTGTGCGTACGTACAACTTATTAGAGCTCATTGTTTGAATTCGTGTAACTAACTGCGGATAAACATAACCAGATAGAGGATAAACATCTCATTTTAAAATATAAAAAATTTAAAATATAATTAAGATAATTATTGAATTCTAATAAAATAATTAATTATTATTTTTATAAAAAATTAAATTATTAAACCGAATATAAATTAATTTGTTTTTTAATTAATTATAATAAAAATTTGAATCAAATAAATTACATAAAAACGAGAACTTATAGTTAGTTTAATACTAATATCACTTATTTTTTTCAAAATTTTTTGATATATTCAAATTTATATTTCATTCAAAAATAAAAACATTTTCTTTTCTCAAAACCACATAGCATCATAATATTGATAGACCCAAAATATAAAATGAAACATTAAAATCAAGATGTATTTCGCTGCATTGCGCGAGTACCCTTCTATTATATATATTATATGTATACACACACACACACACACACATATATATATATATATATATATATATATATAGGGTTGGGTTCACGTGAGACCAGTCTGTTTTCGTGAGACCCGTGAGACCATATTTTTACACGTAACCTTCACAGCAAAAACACTGTGAAGGTTTTAAAAAGTCACCTTCACAGCATTTTGCTGTGAAGTTTCAAGTGTAAAATGTTGGTCTCACGGGTCTCACGAAAACAGGCTGGTCTTACATGATCCCAAGTCTATATATATATATATGAACAAATAGACAAAAATATGATAAAAAAACATGAAAATAGTCAAAATAAATGTTTCACATATGATTACGGAATACAATCAACGTAAAGGGGTGAGTGGACCACTTGGCCCAACAAACTTTTGTAGCGTGAATCACATGCGAATTTGCATGTGATCCTAGTGTAAAATCTCATGTAATTTAATTGTTTTTGTGTTCTATTATTTTGTCACTGTTATCATTTGAACCCAAATCTCTATGTCTATATATGAAGGATTAGTTTCACAAGAAAACTACAAAAAGTGAAAAACTGAGTAACAGTCTAATAATCATTCATCTAGACAGTATGACATGTGCATACAAGTAATTTGTAAGCAATTTGTTCGGTATGCATAAAACCGAGAAACAACTTCAGTTCTTGTATGCATATGTGCATACCATCCAAAATAAATAGTTACCAGAGTGTTTATCAAATTTACATTTTTAGGGGGTTTTCTCTTGAACCTCCCTCCTCCCCTTTTAGGGGGAGCGTTCAAATAAAAACCACTCAATTTGTAAAAACGTGAAAACCTTATTCAACCAATCATAATTTTTCATTTTGTTCATTTTTTTCTAATTATGAGAGGTTGATTAACCATTTTTATTGTGAAGGGTGTTAATCATGAATATTATCATCTTCATTATTTTAATTTTAGATAAATACATGAAACTGTTTCATTAAAATTTCATTAAGTAGTATATGAAACAATTTCATAACCATATATGAAACAACTTCATCAAAAAAA
>NC_037528.1:6693611-6719119 GCF_001531365.2 Cynara cardunculus var. scolymus
TATATATATATATATATATATATAATATTGTCTACTCCTACATTTCAACCGATGTACAACTTTATATTAAATTAATCTATACTATATTATAAAATATTTGACAAAAACTTTTAAAAACCATTTTTTATGTATAAAGTATTGTTTATTGATGCATATTATTTAAAATTCAAGATTACAAGTTGATTGTGCGTAGGTACAACTTATTAAAGTTTCATGATTGAATTCGTGTAACTAACTGCAGATAAACATAATTAAATACTGGATGAACATCTCATTTTAAATATAAAAAAGCTAACATATAATTAAAATAATTATTGAGTTCTAACAGAGTAAATAATTGCTATTTTTATAAAAATAAATTATATTATTAAATAAAAATAAATTAATTCGTTACTAGATTTAAATTAAATTAAAGAAATTATTAAGAAAATGAGAACTTTTAAATAATATATTTGATACTAATATCGATATTTGTTTTCAAAATTTTATGATATTTTCACATTTATATTTTAATTAAAAATAAAAAAATTATTGATTTCTCAAAATCACATAAAGTTGTATTTTAGCATCGATAAGGACAGAATAAAATGAAACATTAAAATCGAGATGTATTTCGCTGTATTACTCGAATACTCTAGTAATTAAAAATTGGTGTCATTACTTGTTAAAAACTGAAATTCAAAATTTATATTTAAACATATTATAACTAAACATGACTTGTGAATTTGAAATCTGATAAACATATTTATAAAAAAAAAAATAGAAGAATACGATTATTAATTTTATAACTGTAGATTTATGGGTCGTTTATCAAACACTTACCCGGTAAGTGTTTACTGGTAAAATTTAACACTATTATGTACTTACCTGGTAAGATTTTAGTCCACCAAAACGACATAGTATACAACAATTTACCTGGTAAGCGCTTACCGTGGTAAAAGTCGTCACCCTCACTTACCGGGTAAGACTCTTGTTCCTTGTCTCGCTCTTACCGGATAAGATTCTTGGTCCTTACTATATTCATCCGGAAAGGTAATGTTACTTGATATGCGTTTGATAAACAGACCCTTAATTTGTTTCCCATATTTTATTTCATTTAAAATTTTATTATAATTTAAATAATTTATATTTAAAAATAAATAATGATGAAAAAGCTAATCCTCTAAGTTTTAAATTCTCCGACGTACACCCCATTACTTATACGTAGAGAGTTATAAATCATTATAAATATCTAATTCATAAAATCTAGATTGTTGTATGGTTTATACGTATTTGGAACTCTGTCATTTCTCTCTGTTTATCTCTCTCTCTCTCTCTCTATATATATATATACACACACATATGCATACATACATATATATATGTTGGTTATTATACAACTTTTGACATTTGTGCAACCAATACAACTCAATCTCAACCGTCCATTTTATTTGATTAATATGTGATTTCATAGAAATTTTGATTGTTTTCTAATATAAAGTATTGATCATAATTAATGAATCATATTCATCTTCCATAATTATTCAAATCATAATAAATGAACTCTTATCATTTCCATAAATATCTCAATTTATTGGGTTGCATTGGTTGTACAAATACGATGAGTTGTATTTTAAACGAACTCTACATATATATATATATATATATAGAGAGAGAGAGAGAGAGAGAGAGAGAACCTTATTTTGAGAATAAATGAAATTGTGACAACTCTGTGAACATGTGCATGATGTATTATTTTATATAAAAAAATTCATCTAAGACTAGTATTTAGAAGATCGATTAATATATATTTGTTTCAAAATGTTTTTGTTTCACATGTGTTTGGTTCACAGTGTGATCTTTTTTGATGTGTTTGTGAAACACAGAATACACATAAAAATATTTCAAATTGTGAAACAAATAGATCTTAATCAATACATTAAATAGTGTGCGTAGAAAGAAAAAAAAATCATATAAAATAACACATGATACACAAATTCTCAAAATTAAGCCCATATATATATATATAGAGAGAGAGAGAGGATTGTTCAAATACTAACCCATTTTTTTGTGTTAACTCTACTAACCAACATCAACCAATCACATTCTTTCTTTACTTTATGTTCAAATGTAACTTATAAATTGAATACAAGGGTCATTTTGTAATTTGACCTTTATGTAACTCCCTAATAATTATTTGGGAGTTACAAATCTTTTAAGATTCCTCTAATTGATCATAAGGTAATTCCGGAGTTCACCGTGTTCATGCGATGTTTTTACAAAAGTACCCTCTAAACCGTTGTTCATAGGCATCTCAATTAATATATTAATTAAATGATTATTTTTATAGTCTNTCACCCTCACTTACCGGGTAAGACTCTTGTTCCTTGTCTCGCTCTTACCGGATAAGATTCTTGGTCCTTACTATATTCATCCGGAAAGGTAATGTTACTTGATATGCGTTTGATAAACAGACCCTTAATTTGTTTCCCATATTTTATTTCATTTAAAATTTTATTATAATTTAAATAATTTATATTTAAAAATAAATAATGATGAAAAAGCTAATCCTCTAAGTTTTAAATTCTCCGACGTACACCCCATTACTTATACGTAGAGAGTTATAAATCATTATAAATATCTAATTCATAAAATCTAGATTGTTGTATGGTTTATACGTATTTGGAACTCTGTCATTTCTCTCTGTTTATCTCTCTCTCTCTCTCTCTATATATATATATACACATCTCACACATAACATTAGGGTCAAACTAGAATACGGTTAATTTTCAAGAAGAAGAAAAACAATCTAAACCACATAATCCTTTGAAAAGTACCATAAATAGAGAATGAAAAATAATTTTAGAAATTAGAATAATTATGATTTTATATTTATTTATTCTTTAATTTTAATTAATTTCACATATTTTTAATCAAGTTTTATATGGTTATTATATGTTACACTATCACATATGATCCACTCTGTCAATTTTTATACATATCATATATGATAATATGCATGTGGGTACAAATTACGCATATAAATAATGTATTATCAAATGCAATAGTATTTGCATCACAATAAATGTAAACATATATGATTAACAAAATCATCTACAATTATCACATGTGACTGATACGATCTCAAACAAATTATCATATGTGACAACAACCTATAATCATATTGTCACAAATTTATGTTTGTAATCAAATCAATTTACTAAACACACACACACACACTCATATATATATATATATATATATATATATATAATGTTGATTAAATATCTAAAACACAATTTAAGAAATGACTAAAAAGTTATTGACCAAAAATAATCGTCGGGTAAAATAAAGAAAAGTTACAATAACTTTTTTTAACATCTATATATATAGTGGGTTGGCTCGCATAACGGGTTGGATATCCAGGTTAATCAAAAGAGTAGTGCTTGATTGGTTTAAGCTTGGCTCCAAATGTCAAAAGCACCTAGAGGTCTCAGGTTCAAATCCAATGAGGAATAAAAATCCCCTTATGGCCATGGAGGTTCAAATGTGGTGACCCCGGACTATCTGCAAAGCAGGTAGTCGTCCTGGGATTAGTCGGCTCGCATAGCGGGTTGGATATTCAGGTTAATAAAATAAAATAAAACGTAATTGTTCAAATGTTATATCTTAAAATAAATCGCCCTTTAAAAAGGAAAAGTTCGTATTCAACTTGTTTTGAATTCTCCAACAAATAATGTTTTAGGAGCAAAATAATATATATGTTGCCAAAGGATGAGAAGGACGTAAGTACCGATGACAAAACATGTAAAACCAAGAGAAGGAAGATGTCGCAGGGGACAATTTTGCATAACATTGAATTATGTTTTAACAGAAAACCATGTGAACATTTGGATGATTTCTTCCAAATCTTGGCATCTAGAAATACGAAGAGGAAGAGAGGTTGCAAAATAAAGTAGGACAGATTTTGAAGATCTTATGCAACTTTGAGTTTATCCGATGATCTGTCATCCCCCAGATCGTACAGTAGGTCAACAAATTATGTTTGGATTCATTTCAAGTTTCTATTTTATTTGTTCAATTGTGAAGTAATGTTGAACTGTTGTATGTTGATCTGTACTTTCTTACTATGGATATTTGTTTCGGTTTTATATAATCAATCATTTATCTCAAAACGAACTATCTGATAAAATGATATGAAATCAATAAGGAGACGATGTAAGTTCTTGTACAAGTATTATTTTATAAATAAATAAAGGTATTTTATAAATATATAATGATCATTAACAACATATTACCCATAGAATCCAATGATTTGGGGATCGAGGATTCGAGTGTCTTTAGATATGGATATTGCATGTCAGTTTTATCGTACAAAAAGAATAAAAAAACCTGTCAAATCAGGTCTTTTTTCTAAATTCTTGTACGTGCACTTCGGTGGGTCTATACTCTATTGGTCAATTCAAAAAGGTTTTCAAAGCCAATGAGTTTCCAAAGGCCGTGTTCTACACTTTATTTTTCAATTCTATTTGTCAATTCAAAGTGTTTATTGAGTTTATGTTTTCGATGGTATCAGTTAATCCACTTGGTTTATGTTCAAGGTGTTGAATCACCAAGTAGTTTTGTTTCGAGTGTTGAGTAATATATTAATTTATTGGGTAGAAAATGAACGAATCATAAGACATTAACGTTTCAGTAAAAAGTAAGTCATAGGACTAGGGGTGTAAATGATACGAGACAACTCGCGAGCTACTCGAGATCGACTCGGTCAAAACTCGGTCAACACTCGACTCGAATAGGCTCGGCTCGAACTCGAGCTCGTCTCGATATATTAACGAATCGAGTCAAGCTACACAGTACTCGACTCGAAAAGCTCGTGAGATACTCGATTATTTTATATATAATTAGTTTTAAAATATAATCAGTTTTTATGATAAAATTTGTAAAATATAAATAATAAAAATGTCCTACATTTTTAGATATTTAAACAAAATTATGCATTTTTTAATTATAAAACGAATCAATTATTATTTTTATTAAAATCAAAATTAAAAAAAAAAACAAAGAAAAACTATAAAAAAAAGGTTAGTGAAATTGTCCCACATTGGAAGAAAGATGGTAAAAAAAGGAAGAAAAAATGTTATAAAAAGATAGGGAGGTGAATGTAATTTCTAACTTTGTCTTTTTGATGATGAAGTTTGAAGTTGATCATTTAGTTTTGTAAAAACTAAGAGAACACATTTAAGTTTTAAAATTTATAAGAGAAAAATCCTAAAATTTCATAAATTTGAATCAGTGAGCTTCGTTCGAGTTCGAGCTCAAGTTTGAGCTTGATTCGAGTTCGAGTTCGAGTTCGAGCTTGAGAAATAGTTATCGAGTTCGAGTCGAGCTTTGATTTTTACTACTCGCGAGTTTTCGAGTCGAGTTCGAGCTTGGAAATTCGGTTTCGAGTTCGAGACGAGTATAGTGATACTCGAGCTCGACTCGTATCATTTACACCCCTACATAGGACTGATCGATCATATAAGAAAACATGTTCATTTTACCTACTGAAAGTAAACAAACTTTTATCATACATCCCATACCATCAAGTAATAATCCACAATGTGGAAAAACACATATTTATTTGTAAAAAGATACATCGCTAATACGATGTTAATTAAACAAAATTGTTATTACTTAAATTATTATTATTATTATTATATATAATTAAATTTAAAACTTAAATATTCCAACTCCATGCAAGTCTCAAAGCATAACAACAAAATATAGAATATAAAAAGATAATACCTTATTAATTATCGTTACTTTACATTTATTGATTAGTAATAACTTTGAATATATATTGGAATTCAAACGTATAATAACGTTAATAAATCCAACTGGTAAAATAAACGTAACAAAATTACGGAAATAATTTGTATTATAAGTATTAACAAATAATTTAAAATATTTAGTAATAATAATTATAAATAATAAAAAAAGAAGATGATGTAACATGTAACAAACGAAAGTGACGTAAGTTTTCCTTATATAAAAATGTATTGAGTTGACTTTAATGAAACTTTGAATGAGCCAAGGGACCATTCTACCCCTGTGAACTTTATAGTATGGTACGTAGGGGGATAGGGGCAGTATAAACATTTTGTACGGGTTAATTATCATTATTTTTAATTATTTGTACTATGTTCACTATTTTATTTTTAATTTTTATTTTTTTAATTTATAATCATTTTTATATATTTATAGTTACCGACATAAAAGTTTTAATTTTCTAAATACGTATTTTAGATGCTTTTTCGTGGATAAAAAGGAAAGAAGGTTGGGTGGTCCTCACACTCAAATAATACCGGTGGCTATCGGACAATTTTGCATATTAATGGCTTCGTACCTTTAATTGTTTTAAATAAAATTAATATATATAGAGAAAATGTTAAATAAATAGAAAAACCAAAAACCATAAAAAAACAAATTAAAAAGTATTTCAATAAGGATATCAAATTAACAGGAAATATAATAGTTTTTCTAGTGTAATTAATTTCGTCTATTTTTTGTTTTTTTAAATAAAAAATAAAAGGTAATGTTTTATTTAATTTAAAAAATATTGTTATAACCAATCATTTAACCACATCATTAGAGTTTAATGGTTGATAAGATATATTCTAGTTTTTCATTCTTTAGAGTTTTACCATAAACTTATCATTTTTTAGAGTTTTATATAAACAAATTATAAAAAATATATATATAGCATTTAACTTATCATCAGTGAGATTTTCATACCAGATATAATTTCCATTTCATTTAGACATACATTTTTTTTAATGGAAATGGTATAATATTATTTTCATTTTCATAAAATATTACAGTCTATTACATTGCACAAATCATAGTACACAACTAGTTACTAGCAACGAGCCTAAGGAAACCCAGTTAAACAAAGTCCAAATAGAAAAAGAAAGGAATGATGTAAAGAGGTTGTTGAAAAAAGTAATTAGAACACAACGAAGCCAAGAGTTCATAGCAAGGAACTCGTTACATTACAACCACAATGGTCGTTAAATTCAAGTTAAAAAAATTTAAAACCTATAAAACCTTGAACATATTTGAAAGCCAAAGAGATGAGGTAAATAAAAGAGGGACCTTCTAAAGCACAAGTACGTTTACGTCATGTGTAAGCAAGATTAAAAAGTAACGTTGTGTACTTTTTATATCATCATCAAAAATCTATCAAACAATCATATAAAATAACATATATTATTTTCTTTGTAAAAACCCATATTTATCTCAACTTCAAAGTTAAAATTATTTACTAAGTATCAAAAGTCTAATCACAAAACTTATCAAGAGACAGATATGGATAAAACATAAACTAAATCGTACTATATTTTCTATTTATAGAAGCAAAACGTCTTTTTATATCTTTGCTTCATCTATGTTCAATCACATACTCTATAATTTAAAACATAATTTCCATAACCACCGTTGTTAATATTAATATTCATCATTTATAATATTACAATATTTTACTCTGTACCAACCAATTAATCGATTATAAATTTATATTTATATTCGTAAATATATTTTTATACAGAATTTCATGCTTATTCTACCTTAAAAAGTTGTGATTTCGAAGATAAAATTCATATGTAAAATATCAGATAAAAAGTTTAAAGAATATGTATGTAATAAATGTAAAATGTAAATGTGAATGTGAAAATGCAGTAAATGGGGAAGTAAAAGTGAAAGTAAATGGTAAAAAGGGGTTTGAATGAGATTTGACAATGGAGGGTGTGTCCTCTAATAAAGTGTAAGACTTCCCCACCCATGTGTCTTTTTTAATATATATACCAAGTACTATCTTGTTAACCCCTCCCTCTCTTTTCTTTATTTCTCTCTCACCTCCCTCTCCCTCCCTCTCCCTCTCTCTCTCTCTCTCTCTTACTGACTTGGCTCTCCGACATTGACTTGTTCTCCGGCGAATTGCTCCGGCGATGACGCCAGAGCTAGAGATCGGTGAGCTCAGCTGAACCTGAGATACGATTTTACAGATTCTATCTCATGCCTTACATTTTTTTTCTGCTTTCAACATCATCAATTAAGTTGGCGTGATTCGCGTTTCCACACGAATTCACCATGCGATTCTGTTGGGATTTTCTAGGGTTTCAATTTGATTTCTTCCTGCTGTTTTAATTCACTCAAAACCCCATTTCGTAATTGTGGAATTAAATTCCCTGAATTTATTACTGAGATTTACCAATTCTGCTGTTTGAATTACTTGATTCTCCTCTTTAATTTCGATTATTATGGTGAATTTTCGTGCTTGCTGATAAAAAAAGCTAATTGGGGGGGGTCTGTAGACATTTCTGGGTATTGTTTGATTGTATCAGAATTTTGGTGTTAAATTGTATATATTTGGTATTTCTGTGTACTTGGCACAAAAATGCTTTTGTTTTGTCTTAAAAATTGAATGGATTTTGGCCTGTTTATCTTTCTGTACTTTTGTTGATGTTGAATTATACTTGTTAGGTAGAAGATGATCATTTATGTGAAGAAATGTATTTGGGGCTTTTTGGCAGGTTAGGTTCAGAGAATGGGAATTGGAATTCAAGACAAGAAGTTGGGATCTACCGGTTCTAATCAGAGAATTCATTCAGTTCTGAGAATTTGGTTTTGGTGGAGAAGATAGAATTTAGAGAAATTTAACTGCAAGAAAGTGACTGAATTCTTGCTTATTGGTCTGAGTTAAAGTATGAACTTTGAGAGGGGTTTTCCAATCCCTCGGCATGGAAATGAGGATTCCCGGAGTTCTGTGACTCATGGAATTCCCGTCCCACCTGAGAGTGGAATTGAGCATCATCACGGTTCCTGGACTGCAACAAGCGGAGGAAGTGGAACTGTGGGTGGTGGGGATGCTAGAGCGACTCCAAGAAGGCCAATTCCGATGGATAACGGGACAGTACATGGCTCGGAATCATGGAATACGATAAATCTGGAACAGCCAACTCCCATGGGAAATGGAGTTACTGAAGATAGGAATCCAACTTTGGAGAGGACAATTTTACAAAGGAGCGGAATCGCCCGAAATGCCAATGATTGGAAATCAGTAATTCCTGGAAACTTGTTTCCTCACAGGAATGGAATTGGCCAGAGTAGGAATTCCTGGAGTCCAGCGACTCCAGAAAAGATTGTGAATCAGAGATCAAATACAGAAAATGGATTGGAAAGTGAGAATTGGCAAGATTTGATTGGGATGTATACAGGTTTGTTGAAAGAAGATACAGTTGATAAAAATGGAGTTCTTGAGGATATTAATCCTACACCATCAAAGGTTCGTGATTATGGGAATCAAAATTGGGTTGCAAGTAACAATAAGAATGCAACTCATAGGTCGAGTCCTAGCCCATATTGGAATCACACTTCAAATCAAGCCTCAACGACCTCAGACCCATACCTGAAAACAAACGATCCTGCAAATTGGAACAGCAATCTTTTGGCAACGTTAGTAGGGTCCCAGAACAGCTCGACACACACGTCATCAGCAAATAAAGCACAAACCAATGGCATCCACCATATCTCAAATAGATCAGCAGTTCCAAATTCAGCTAATCAAGTTGAAAGCAACAGTATGAGATCTACCTCTTGGACTTCTATGCTTGGAAGTCAACGAACTATGAGGTTCACTTCAAACAACCTGATCAATGATGCACACAACACAGAAGGTGATTAATTTTGTTAATATTTTTTCAACAAATACAATTAATTTATAGCAAACTAAAATATTCAATAATGATGATGGAGAACTGTTTTTGTTTGATACAGATGGATTCCCAGTGGCTTATCAACCGGGCTACAAACCAAATTCACCACCAAGATCAGCAGCCTCTAGCATAATTGATTCTTTCCCATTTGCTCCAATCACACCAGATAATCAAGGAAAGCATATGCACAGCCAAAGGGTACCAGAAAATGGCAATTTTCGCGTTGAAGGAACCTCGACTCCAGCAAAAGACAGTCGTGAAAATCAAACTGTATCAAGAGAAGACGCAGAGAACCTTTACAATGAGCTGTTGCAGACCATTGGAGACTCCCCACCATCTGCAATTTCAACAACACAGAAGGAACTCGGTGTTCCCGAGAATACAGATGAGCAGGGCATTGACTTGAACAAGACACCCCAGCAAAAGACGCCCACAAGAAGAAAAAAGCATCGCCCAAAGGTGATTAGAGAAGGGAAACCCAAGAGAACGCCAAAGCCCAAAGATCCAAGTGACGGTACTTCAAATGAAACACGGGTAAAAAGGAAGTATGTGAGGAAAAAGGGTATAAATATTTTAGAAACACAAGGAGATGATGTTACCAAAAATATTCCAGTGGCAAGTGTTGGGAAAAGAAAATATGTGCGGAAAAAGGGCCTTGAGAAGTTTGGAGATGAACAGCAAAGCAGGATGGATGATGTTGCAACATCAGTTGTCGGTATTCCAGCCAAATCTTGCAAAAAACAGCTGAACTTCGACTTGGATCCTGTAGCACAAGATGAAAGCTATGGCATTAGAAGCAGCCAACAGGGTATAGATGTTAATGTCGAGACTCCAGCAAGATCTTGCAAAAAACAGCTGAAATTCGACTTGGAGCCTGTAGCACAAGATAAAGGTTATGGTATTAGAAGCAGCCAAGAGGGTATAAATATAAATGTCAATCCCCAAGACATAGGGCAAGAAAGAAGAATCAACAGCATACTTGAGAGACCAGCTATAGAGATTGCACAGCAGAATATATCCATGCAAAGTGGGAACCAATATGAGCTAAATGTTCCCATTACACCTCTTGCTAACACAAAGCACCATGCCTTGAACATGCTTGCAAGAAATATGACCATAAAGAATTCCATTCCGGAACATGATAGAAGAGGTAACTTGTATAATAAGGTGAACCAACGTTTTCATGGAGAAGGAATCGAAAATCTTGTGCTTCAAGCAGATATGGTGTCAACAAACCTTGAAAGAGTGCGAGAGCCAAATTTGATGAGTACTCCTCAGTCTCTCGCAAGCAAAGGTATGCTCAACTTAGATGAAAGAAGAGGTATCAAGAGACAGAGTCCCGAGCAGATGTGTCTTAATGCAAATACAATGGATTCTCTCCTCTTGTACCAGAAACTGTTGCTAGGGGTTGCACATCGTGCTTATGATCGCAACAATTTGAGCAGCATTTTATTGGAAAATAGCAAGAAAACAAAGATGCAAAGTGAGTTTCAAACTCTGGTATCTTCTGAACCTTCTTGTATCATACCTCATAAGCCAAGACAAGAAACAAGACAGATCAATGGCATCTATGGAAATGGCTCAGCCATGCATTTATTGACTTCTAGCACTGAAGGAGTCAACCCTTATAAGACAATGCATGTTGGTGGAAATGTCATCAATGGCCAGTTCCGACCACCAATGGCTGCTACCCATTATTTACAGAAGCATCAGGTTTTCTCTGGAATGCAACACCATCCTCTTAGATCAGTACCAGAAAGATCACAGAGATATATTCAGGGGCATGATATTGGTTCCAAAACTGCAATCATGAGCTGGAATCTACCACCACCTACTCCCTCAAAAGAAACCTCTAGATATGCGGTCACAGCTTACCCTGCTACTTCATTAGAAAAAAGGCAGACTGCAAAACCAAATTCATATAACCAAAGGTTAAATGGATTGAATCAGATGTTTCAGCACCATCGTAATGATCCCTTGAAAGGTTACCAGCAACCCACAACAGTGGCAAGAGGTATATAAACAGTATATAGCACTTTTGAACAACAAAGTCCTGGTTTTTCCAATGGTCAGGAGTTTAATGTGCCTCAATATTTCTATGTATTTGTGCAGGACGACCAAGGAAACAGAAACCTGAACTTTCGGTTGATGACATTACATATAGGCTAGAAGGTCTACACATCTATGATGGGAACAAGAAAGAGCAACATGAACTTGTTCTGTACAGAGGAAGCAATGCTTTAATTCCATTTGAGCCTATCAAAAAGCGGATTCCACGTCCTAAAGTAGACCTAGATCCAGAGACAGACAGGCTTTGGAGACTATTGATGGGTAAGGAAGGGAGTGAGGGTGCTGAGACACTAGAGAACGGTAAAGAAAAATGGTGGGAAGAAGAAAGACGAGTGTTCCGTGGACGAGCAGACTCATTCATTGCTCGTATGCATCTTGTTCAAGGTACATATCATCTTAAATCCTTTGAGTTTACATTATATAGCCAAGAGAAATGAAACCATAAAAGGCTTATTGGCAATTTCTCTCCAAGAAGTAGCATTACCATCATCTAGGTGAAAAGACAGTTTCAGACACTTAGATGAAATAACCATCCATAACAGCTTCTGTCAGTCCCATGCTGCGAGGCTTTGTTGGAAGTTTGCCAGTAGTATGAACATAAGCCAATTCTATTGAAAATATGTTTTCTGTTCAAGTCATGAAAGTTATAATATGTAACTACGTGTGCTGAATTTAACTGGCTTCTTTTTTCAGGTGATAGACGATTCTCACGATGGAAAGGATCAGTAGTTGACTCGGTGATTGGTGTCTTTCTCACACAAAATGTTTCAGATCATCTTTCGAGGTGAGCTTGATGCGCTGTGTTGTCTAATTACCTTTAGAATAGTATCTGTTGATAACAGAAATTGATAGATATTGTTTCTCTTGCAACATATGCAGTTCCGCCTTCATGTCTCTTGCAGCAAAATTCCCTCCTAAGTTGTCAACCACCAAAGAAACATGCTGCCAAGATGGGGCATGTGAAGAGCCTATTGAAGTAGCAGAGCCAAATGGCATCACAAAATGTCATGAAAAGATAAAACAACCAGTACCAGACCAAAGCTTTTTTGTATCCTCAAAACCATCTGAGGACATGACACATCAAATTTCATCAACTAGAGGTGCAGCAAATAAGCAGAGCGGGATATCAGAGGAAGAAGTCATTTTATCACAAGATTCCTTCGACTCTTCCACAACTCAAACTGTTGACGAAATTAGGTCAAGCTCAGGATCAAACTCAGAAGCAGACGATGTAACAACTGGCTTTGAAACCAGCAAACAGTCTGACCCACCAGTAAATCTCATACAGGAAAAAGACCATTCTTGTCATGATAACTGGAGCACATTAATAGATGAGCCAAAAGCAAGCATACACCATCTACCAAAAGAACCTGAGTGTAGCATGCAACTTCCTAGAATGAACGGTGTTGACCTGAATAGTTCATCCAGCTTTATTCCAGCCAACTCCCTTCAGCAGGAATCATTTGTTTCATCCGGTCAGTATCAAATGAGTGCAACACCAGGTCCACAAAAGGCTGGTTTGCTGCATTTTGGAGTGCTAGGAAAAGAAAGCACATCTTCCTTGCCCTCATCTAATTCCGAAATCACTGAAGCATGCCATACAAGTAATGTAACTTGTTCAGAAAATGAAACACCAAAGTTCGCAGGATCATCACAAGGCCAATACAATCTACCAAGCAGCCATCCTGTTCATCAAGAAAACTTTCAGCCAGAACCTCCTGTTTGCTCTAGTCAGATTTTGAACACCAATCATCCACAGGTCGGAGAATTCTTCAAGGAGACAACAAGACATGGTGAAACACTGGCGAAAGGTAAAAATGGTGCCCAAAAACAAGACACCCCTATGTTTGAAGGAATACCTTCTTTGGTGGATAAGCAGATTTGCTTTGAGAATACAGTCCCTGAAGCAAAGGCAAAGGAGCAAAACCACTCTTCTCATGAACCACCAAGTGGGGCAGGCACAAATATGTCTAAGGCACAAAAGCGAAAAGCTGAGGATGAAAGAAATAGAGCCTTTGACTGGGATAGCTTGAGAAAAGAGGCACTGTCCAATGGTGAAAAGGGAGAGAGAAGCAAAGACGCAACAGACTCGCTTGATTATGAAGCACTGAGACGTGCCCATGTCAGCGAGATTTCTGATGCTATCAGGGAACGTGGAATGAATAACCTGCTAGCTGATAGGATTAAGGTATTACAAATACATAACCTTGTGTATTAGTAGTTAGTATCATAGTTATAGATTTCAATATGGTTACTGCTTAATGTAGGATTTCCTTAACCGCCTGGTGAGAGATCATGGGAAGATCGACCTGGAATGGTTGAGAGATGCACCCCCTGACAAAGCAAAGTAAGCCCTCAAGGCAATTTCTTAGATTCAAGAAATGCACTCATAAAATGTCTTCTAAGTTCCTTCTAATCTTTTCTATTGAAGGGATTACTTGCTGAGTGTTAGAGGATTGGGGCTGAAAAGTGTGGAATGTGTGCGCCTATTGACACTTCATCATCTTGCTTTTCCGGTAAGTCAATTTTAAAAGTATTATTTGTTACAAATTTGACATACCAAAGCAGTTTTACATTCCTGATATCTTTTTCCAGGTTGACACAAATGTTGGGAGGATAGCAGTGAGGCTAGGCTGGGTCCCTCTCCAACCGCTACCAGAGTCACTCCAACTGCATCTACTGGAGATGTAAGTATATAAAAGTTCTTCTTCATACGTATATTATTCAAGTTATGAAAAGGATGCTGATTAACTTTGCATACAGGTATCCAGTGCTGGAGTCCATTCAAAAGTATCTTTGGCCCAGGCTGTGCAAGTTGGATCAGTTGACATTGTAACTAACACTTATCCCAAGAACTATACATAAGCAACCCACAATATAAAAAGATGGAAAAACAAGAACTATTCTTGTATTGTTATTCAATGCAAGTGTTTCTGAAAATTTAAAAATGCTCGATTTACTGACTAATATGTGGTTCTT
Organism: Cynara cardunculus var. scolymus; assembly: GCF_001531365.2. NCBI lineage: Eukaryota > Viridiplantae > Streptophyta > Magnoliopsida > Asterales > Asteraceae > Cynara > Cynara cardunculus. Next base: position 6,708,398 of record NC_037528.1, read on the forward strand.
TGACAGATATGAGCTACACTACCAAATGATTACATTTGGAAAGGTATGTCACTCTTTACTACTGGATTCCTAGAGTAGTTGGTTTAAAACGAGAGTAGGATTTACTGATGATTACATAAAAAAATATATGTAGGTTTTCTGCACAAAGAGTAAACCAAACTGTAATGCATGTCCAATGAGAGCAGAGTGCAGACACTTTGCCAGTGCATTTGCAAGGTATGATAATCAAACTCTTTTTTCAGCTTTCTTTAATGGAACCAGTGTCTTGTGTATGTGATTTTGTTTAGCAAAATATGAAGAAATAGGTGATAATCACATAAACCAATAATATAAAAATATTCATGTTGGTTTTAATATTTAAAAATACGAAGTTGAACATCAATTTTTTTAATTAAAGATGTTTTTTATCTTTTTTTAATTTGCAAACAGAGGGAGTGACAAGCATGAGCATAATTACATGTTCTAATACAAATATCGTCCTCCAAGGACCAGAAGGGCTTTTTCAAGATCATTTGATCTTCATATTGAAGCAACATAGTAACAATCATTAAACATTCCACTAACGGTCCAAGAAAAAAAAATCAACTAGACCATGTTGCCTTTTCCAATAAGTTGTTGCTGAGAAGAGGGAATCATCATGAATTTCTAACCACTGTATATTTATAAATTCAAGCATACACTACACAATCCACTCACACAAGAACATAGCAATACCATTGAACTAGTTGATCAATGGTACTTGCCTTAGAGGGTGAAAGGCATGTTACCTAAAGAAAACCCACAGGACTTCAGGAGCTGAACTAGAGCCTGAAAAACAATAAATTGATTGGTAATCTGATGATGATAGGAAATGTTGTTCAAAAAGCTTTCAATCTATCTAGAAGAGTATGCAATTGCATTAATAAAATAATAATCTAACTGACATTTATATGGTGCAGTGCAAGGCTTGCCCTCCCAGGTCCAGAGGAGAAACGAATAGTGACTTCAGATGCTCCTGTTGCAACAGATCCAATACCACCTATGGTTATCAGGCCCATGCCACTACCTCAAGCTGAAAATGGTTTTGATAAAAGTGAGAGATCTTTTGGGAGGAATTGTGAACCAATCATTGAGGAACCAACTACGCCTGAGCCAGAAGCTGCAGAACTATCAATAAGTGACATCGAGGATCAATACTATGAAGATTCTGATGAAATCCCAAGCATCAAACTCAACATGGAAGAATTCACAACCAATTTGCAAAACATAATGCAAGATAGCATGGAACTTCAAGATGATATGTCCAAAGCACTAGTTGCATTGAATCCTAATGCTGCTTCCATACCAACACCAAAACTGAAGGACGTTAGCCGGCTGAGGACAGAGCATCAAGTGTAAGACGCAGGAGGGTCTGAAATATTACCTCTTTATCATATGTTCTTCAGCTTTTAATTTACCTCTCATCCTGTTGCAGGTATGAACTTCCGGATTCACATCGGCTTTTGGAAGGGGTTAGTAATTTTGTTGCTGACAAGTCCTTTGGCACATGCCTATACATAACCAACTAACTTCTACATTCTCCTATTTTCAGTTGGACAAAAGAGAGCCTGACGACCCAAGCCCCTATCTCCTGGCAATATGGACACCAGGTTGGCAGATAAGCTTTTGCCACCTATACAAAAATTGTCAGTATGCATTAATCATGAAGAGAGGGACAAGTGAGGCAGCAACTACTAGAGTTACTCCTTTGTGACAGGAAAGTCATGCCTCATGAGTCAAGTTACAGAGCATGCAAGTCTTCCTTCCCAACCCTCAAGCCGAGCAGCATACATGCATTGAGCCACCTTTTTATACACTAGTAATCTAAGAGCAGACCTTAACCAACACCTTTGCTAGTTCATATATCATGAAGATAGATTTTAAAACAATGTAGGACTAATTCCCAAAGAAACAGATTGACAAGTGTTATATGTAAATTACAACCCCTCCCCTCCCCCCAACAAATTGCACACTCACTTCCAGGAAAATATGCTTCTCATATTCTGCACAACATAACACTAATGTGAAGCTCTCATATCAGGTGAAACTGCAAATTCAGTACAGCCTCCTGAAAGAGAATGTTCAGCCCAACAATCCGGCAAGTTGTGTGACCGGACAACATGCTTTTCATGCAACAACATAAAGGAAGCAAATTCACAAGTGGTCAGAGGAACTATTTTGGTGAGAAACCTCAACTCTACAATACAGGATACATACTGCAACTATCATGAAAAACAAGTTATACCAGCTAAATTTTAACCTGCTTCCGTAACAGATACCATGTAGAACAGCAATGCGAGGGAGCTTTCCGCTCAATGGCACATATTTCCAAGTTAATGAGGTGTGTAACTGAAATTCCAAAATACATTTTTTCCTCAATCTTCAAATGCTACCTATATGGAAAGAGGCCTTCGAAAAAAACACCCCAGCTTTTTTCCTTGCTTTATTTAAACCTTATTAAACTTATTACAAACCATCTCTTACCTCCCATGACCACTTATTCACTTGCAAAATGGTCCAGTTCAAACAGTCCTTGTACAAAATGCAATATATGATTCAACTCGACGGAAGCTTATTCTTGGCTTTCAGACTCATAATTCCAGATCAATATTTATTTAGTAGCATTTCATCCATATATGTGTACCATGCAGATGTTTGCGGATCATGCATCAAGCATGAACCCAATTGATGTTCCAAGGACGTGGATTTGGAACTTGCCGAGACGAACAGTGTACTTTGGGACTTCTGTCTCAACAATCTTCAAGGGTACAAGCTCATGGACCTTATATTGCATTCTTCTAAAGTTTACATGTGTACTTAACAATAAAAACTGGTTTTTCTAGGACTAACTACTGGGGGAATTCAATATTGCTTTTGGAAAGGTATGTATCACTTCAATTCTCAAACAGAACTAGTAAGTGAGCATCATCATGAACAATTTGAATGTTTGGACAATGTGCATCATAAAAGAGGTATTATAACTTCATTACATGCATACACATCAGCACATGTGGAACAGGGTAAGTATCATTGGTAGAACCAAGAAATATGATATTGTTCATTAAGGTTCCCACTTCCCACGTTGATAAACATCTGACACGCTACCATAAGTCACTAAGTTTCTATGGTATGTAACCATATCTTCAGAGAAAGAAATCCTAAGAACGGCATGGAAGTTATGGAATAACTGTACAAAATCAAATACAGTCATAAAAATTATGGGAAGGCATAAAAATTATGGGAAGGCATAAAAATTATGTGAATAATCAACTTAAAAAAATAATGCTGCATAACTAAACAACAGCGACTGAATTCAAGATCATGCATGCAAGCTTCTAAATAACCAAACAAGAGCAGAAACGAAAATAACCAAACAAGATTAAAAAAATCAAGAAATGCTTAACTTCAAATACATTCATGCATTAGTTTGAGTATCACAATTATTTTGGCAAGAACCTAATTGCAATAGTTGAGATTATTACCAAAACCTTTGCTTCTAAGTTCTAAAAACTATATACCTGTGAAATGTCCTACACTAATTAAATTTATAATGGTATGTGGTGGAACATTTGCAGGATTTGTTTGTGTGAGAGGATTTGATCGGAAAACTAGGGCTCCTAGACCTCTGATGGCTAGATTACACTTCCCAGCAAGTAAGGTGATCCAAGACAAAAAACAAAGGCAAATAAATGAGCTAAAACAAATATAAAGCTCCATGTTAAAGAACTGTCGTAGGGAAAAGAGCTCAGAAACTAACCAATCGTTGTACATTCAACGGTCATGTCCATGCTTTAACACAGTCGCAGTGACATATGTAACTTAGCAGAGAGAAGTTGATGCAAGATTGCCATTATCATTATTTCATTTCCCTATGCTCAAAAAAGGAGCCATTCTTTTACCAGTTAGTGCATCTTACAGAAGAAATATGTTAGTTGAGCAGTAGGTTCTTTTTTTGCTTTCAGATACATGTATGTATTTTCAAACAGCTTTCAAATAATACAATTTATCGGGAGCCATTGTCTTGTGCAAGTGATATCTCAATGCATTTGGCTTTCGTGTATGACCATACTTTATCGTATCTCTGTCCAACATCTTTTACGGTCATCCCAAGATGAATATCATTTTGTGTTACTAATTCTGCTGAGATTTATAGATCCTCACACTAAAAAGATATCAACTTATAATTTCTCCATCACCATTGCTAAGTAATCTGCAGTGAATACTCAGGTATCATGATTAACCCATAAATGTTAAAAGTTGTTAAATTGTTATTGAGCTAATTGACAAAAGTGATTCTATCATCCTACTACATCGACTAACATAAATCCATAGCAATAGTTTATAGGCATTTCGTTTTGTGGATCAAATGAGTTATGTTTTCGTTGTAGATTTGAAAAACATTGTTTTGATTCAAGTAAAAGAAAACGCAAGCACTCCATTGTATAACTAATTAGAATATTGGAGTTACAAAACAAAGGAAGTACGGATCGATTCTAAAAATTAGAAGATCGATTTTCAAACAAGAAATACAACATATGGCAAATCCAATATCTCCATAGATATTTGCAAATCAAAACAAATCAAAGCTAAATATAACGTTAAGTAGTAATCAGCCATGGATAACACAAACGTTATTGCTATTCATAAGAAATCAAAAAACATCATACATCGCATATAAACTTCATGTACTTATGAAATAACTTTTTTAATATAAATCTTACCTGATTGATCAGAGAATGAATGAATCCGAACCCTAAACCCTAAAATCTCCCAGTTCTTGCACGACGATTCGTGTTCCTCTGTGCATCTACAAAAAAAAATCATAGAAACTCAAAAGAACAAACGAAATCTGGATTCAAAAAAATCGTACATGTCAGCGAATGAAGGTCCGAAAAAGTAGTCTCTCTCCTTGGCGCTTATATATTTGCATTTTTGGCGGCCCTCTTTTAGTTTTCCCTCCTCTTTCGGGAGACATTACACATTCATATTCTTCTGGAGCCTTCACTGTCCTAAAAAATTGACGCTTTATTTTTTATGTTGAATGAATTTTATTTTTTTGCCTACAAATTTCTTTCATATATACCAAAGTCACACAATTTAAGCTCACCGGTGGACAACCCAAGATTAAATCCGAGACTTGTCTTTTATTTATGTAAAGTTGTCATGCCTCTTTTATTTATGCCCTTTTGATTTTGTAACCGATATATTGTATCCATATTAGCTTCTGCAATGTATAGTAAAAATTATCTTTTCTCCAGTTTTCTGTATTTTATACCCAATTTGTATCCATGATAGAGGCGAAAATGGGTTGAGTTGGTCAGTTTGAAGTTATATCAACAACTCAACCTAATATCTACGGTTTGAAGAATCTCAACCACCCCAATCCATGCAAGTTGGGTCGGATTGGGTTGCTCGAATTCAAAGTTTAAAGTATTTAGGTCTTTTATTCTTTAAACAAGAACAAAAACGACATTTTCATTTATGGATCGCTGGGTTTTCTTATTAAGTAATTACCCCATTGTGTATCCATGGTTTTATTGTTTTTCTGATTCGAATATTTTAATAAATTCTAATGAAGTTTTTAGAGGTATTTGCTTTTTTAGAACGTGCATATTAGATTGATCGAATAGGGTTGGTCGAGGTTTTGTGCACCTCGAAATTGCCCAAGGGTTATCGATGGATATGCCATGAAATAATTCATATGGAAATTTGTATATTTTGTTGTCAAATTTATTTTGAGAACCTACACAAACATACCTTGATGTTAAATCAGTACACGAAAAGGAGTAACGATTACCAACAATAAATGATACTTTTATCCATGAATCGAGGTATTGTTTTCGATCTAAGATCCAATTCTTATAAGGGTATCCTCCATGCTCGTTATTTGCCAACATTTGTTTAGGTGTCAATTTGGGAGTAATGTTTGTTCATGTGAAGATATGTTGAAGATTCAATACGACCAAACAAACCGTCACCAATAGAAACTAGGAGTGGTTTGCTTTGATCTTGTGAAATGATACATATTTTGATGGTATATACATATCAATGAATATAAAATCTTCGATCCTCAAATTTTATGGTACTTTTTAAATGTTGTTTATCAGACACTTATTGGTAAGCGTTTATCGGGTAAGACTTTAGTTCATCAAAACGACATCGTCTACAACAATTTACGCAGTAAAACCTTAATATGACAAGAGTCGTCGCTCTCACTTATTTGATAAGACAATTGGTACTTGTCTCGCTTTTACCAGATAAAGTTCTTACCATATTCATCCGGTAAGGCAACGTAATTTTTCTTCTTACAATTTTGATTTTTGAAATTCAGTATTGAAATGTAACTTAAATATTACATCTACTTGAATTTATATATTTGGAAATTTTGTAATACAGCTTACAAAAACTCGAAAAATCATTCGCATGCATATAACTTGTTCTGGTCCAATAAACGGTCTTGGGCCAAACCGGGCCTTGAATTTCTAGAAATCTTGTAAGACCATCTACATAGACCAGTAATCAAGGTTTGCCTTCGCATAAACAACACTACATATCCGATAAAAAAAACGTAGACCGTTTTATCGGTTGATTGAAAAATGAGCCGATAATCATAATGCATCTCCTACGACCTTCAAAAATACATCAACTTTTTTATGGCCAAAATCCGATGCCCCTAAAAAAGACCGTTTGTTTTTATTTAATATGTTTAATGATCTACACAACTTATTAATTAAGTTTTATTTGGATTTTTGTTTATAGAGTTATTTAGGGTTTGTTGTATCCATTCAACCGTGACATTTCCCAACCTTACCCTTCTCTCAAGAACGACCTCTTTGTTATTCTTCATCTAGAAAAAACCGTTATTATTCCTTATTCGTCGCTCTACCTACTTATGTATCGGATAATGAGATTTTAATTAAATTCATGACCTTCTGCCCCTATATAAGAAAAAATGACTTTATATTCATGAGAAAGTCATGAATTTAATTAAAATATCATTTAAGATTATATCTATACTATATTATAAAACATTTAACAAAAACTCTTAAACATCATTTTTTTATACATAAAGTACTATCTATTGATGCATATTACTTAAAATTTAAGATTACAAGTAAATAATGCATAATTACAATTTATTAAAGCTCAATGTTTGAATTCGTATAGCTAACTGCATATAAACATAATTATATATTGGATTAACATTTCATTTTAAATATAAAAAATGTAAAATATAATTAGGATAATCATTAGGGATATTATAACATAATATTTAATTATTATCTTTATAAAAAAATATCATTAAATTAAAAGTAAATTACCTAGTTATTAAAACTAAATTAAATTATAATAAAAAAAYTGAATYAAAWAAATTACACAAAAAACRWRAACTTTTAAATAGTTAATTATATACAAATATAGATATATATATTTAAAATTTCAAGATATCTTCAAATTTATATTTTATTCAAAATAAGAACATTATCTTTCTTTTTTTATAAAACCACAAAAAACCGTATTATAACATTGACAGAGAACAAAATAAAACGAAACATTAAAATCGAGATGTATCTCGCTACATTGCGCGAGTACCCTTCTAGTACCTAAAAATCTTCATTATGGAATCATTTAAATATATAACATTAAGTGATATTTTGATTAAATTCATGACCCCTTTACCTATTAAAAATAAAATGAATTCATACTCACCAGAATGTCATAACTTTAATTAAATATAATTTAAAGTTATATACATAGATATCTCAAAATTTCAAATTATTTAAGATAGTAACTTTCTTACATATTCTTTTAAATACACGACATTCTGACATATTTTTAGTCATTATTTTGTTATAACATGACATTATTCAGTTAGACAGATGCATATAAAACTTGTTAGAAACTGATGCATTTTTAAAAGAAATTTATTGAATGTTATTTCCCTAAGTAACCCTCGATTTTTAGTCTGTATCCTTTCAAGATTGGGGCTTGTAATTTCTTAAATGATTACAGTTCATATTTTCTTATTTCCCTAACAATTATAAACGAGGAATTGTCCTTCAATTTTGGCAAGTGCATCTAGGGTCGATAAATAGGTAAGGGTAAGCTCGTTACTCATTACGTTTTAGTCTCTTGGATAAGAGTACGGGTAAGAGATTTGTATTAGTCTATCCATGTATTCATTATCCGTTTACATGACATTTTAGTGAGTAAGGATGGATAAATGATTTTTCAATGCCCATTCACCCATTAATATTATTAAAGTAAATCACCTTTTTGTCTTTGTGGCTTGTTAAAAATAGTGGATTTCATCCTTGTAGTTTTAAAATATTATTTTTCATCCTTATGATTTGTAATTTATTTCTATTTTCGTCTCTGAGGCCAAAACACTACTTTTAAATATGAAGGAATGAATAGTAAACCATAAGAATGAAAATAATAATAAATTTTAAATCATTAAAACATAAAAAAATTAATGATCTATAAATCATAAAGACGAAAATATAAAGTTTCAACAAACTATAATCACTAAAAAGATAATTTACTCTTATTATATATACACACATAATTATATAAAATGAAATATTAATATTTTTTCTAGAGTAAGATTTTGAAATTTCGCTTTTTGTCCCTCTATTTTGTATTTGTTATTGTTTTTATGATTTTATCCCCCTGAGTTATAATTTATTATTGTTTTCGACCCTAAGATTGAAATTATTAAATACCCTCAATTTAACTTAAGGGTATTTTAGTTTTTTTTCCTTTGGTTTATTAAATATATTTTCTGGTTTCCTTTTTGATATTTTAATCTTTTCATTTTTTTTACAAAAGAATCAATACATAAAGAATTATATTATTTTGTTATTGTTTATGATTAAATAATTAAAGTTATTCTTCATACAGTTTGTTATTTCATATTTTATTTGTCATTATAGTTTTAGTTTCTTTTTACTTCGATTTTTGTTACTAACGTCATTCAAGTGTAAGTCGTTGAACACCCCGCACATGATCGATAGTAATAAAAAATGGTGTATGCAGTTTTATAAATATAATGTATAGTTTTATAAACTTATTGTAACACATTTATATGATGCATACATTTGTTTGGTATAATTTATTGACTTACGAAACCAAATAATTGTATGTCATGTTAATAAAATTACATACATTTGTTTGACAAAAATAGCTTATAAATAGTGAATAGTTTAGTCATATACAAAATATAATCGTTTGGTCTCTAGTGTGTGTGTATATGATATGTGTTGAGAATTCAACACATAATGCATCCGTTTTACGTCGTTTTACTTAAAATTAGTTTCTTTTCATTTCCACTTTGAGCCATTTTGATTTATTTCTTTATACTTTTGTTATGGATCTAAAATATTGTGGTTTAACTTGTTGGGGCATAAAAATACAAGCTAACGGATAATTTTTGTTAAAACAGCCTGATGCTACAGCATTGCAGCAGCAACTACTTGTTACGTGCACGGTTTTGCGAGGGCTTAACGATTAAGCTGCTGACTTTTGGATGCTGAATGGACGACAGCTAGATACCAGCTGGAAGATTTTTATAATCAGAGATTTTTGAATTAATATGTCATCTTGTACTTTAGATTCCCTTTTATTAACTTTTAGACATTACTTAGTGATTAATACATTTGTTGTTTAGTGCAAGTTTTTGGGTATAAATAGGGGGCTTAGCCATATGTTTTAGACACACCTTATAACATATATGCAAGATCAAAATTAGCTAGTTAAGGCTGATTTTGAAATAATCTTTTGGAGAAATTTCAAGTTATTGAGTTTTTAAGTTTTCTTCTTTAATTTCTCGTATTTTATTTTCCGCTCTTTATTTTACATTCCTTTACGATTATTGTCATTTACATTCCGTCATTTACTTTCCGCAATTTATTTTCTTGTCATTTATTTTTCCGTCATTTACATTCTTGTCATTTACTTTCTCGTCATTTATTTTCTTGTTATTTACTTTACGCAATTTACGTTTATGTCTTTACTTTCCGTCATTTATTTTTTACTTTCCGTTATGAGTAGCTAAGCTTTTATAGCTTGGGTGTAAGACGGAATGTGAGATTTTCAAACAAAACAAAAGTAGCTAAGTGTTTTCGTAAACAACGTTCCATTGTTTCATTCGAGTTTTTATAAAAACCAAGCACACTTCTTGACGGGTTGATCACTTCGAAAGTGTTAAAGTGCAATGGACTTTGAGATAAGTCATTAATAAACACGTCAACTTGAATGACATAAGAGGTAGACTTGAGAAAGTTGACAACAAGGAGACTTGTCATTTATGTTTTTCAAAACTTAACTCCCGACGGGTTGGTCACTATTCGWAAGTGTCAAAGTGTGATATATTCAGAGATGAACTATCAAGAACACGCCAACTCGAATAATATGGGAATCGACTCGAGAGAGTGATTTTTAACAAAGAGATTTGTTTATCCATATATTTTGAAAACACTATCGTGTCACTATCCCCGGTCCGGACACCGCATAGATATATGGGTGGAAAACTATAAGATAATGCAATGGTGAAGTCCGAGACGAATGCCTTCAAAATAGATGGTATAACTTAGTTTCGAAACACTGCTTGATGTAGCATTTCTATAGCATTGGTTGCTGGAATTTGTGTTTGGGTAACATAATCAAATACAATATAAGCATCTTATTTTAAATATAGAAAAT
>NC_037528.1:6719219-6725406 GCF_001531365.2 Cynara cardunculus var. scolymus
TTACATAAAAAATGAAAATTTTTAAATAGTTGATTTGATATTAACATTGATATATAATTTTTATGATATTTTCAAATTTATATTTTATTTAAAAATAAAATCATTATTGTTTTTTTAAAAACACATAAAATCGTATTATAACATCAATAGAAACAAATAATAAAATAAAACATAAAAATCGAGACGTGTCTCCATGTATTTTGCGAGTACTACAAAATTATGATGTGTGATGCGTCCTTATGCAGAGAGGGAAACAACAAGTTTTAAAAGTTTACAGTGGGTTAAAGTTCAAATGCAGGTACGGAATGGGAAAGAGAGCGGCAACGGTTCATGGGAATTGAGGAATCCATGTATGAAAGCGAAATAATCGCCATTTCAAATCAAACGTATATACTTCTTGATTCTAACATCTCCCTCCCATTTCTGCAACTCATTCTTCCTCCATCATCAACACTTAGCAATGCCGCTGGACACATCAAAAATCGAAACCCTAACTCCATCTCAATTCATCACTTTCACAATTCCAAACTCTATTCCTAACCCTGTTAAACACTACTGCTATCTCCGCAGTCCACTGCTTCGCGTCGCCCTCCTCGATTCTCCAAAAGTCACCTCCAATGGTGATGCCCCATTAATCGCCGCCATGATCGTACCGGGCCACCGGGAATCAGACTGGATCTTCTGTACAGAATCCGGACATTTTCAACTCCTACTCAACTTCTCCAACGTCTCCCGCCTCATCCTTATCGGTAATAATCCCCAACCTAATTCAGGAGCCTCCATTTATATTCGCCCTCCCGTTACTGATACCCTCGATACGGAGAAACTAGAAGACGATTTGAAACCATTCGTAATCGCTTTGCATCCCACAGAGTGTTTTCAAGATGGTTTGCCCGAACCCGTATTCTTGACTTATGAAGATGATATAATGTATCGTGCGACTATATATCGATACGTGGGTCCTGTTGTTGGTGAATTTCTTATTGAAGATGTTGAAGTGGAAAGTAAAGATGATACCAATAAAGTTTTCAGAAGGAGGTTGAGGTTTAAAAGAACGCCTAATTTGATACAATCGGAGATCCCTCTTGTTCCGACTATCAGTAATGCCATGGGTGATTTGGGGTTAGATTTGCCAAGTTTGAGGAAAATGAATGAAGTGGAGTTTAGGGTTGATACAGATGTTTTGGTTCAGCCATACTTAACTGCTATGGTTTCTGGTCTTTTCTTGATTGTTTCCCTTCTTGATCAGCGGATCAAACAAGGGTTTATTCCAAGAGCTTTATGTTTAGGGGTTGGAGGTGGTGCTTTGTTAAGTTTCTTGAACACCCGATTGAAGTTTAAAGTTGTTGGAGTGGAGTCCGATGAGGTTGTTTTGAGCATTGCAAGGCAGTATTTTGGGTTAAACAGTGGGAATTCTATTCGACTATTTGTTGGAGAAGCTATTGGATATATTGCAAAGATTGCCCGCCGACAAAGAGAAAGGAGCACACGTGCTTCGCAGGCTAATACTGATTGGTTGGATGATAAATATGATGTACTCATGGTGGATTTGGATTCAAGTGATGCTAGAGCTGGTACTCCTCCAGCAGAAATTATTAAGAAGGCGATTTTTCAGGCGGTTAGATTAGTTCTTCATGATCATGGTGTTTTTGTGATCAATGTAATCCCTTCTGATGACCTGTTCTATATGACACTGATACAAAAACTTCAGGATGTTTTTCACAAGGTCTACGAGATAAAAGTTGGGACCAAGAATGATTCCGTACTTGTGGCCACCATGTCATCAGTACCTAATGACCATGACAATGATTTGTCGATAAAGCTGAGATGTACGATTTCAGGAGCATATGTGGACTCTATAACGGAATTGTGATTTCAAAGAGCCTTTTCCAGTACAGAGGTTTATTCGGTTTGTTACTAGTTATAGCCATCATACTTCGATTTTTTTTTTTTCATTAGAAAGGCAAGAGATAGGGAGAAATCTGCACCCCACAATTGAAGTACAGTTTTTGTAGATTTGATGAGTAGCAGATAGCTTATTAGATGTAAACATACAGAATAATGAAGATCAAGATTCCCACAAAAATTGACAGTTCTGTCCATTTCTTGTTTGGCTATCAACTTCGTGTTTAGAGGATGCATCGAATTTTAACAACCATCTCTCTGCAGATTTGTTGATGGTTTATGTTTGTGTGCTTCTATGTAGAATGATGTGCATAATGTCTTGATAAACTGTCGAACGAGAAATCTTATTTATGATAGCTTTTCTGCAAAATCTTGCAAGAAGTTTGAGATTTCAGGGTGTGGGGGTTCAGATTGATTCATTACCTGATTAATCAATCGGGTAAGTTTTTTTTTTTATTAACCAGGATATTCAATTCGCTATGTGAGCCGACTAATCTTAGAGCCACCACCTGTTTATGCAATTTGCCCCCACATTAACTTTTATATTTTATACAGTTGATCTATGATCTTGACAAATATGTAACAGGACTCCAAAAAATTGAAATGCCCCTCAGTTTTATCTCATTATTATGAACAAACAACAACAAATGCCTTGTTTCATATGACATAAAGAAACAGGCCACTATCCAACCCAAATACCTTTCTTTGTATGTACACAAATATGTACAGATGGTTAAAAATCAGTTTTGGACCGGTCATAGACCTAAGTGGTTGAAGTGTAACTGGTCTGTCAGGCATGATCCTGATCAGAATTTTGGGACTGATCTTGGTTTGTCAATCGAACCCAGTTCCGAGTCCTACTTTTTTTTAAATATATTATAAATAAAATTACACAAAAATGTTTTTCAATTTTTTTTATAAATATGATTTTGAAATTGGATACTAAAATATACTTTAAGATGACGTTTGTTTTTCAAGAGATGTTGAAGTTTGAAGTTTAATTTCACTTCTGATTTATAAGAGGTGGTCCTGAAGTCTGAAATCTATATCAGTAAGATTGTTTGTTTTTACGCCTGAAGTCTAAATTTTGAATCGGTCAAACTAGTGCAAAAATATAAACGATAAATACATTTTACAAAAGTATAAAAGATAAATAGTTTTTGCTAACAAATCTCTTACAATCCCAAAAATATGAACCATTTGATAGGTGGCGGATTAGGGTTAAGAGGTTTTAAGGGATACGTTTACCACTTAAAATTTTAGAGGACATTTAGAGTTTTCAAACTCTTATTTTATAAATAAAACAAACATTTTTAATACCCAAATATCTAAACAAATAAGACTTCAAAAATATTAATAAATAATTTTGAAAAAAAAAAACAGACCCTAAATATTACATTACTCAAGATATATTTTTTTGAAAAACTTAAAATTATAATTTATAAATACTCGAATAATTAGTCCCTATCCATATAAGTGGTCATGATCCTGTAAGCAAGCACTGAAGCACTGGACCTGGTCTTGAATTTTCAGAAATTTCGTAAGTGGTCACGTGACAGACCGGGCTGAATATGGCACATGTCTATTCTCCAGTAGTCTACAATCTAGAAAAATATAGGCCCAATCGGAAATCTAAAGCTTATTACTATTGGGCCCACCATCAATGTCCAATAGCCCAAAAAACTTTATGGGCCTACCCCCATATATTGCAATCCATTTCTCTGAGCACACAGCCCAATAAATGAGGGCTTCTCTTCGTATAAATAGCATCACATATCGGAAAAATAAAGACGCATGGCACATTTTTTATAGGTGATCGAAAAATGAGTCGATGATGCGATACATCTCCTACGACCTTCAAGAACACGGTCAACTCTTGGTAACTCAATATGTTAAGCCATTTTTGTTTTTGATTTAATAACACGTTTAACCGTCTTGATACATCATAAATAAGACGATATCTGAATGTTTGTTTAGGGCACCGTTTAGGATTTGTTGTATCTATCAAGCTGTGACATTCTCGAACCCTATCTTTCTCTTAGAACCCGCCTCTGCTCTATTCTTCCTCTGCAATCAACGCTCTCCCTCCTTAATTGTCACTTGATATTGCACGGTTTGATATTTCTTCATCTCTTATATTTAGATGTATAACCTTTAGGGTTTGGTTCCAGTGGCAAGAGAAGTTACAGTGAGAATCGTAAGAAAATATCTTTACCATTGGATATCTCTAATTGAATGTCAACACCAATGAGATGTATCAATATGTACCTAATCAATACCCGTTTAAAGCATAATTCATTGGTGGACATGATATTAAAAGGGTTGAGATCTCTTCTTATATTTTTCACTTTATCTTTTTTTATCATATGATCCTTCACCTATAATCATGAATGGTATTTTTAATTAAATCTATGATATTATTTGTCCGATCTGATACTGGCCAAAATTTTGTGCTTGGTTTTGGTTTGTCAACCAAACCCTCTTCTATAAATAAAATTACACAAAAATGGTTTTCAATTTTTTTTATAATTATGATTTTGAAATTGTATACTAAAATACACTTTAAATATTACATTATTTGAATTTAGTTTCCTTTTAAAACTTAAATTATAGTTTATAAATACTCGATAATCAGTCCCTCTGCATATAAGTGGTCATGGTTATGTAAACAAGAACCATACCCAGTCTTGAATATTCAGAAATTTTAAAACTGGTCCTGTGACAGACCAGGCTAAAATGACACACGTCTATCCTCCAAACAAGAGATGGCCAAATGGGCCCGCCCGATGCGGCACCGGCGGAGGACCCGAGACCGACGATTATGGTTTTCATTCAAAAACAAGGTATGGCCCGTGGTCGGTTATAGGATCAGCCTGAAAGTGACCCGATTTTATTTTTTCAAAAAAAATGTATTTTTAAATGTATTTCTAATTTTCTAAGTGTATTTGATTAAAAATCAAATTAGAAATTACAATAAAACATAATTTTTAAGTGTATTTGATTGAAAACTAATTATAAAACGTAACTTTTAAATTTATTTGATTGAAAATCAATTATAAAACTACAATAAAACGTATTTTTTAAGTGTATTTGATTTATCTGTTTAGATATTTTAAAATGTATTAGAATAACAATAAAAAAAATTAAATTTTTTGTCAAAAAGAATATAAAAAAAGTTTTATTTAATATAGTATCGGTTTGGGTCCAACCAGGGACGAGTTACCGTAACCGGTTACAAGTATCCCTAGCTGGGACTTGGTATTTTTGACCCAGGACCGATTTTTGACCATGTTAATCTAGACTAGAGATGGCCAAATCGGCCCGGCCGGCCCGGGACCGTCGGAGGACCGGGACTGACAAAGGAGCGGCCCGGGACCGGGACCGGTAAGGACCGGTTATGGGACCGAAAACCGGGACCGGCTGAGGTTTTTGGTAGTTTCGTAGGACCGGGACCACTTATGGGATTGAATATGGACCGGCCCGGCCCCAAAATTCAAATAATTTTATAAATAAATGTATTTTTAAATAATTTTATAATGTATTTTTATAAGAAAACGTAATTTTAATTATATTAAAACGCATTTTTAAATTGTATTTGAGTGACCCAATTGTAAATTTTATAATGTATTAAACATATATATCATTAAAAAAATCTTATTTTTTAATGCAAGAACCGGGACCGGTTGGGACCGGGACCTGTTATGAAGTACCTTGACCGGTCCTATCATTTTCGACCGGGACCGGGACCGGTTACGTCGGGATCGGTTATGGCCGGTTATGAGAAAGGTTAGGACCGATTGGAACCAGCCCGGCCCGGCCCGGGATCGGTTTTTGGCCATCTCTAGACTTAGATTCTAGAAAAATAAAGGCCCAATCGGGAATCTAAGGCTTATTACTATTGGGCTCACCAGCAATGTCCATTAGCCCAATCATATGTTATGGGCCTACCCCCAAACGTGGCAATGCATTTCTTTGAGCACACGGAACCCAACAAATGAGGTTTTCCGTTCGCATAAATAGCATCACATATCGGAAAAATAAAGACGCATAACACATTTTTTATAGGTGTTCGGAAAACGAGTCGATGATGCGATACATCTCCTACGATCTTCAAGAACACGGTCAACTTTCTGTAGTCCAAAAAATCTGAAGTCATTTTTGTTTTTAATTTAATACGTTTAATTGTGTAGGAAACCCGTAAATAAAACAATATCTGAATGTTTGTTTACGACACCGTCTAGGGTTTGTTGTATCTATTAAGCCGTGACATTCCCAACCCTAT
>NC_037528.1:6725651-6739361 GCF_001531365.2 Cynara cardunculus var. scolymus
ATGGAAGTTATGGTGAGAATCATAAAAAAAAATCTTCACCCTTTGGGTTTGGTTCCGGTGGCAATGGAAGTTATGGTGAGAATCATAAAAAAAAAATATTCACCCTTTAATCAATCCTTATTGAAAATGTTAACACCAATGATATGCATCGAGATGCATTGGATCAATTACCTTCATAAATGTAATTCATGTGTGAACATGATATTAAAAGTGATCAAATGGTTCAGATCTCTTCTTATGTTTTTCAGTTGAACTTTTTTTCTCGTACGGTCGTTCACCTATAACCTTAAATGGGATTTTTAATTAAAGCTATGATCTTCTCTTTCGGGCCTGATCCTAGCCAAAATTCTAGGGCTGATTTTGGGTCTGTTAGCCGAACCTAGTCATGAATCCTACCTTTTTTTTAATCTTCTATAAATAAAATTACACAAAAATGTTATTCAATTTTTTTATAATTATGATTTTGAAATTGGATACTAAAATACACTTTAAGCATTTGATTACTTGAATTTACTTTTTTTTTTCAAAAAACTTAAATTATAATTTATAAATACTCAGAAAAATCAGTCCCTATGCATACAAGTGGTCATGGTTCATTACTGTAAACAAGAACCAGATCCGGTCTTGAATATTAAGAAATTTCATAACTGGTCCCATGACAGACCGGGAAAAATATGGCACTAGGGCTGTAAACGAACCGAACGTCCAGCAAACCGTTCGGTGGGAGGTTCGTTTATGTTCGCTTATTTAATAAACGAATGGATATGAACCTTTTTTTTTGTTCGTTTAGTTAAACGAATGAATATGAACAAAAGTCTCGTTCATTCATTTATGTTTGTGAACATTCGTTAATTTACCTTTCGTTTATGTTTGTTTATATGTTAAATTTAATATATAATCTTTTATTTTTTTTTACTTTGAATTCAAATAACATTCATTTATGTTCGTTTAGCATGTTAACGAACGAACATAAATGAACACAAACACTCCTGATTTCTACACGAACGAACACGAACACAAAGATTTTTGTTCGTTTACCGTTCGTATTCGTTCGTTTGTTCGGTTAAGTTAGACGAACGAACATTACAAGCCTCTGTTCGTGTTCATTCGGTTCGTCTACTATGGCACACGTCTATCCTCCAGACAAATAGATGGCCAAATGGGCCTGTCCGGCTCGTCACAGGCGGAGGACCGGGACCGACGGTTATTGTTTTCATTCAAAAACAAAGGTCTGGCCGACGGTTATTATAGGGCCGTCTCGAGACTGGACTGATTTTTAAAAAAATATATATATATTTTTATATGCATTCCGAACTTTCTAAGTGTATTTGATTGAAAATCAAATTAGAAATTACAATAAACATAATTTTTTTAAGTGTATTTGATTGAAAACCAATTATAAAACTATAATAAAACGTATATTTTTTATTAATCTGGATATACAACCCGCTATGCGAGCCGACTAATCGCAGGGAGACTATTTGCTTTGCAGACATCCCGGAGTCACCGCGTTTGAACCTTCGTGGCCACAGGGGCGTTTTTATTTTTCCTTAGATTTGAACTTGTGACCTCCTGGTACTTTAGACATTTGGAATCAAGATCAAACCAATCAAACATCGCCCTTGTGGTTATAGAGCATAACTTTTAAGTGTATTAGATTGAAAACCAATTATAAAGTTACAATAAAACGTATTTTTTAAGTGTATTTGATTTACATATTTAGATATTTTAAAATGTATTAAAATAACATTAATTTTATTTTAAAATTTTTTTATCAAAAAGGAATTTTAAAAAAAATATATAAAAAGTTTTGTTTAATATAGTATCGGTTTGGGTCCGACCCAGGACCAGTTAACATAACCAGTTACAAGTAGCCTTAGTTGGGATTTAGTAATTTCGACGGTACCGATCCGGTCCAGTTTGTTAGTATTTCAGCCCAATACCAATTTATCTCAATCCGAGATCGGTTTTTGACCATGTCTTCAGTAGCCTAAAGTCTTGATTCTAGAAAAATAAAGGCCCAATCGGCAATCTAAGGCTATTATTATTTGAACCACTAGCAATGTCCAATAGCCCAATCATACTTTATGGGCCTACCCCCATATACGTGGCAATCCATTTCTTTGAGTACACGGAACGGAACCTAATAAATGAGGTTTTCCCTTGGCATAAATAGCATCACATATCGGAAAAATAAAGACGCATACCACATTTTTTACAGGTGATCGAAAAATGAGTCGATGACGCGATACATCTCCGACGATCTTCAAGAACAGAGTCAACTTTCTGTAGCCCAAAATCTGAAGCCATTTTTATTTTTCATTTAATACGTTTAACTCCGTAAATAAAACAATATCTGAATGTATGTTTACTGCACCATCTAGGGTTTGTTGTATCTATTAAGCCGTGACATTCCCAACCCTATCCTTCCCTCAAAACCCGCCTCTACTTTATTCTTTGTATGCAATTAACGCTCTCCCTCGTTAATAGTCGTTTGATAYTGCACGATTTAATATTTCTTCATCTCATGTATTTAGATATATAACTTAGGGTTTGGTTCCGTTGGCAATGGAAGTCATTGTGAGAATCGTTAAAAAATATCTTCACCATTTGATTAATCATAATTGAAAATGTCAACACCAATGAGATGCATCAGATCAATTCCTTTTTAAAGTGTTATTTATGTGTGAACATGATATTAAAAGTGATCAAATCGTTAAGATTTTTTTTATGCTTTTCACTTTAACTCTTTTTACCGTTCGCTTATATATTAAATTTAATATATAATCTTTTATTTATTTACATTGAATCCAAATAATATTTATTATTGTTCGTTTAGCCCATTCGTTTAACATGTTAACGAACGAACATAAACGAATACGAACACACTTGATTTCTAAACGAACGAACACGAACACAAAGATTTTTCTTCGTTTACAGTTCGTGTTCGTTCGGTTCGTTTGCAACCCTATATGGTACACGTCTATCTTCCAAACATGAGATGGCCAAATGGGCCCGTTCGGCCCATCATCGGCAGAGGACCGGGACCGACGGTTTGGGACCGGTTATAGGCCCGGCCTGAGATTGGCCCGATTTATTTTCAATTTTTTTATATGTATTTATAGCTTTCTAAGTGTATTTGATTGAAAATCAAATTATAAATTACAATAAAACATAATATTTTAAGTGTATTTGATTGAAATCAATTATAAAACTATAACAAAATGTAACTTTTAAGTGTATTTGATTGAAAACCAATTATAAAACTACAATAAAACATATTTTTTTTTGTGTATTTGATTTACCTATTTAGA
Source organism: Cynara cardunculus var. scolymus (assembly GCF_001531365.2). NCBI lineage: Eukaryota > Viridiplantae > Streptophyta > Magnoliopsida > Asterales > Asteraceae > Cynara > Cynara cardunculus. Next base: position 6,728,966 of record NC_037528.1, read on the forward strand.
TATTTTAAAATGTATTAGAATAATATTAAAATATTTTTAAAAATTTAATTTAAATAAAAAAAATTTAAAAAATATTAAAAAAAGTTTTGTTTAATATAGTATAGGTTTGGGTCTGGTCCGGGACTAGTTATCGTAACCGGTTATAAGTACCCTCAAGTGGGACTTAGTATTTTCAACAGGACCGGTCCGAATTATTAGTGTTTCAGCTCGGTACCAATTTGTCCCGACCTGAGCCGGTTTTTGATCATGTCTTCAGTAGTCTAGACTCTATATTCTAGAAAAATAAAGGCCCAATCGGAAATCTAAGGCTTATTACTATTGGGGCTACCCCCATACGTGGCAATCCATTTCTTTGAGCACACGGAACGAAATACGTGGCAATCCATTTCTTTGAGTACACGGAACCCAATACGTGGCAATCTATTTCTTTGAGTACACGGAACCCAACAAATGCGGTTTTCCCTTCGCATAAATAGCATCACATATCGAAAAAATAAAGACGCATTGCACATTTTTTTAGGTGATCGGAAAAGGAGTCGATGATGCGATACATCTCCGACGATCTTCAAGAACACCGTCAACTTTCTGTAGCCCAAAATCTGAAGCCATTTTTATTTTTTATTTAATACGTTTAACTGTATCGATAGCCGTAAATAAAACAATATCTGAATGTTTGTTTACGACACCGTCTAGGGTTTGTTGTATCTATTAAGCCGTGACATTCCCAACCCTATTCTTCCCTCAAAACCCGCCTCTCCTCTATTCTTCCTATGCAATCACCACTCTCCCTCCTTAATCGTCATTTGATATTGCATATTTCTTCATATTATGTATTTTGATATATAACTTAGGGTTCGGTTCTGGTGGCAATGGAAGTTATGGCAAGAATCATAAAAAAAGATCTTCACGCTTTGGTCAAACATAATTGAAAATGTCAACACCAATGAAATCGAGATGCACATGATCAATTCCTTTCTGAAGTATAATTCATATGTGAACATGATATTAAAATGATCAAAGGGTTCATATCTCTTTTTATGTTTTTCACTTTAACTATTTTTCTTACACGATCCTTCACTTATAACCTTAAATGGGATTTTTAATTAAATCTATGACACTCTCATCAGTATGTAATGTAACAATGAAATATACACTCGAATACAATTTGAAAAGTGATATCATAGTCTCTTTGAGTAATAGTTATTAGTTTATATTAGTATTGTAGTATTGATAAGAATTGATTTATAAACATAAACTAGTTGTGTACCCGCGCAATGCGGCGGGAGCCATGAATTTAACGATTTTGAAGTTCCACTGGTTTTATAAGATAAGATTTAATGATGATATATGTTACACTTGATCTTTACCTACTAATACAATTTGAATAAATAAGAGTTATGTATCTAATTACAGACTATCGATTAAAAAAATTGTATGATAGTTTAAAATCCAACATATTTAWACGACTCCACAAATGTGTTCGATTTACACCAAGAGCAAAGAACCAAGAAACTTGAGTTTTAAGATAAACACTCAAAACCAATAAAAAAAACTACAAATTTGATAGATCATAAGCCATGAAAAGACAAAAAAAATTGGTTTTAGAATGAAATTTCAACTGCTTACCCTCTTTCTTGTCCAGAAACTCAGATTAAGGTTGAATTAATACATGTATATATATATATATATATATATTTCAAAAAAATCCAAAAACATATTAATTTAGAACATATTATACAGTGCAATTTGGACAGCCTAAACCCAAAATATATAGTATATATAAAAATAAATAACTATAAAAGTATAAATCGTAAATATAAAAAATATTTTTTTACAATATATATATATATATATATAATATAATTATGTCAAAAACTATTTAATATTGGACTCATTTCGAAGGTATTAACGAGACGATTATAATAGTGTAACTTGTTAAAATAAAAATATATTTTTTAAACATGTTTTAATTGATATACGATTATGTATATTAATTTGATAAAAGTTTAAAATGAAACATTTAAAAGTAAATGACGTAAAATAAATTAATTAACTAATTATAGGAGTATAAAATGTAAATTTAAAATTATAATTTTAAAATATGGGTTGTGAGAGGGTGAATGTATGTTAGGTGAGGAGGGGGTGAAAAAGTGAAAAAGTGATATAAATGGTATCTTGGTCATTTAGTATTTTAAGACTTTAAGATTTTTTTGAATTTGCTTTATAAGATAGTATAGATATAACTATAAAGTAGCGTGCAAACTATGGACAACGAAGCTTGTTGACGATTTGATGCATCCCCTAAACATGTATGTTTTTCGTGGGGAATGTATCAAATAGAAGGTTGAGAGTCATAAAAGAAATGGACAAAACTAGCATTTTTATGGGGATCTTGTTCTTGATTATGATGTATGTTTACATTTAATGAGCCATATGCTTCTCATTGAATCTACAAAAATTGTACTTCAATGTGGGATGCAGATTCCTTCCTATGTCTTGCTTTTCTGATGAAATAACAAAGTATGATGACTATAACTAGTAACAGGTCGAATAAACCTGTTATGTGAACTGTACTGGAATAGGCTCTTTGAAATCACATTTCCTTTATATAGTATATATATGCTCCTGAAATCACATGCCTCAGCCTTTTGGATAAAAGCATTGTCATGGTCATTAGATGCTATTGGCGACACTGTGGCCACAAGAACAAATTTATCTTCGTTCTCGATGTTTATTTCATGGACATTATGAAAAACATCTTGAAGTTCTTGTATCAATGTCACATAGAAACGTTCGTCAGGAGGGACTACATTGATGACAAAAAAACCATGATCATGAAGAACTGATTTAGAAGCCTGGAAAAAGGGCTTCCTAACACTTTCCGGTGGAGGAGCACTAATGCCGGTTCTAACATCACTTGAATCCAAATCCACCATGACAACATCAAATTTAGCATTCAAACAATCAATATTAACCTGCAAATCATGGGTGTCCCCTTTCATCCGTCCACAAGCAACCTTTTCAATCAATTCGATAGCATCTCCAAGAATTAGTCGAATAGAATTCCTATCATTTAACCCAAAAATACTGCCTTGCAATGCTTAAAACAACCTCATCAGCCTCCACTCCAACAACTTCAAATCCCAGTCGAGTGTTCAAGAAACTTAACAAAGCACCACCTCCAACCCCTAAACACAAAGCTCTTGGAATAAACCCTTGTTTCATCCGCTGATCAAGAAGTGAAACAATCAAGAAAAGACCAGAAACCACAACAGTCAAATATGGCTGAACCAAAACCCTTGTATCAACCCTAAACTCCACTTCACTCATTTCCCTCAAACTTGGCAAAAACCCTAAATTACCCACAACATTTCCAGTAGTACGAATAAGAGGGATTTCTGATTGTATCAAGTTAGGCATTCTTTTAAACCTCAACCTCCTTCTCGAATCTTTGTTGCTATCAACGCTACTTTCCACTTCAACAAGAAATTCACCAACAAAGGGACCCACAAATCTACTCACAGTCACACGGTACAACGTAGTATCTTCATATGTCAAGAATACGGGTTCGGGCAAACCATTTTGAAAACACTCTACGAGATGCAAATCAATTACTTATGGTTTCAATTCGACTTCTAGTTTCTCCTTATCGACGGTATCATTATGCTAACATGTTTGTAGCTCCATAACATTTTTTGCCAACAATCGTAAGTTATATTATAACTGCCGTTCAATTCAAAGAATATATTACTAGATGGATACATTTGATGGGTAATCCTCTTGATAAAGCAATAGTAACATATAAATGTAGATACGCTCTAATAAACTCAAAACACATAAAAAATAAAAGAGATATTCTTCAAATTAGGGGGTGTTTAGAATTGCTTATAAAAGCTGTTTTTTAACTTATTTCCGTCTGACATCGGTGATAAGCTGTTTTCTGGTGTTTGGATAAGAAAAAAAATGCTTATACCGGTGCCAAACCGATAATAAACTGTTTTTGATAAGTTAATCTTTCATGACTTACGAAAAACTGCTTATTATCAATTTACAATTTTAACATTGTTTTATTTAACTCCGATTTGATACGCACATAAATTAATAAATATTTTTTCAAAAAAACATAAATTATTTTAAATAAACAATCACAAACACCGCTGACATTAACCATAGTACATAAACAATAGGGATGGCTTACGTTCAACTGGTACGGAACATGAAAGAGCGCTCTGGGAATTGAGGAATCTATGTAAAAATGGCAGCGATGATCGCCATTTCAGATCAAACGTATACTTTTGATTCTGGATGATTTTGTGACAGTTTCGATTTCTGCAACTGATTTTTTCAACCCTTAGCAATGTCGCTGGACACATCAAAAATCAAAACCCTAACTCCATCTCAGTTCATCACTTTCACAATTCCAAACCCTATTCCACACCCTACCGCACGCCACTGCTATCTCCGCAGTCCGGTGCTCCGCGTCGCCCTCCTTGATTCTCCAATCGTCACCTCTGATGGTGATGTTCCATTAATCGCCGCCATGGTTGTACCGGGCCACCGGGAATCAGACTGGATCTTCTCTACTGAATCCGGCCATTTTCAGCTCTTATTCAACTTCTCCAACGTCTCCCGCTTGGTTCTTATCGGTAATAATCCCCCGCCTAATTCAGAACCCTCCATTTATGTCCGCCCTCCGGTTACTGATACCGTCGATAAGGAGAAATTAGAAGATGAACTGAAACCATTAGTAATCGCTCTGCATCCCGTAGAGTGTTTTCAAAATGGTTTGCCCGAACCCGTATTTTTGACATATGAAGATACTACGCTGTATCGTGTGACTATAAATAGATCTGTGGGTCCCTTTGTTGGTGAATTTCTTGTTGAAGATGTTGAAGTGGAAAGTAACGTTGATTGCAATAAAGATTTGAGAAGGAGGTTGAGGTTTAAAAGAATGCCTAACTTGATACAATCAGAGATCCCTCTTATTCCTACTGTTGGTAATGTCGTGGGTAATTTGGGGTTAGATTTGCCAAGTTTGAGGAAAATGAACGAAGTGAAGTTTAGGGTTGATACAGGGGTTTTGATTCAGCCATACTTGACTGCTATGGTTTCTGGTCTTTTCTTGATTGTTTCACTTCTTGATCGGCGGATGAAACAAGGGTTTATTCCAAGAGCTTTGTGCTTAGGGGTTGGAGGTGGTGCTTTGTTAAGTTTCTTGAACACTCGACTGGGGTTTGAAGTTGTTGGAGTGGAGGCCGATGAGGTTGTTTTAAGCGTTGCAAGGCAGTATTTTGGGTTAAATGATAGGAATTCTATTCGACTAATTCTTGGAGATGCTATCGAATTGATTGAAAAGGCTGCCAGCCGACGAACGAAAGGGGACACCCATGATTTGCAGGTTAATATTGATTGTTTGAATGCTAAATTTGATGTTGTGATGGTGGATTTGGATTCAAGTGATGCTAGAACCGGCATTAGTGCTCCTCCACCGGAAATTGTTAGGAAGCCCGTTTTCCAGGCTGCTAGATCAGTTCTTCATGATCATGGTGTTTTTGTCATCAATGTAGTCCCTCCTGACGAACGTTTCTATGTGACACTGATACAAGAACTTCAAGATGTTTTTCACAAGGTCCATGAAATAAATGTTGAGAACGAAGATAATTTTGTTCTTGTGGGCACCGTGTCGCCAATAGCATCTAATGACCATGACAATGCTTTATCCAGAAGGCTGAGATGTGCGATTTCTGGAGCATCTATAGACTCTATAATGGAATTATGATTTCAAAGAGCCTATTCCAGTGCAATTCACAGAACAGGTTTATTCGATTCTTACTAGTTATAGTCATCATACTTTGTTTCTTCATTAGAAAAGCAAGACGTAGGGAGAAATCTGCATCCCACATTGAAGTACAGTTTCTGTAGGTTTGATGAGAAGCAGATAGCTCATTAAATGTAAACATACATCGTAGTCAAGAACAAGATTACCGCAAAACTTGTCAATTCTGTCCATTTCTTTTTCTGCGATCAACTTGGTGTTTAATTCATCTAGAAAAAAGCTATATGTTTAGAGGATGCATCAAATTGTCAACAGCCATCTCTCTGTAGATTTGTTAGTTTGAATGATATGCATAATGTGTTGATAAACTGTCAAACCAGAAATCTTATTTATCCTGGAAACAGGAGTAGCTTTTCTGCAAAATCTTGCAAGAAGTTTGAGATTTCAGGGTTTGGGGTTCATTATCTGATAAAAAACCAGATCCTATGATCATGTTGTTGCTGGTTTTCCTGTTTCCTTTTTTCTTGATTTTGAAAATTGAAGCAAAGTGTATGTTGTTGTTCAAGGATCCAAGACTGTGGGCATCTATTTTTGGTATATTTGGCTTTGTAAGTCATGAACTTTTTCTTTGAATAAAAAACTATTGAATTTTCCAATTTTGAATTATTAAGTCTATGGACAGTTCTATTTTGAATGAATAAACCATCGAACTTTTAAAAATTGGTTATCTACAAATTTTTAACCCACAAAATTACGTGAAACTGGTTAGATTCCCGTTTCTAAAACTTGGATTGGATTTACAAACCCAGAAAGAAGAAGGCAATCGAAAAGGGAAACAAAAAACAAGAAGTGTTTCTAAGTAGATCAAGGTTTTCTGAAACTTCCTTCCGAGATATAAAATGTGTTTTGTGTATGGTTTTCATACCCTGCGTTCGCATACGTGGTTTGTTGGAATTGTTGTGTACATGCTTGTCGAATTAGTAGATAGTGGTTTCCAAATTTGAATTTCGCTTTGGAGGTAGGTGTTCTCGAAGGTGATGGAGAAGGGAGATGAACGAGATGGGAGTGGGGAGAGGGAGGGGTTTCTGAATGACCAAAATAATTCTCGTTACTAGAACGTGGGCACTTAACAAAGGAATTTAACGGAAATTAAGGTCAAGGACCAATGATGAAAGCAAATTAGAAGTACGAGGACTGATACGAAAGAACAATAATATAATAGATATAATTTTAGTTTATTTTAGTAGAGGGTTAAATTCGTAAATCTTTCATAGTTCAGGGTTTGTAGCTGGCTATTTAATATATATTAAACCCAAATAGGTTACGGGCTCAACAGCTCCACACTCCCTATTTCTATTCGCTTCTCGCCGCCGCGAACCCTCGTTGATAACCACCGTCTTCTTTCTCCGCCATTAACGTACGCAAAGGTTTGTACGTATTTAGGAATTCTCATTATATAGTCGTTTCTTCATCGCACCTTTTAATTTCTTTATATTCTTGTTTAATATCCGATTTCTTTTTTCATATCAAAAGTTAACCTCTCCCAGTTTTATTTACATCACCGCATATCAGTCGAATTTGAAGATGGGGATGAAGGCGAAAAAGTCGATGATGAAGAAAGCAAAAAAGGGTTCATCCCAGTTGACGGCGTCTGTTCGAAAAGAGGAAGCTGCCGATTTCTTGGTGAGTTTTAAGCACCATGTTTAATATTTCTAATCATGTTTTAGGTTTTATTTTATTACCTCCATTCCAATTTGTAGTATTTGTTACAAAGTTTAACGAAGTTGTTAGGTCCTAAATAGAAATTTGAAAAGTACCCAGTTTCAGGATTCACTTCTTTTTGGATATGAAGGGATTATTTGATTAGATGGTAATGTTTGATTGATTTGTATTTGTTTATATGTGTACGAAATAGCCATTAGAGGGTGGTCCAGCTCGAAAACTGCCAATTATCGAAAACTCAGAAAATAAAGCTGCTGTGTTGTATATTGGAAGAATCCCTCATGGATTTTACGAGAATGAAATGGAAGGTAAATTTTGGTAAAGGAGCTGTTTCGAATGTTGGAAGATCTGTTAGGATGACAAACTATGACTTGCTTTAACATGGCTTTTTTTTCGCATTGTTCATGTAGCCTTTTTCAAGCAATTTGGAGAAATCAAGAGGATAAGAATTGCACGGAACAGGAAGGTTAGATCTTTACCTTGTTCACATCAAAAGTGTAGTTTTGAAGTTGTTTCTGGTACCATGTTATGAAAAAATAATGTGTTCGTTGTTTGTTTTCTCTTATGTATAATTATGTTACGAAATCGTATAGATGTTCTTTGATTTAACGTAGCCCTTTTGTCTATTCTTACCAGACAGGAAAATCCAAGCATTTTGGGTTCCTTGAGTTTGCGTCTCCTGAGGTTGAACGTTATTCAACCTATATTTTGACTACATATTTTCTGTTTATTCTTGGGAGACCTGAATTTCTTATTTATCAATCTGTTCAGGTGGCAAAGATTGTTGCTGAAACCATGCACAACTACCTCTTGTTTGAGCATTTGTTGCAAGTACAGCTCGTTCCTCCTGAGCGTGTTCATCCCAAGCTGTAAGCATTAGAAATTCTAACATAATGTGCTTGGATTGTTTGTTCTGTGTCCTGTGGTCTTGTTATTTATTGGCTGGAGATTTCATAGAACGTTTGCTTTTTGCTTACTGGCGTATTGATGTGTTTCATACCCAATTACACATGGATATTATCATGCAGCAATTGAAGACCTTTGGGATTGAGATGGATGATCTTCATAGTTGACATAGTGAACAGATAAACATGTGACATTAGTTTAACAGTGGTTCATGTTGAGAAACTTATCTATATGATTTCTTCAAGTGCCTGTTGGAACAATTGTATCTAGAGCTTGATTTTTGTTCTGCTTTTTTTTGGTATCGGTTAGATACAAGATTTGGGATGAAAATGTCGGTTTGTAGTGCATTTGATTGTGTTACAAGTGGGTAATGGGTGGTTGTTTTACTTGGGAACTTTTTTTATAGGTGGAAAGGTGTTAATCGTTATTACAAACCTCTGGACTGGGTTCATATCGAACGTAAACGTCAAAACAAGGTATAATATATGCCACTCTTTTCGTTCAAGAAGTCTTTCTTTCAGATTTGACTTTATGCTGTATATGGCCACACTGGGTTAACTTTAATTTGATGGATTCAGGAAAGGACATTTGAAGAGCACAGGAAGTTGGTAGATGGAATCTTGAAAAGGGACCAGAGAAGGCGCAAGAAGATTGAAGCTGCTGGTATTGACTACGAGTACCCAGAAATCGTAAGAATCTATTGATCCTTACTTATCAACGGTCTTCACATATGTTTCCCGTTGAAGTCCATGACTTATTTTACTGAATCTGATAAACAGGTGGGAAGTAATGAGCCTGCACCAAAGAAGATCAGATTTGAAGATTAAGCCACTTTGGAGGTAGGGGCTAGCAAAGTAAGCATCTTTCGCGTTCTTTTTTCTTTATGAAATCCCCGTTTGCATCCACAGTTAGGGTTAACCGTGCAATGATTTATATAGGGCAGGTGACGAAATGAATAGAAGAAATCTCTGATTAACTTACCAACAAGAAGAACAGTTTTTCTTCTGGTGTGTTTCTGCATATGTAGTTTGCTTGGCCTCTATTTTATGGCTTTTTGGGTGTAGCTTTTAGTAAAGTAGAAAGATGGAAATGTAGTTGAAATTCAGTATTTTCAATGGTTTATGTTATATCGATAATTCATATCTGAAACTGTTTTGATTGTATGTCAATGGTTTCTTTCAAGTCTATTTCGAGTTCAATAGAACATAAGTATTATTGTAATTCTTGATCTACATCGATATTTGCTACATAACTGATGTCATATACGCTGAAAATCCGTTTATTAGATACAATAGATGTGAAGTATGAAGATTTGAACTTTTATCGACAAAGTTTGTTATATTTTATCCTATTTAAAATTTGAGGTAAAGAAATTTCTAAGGAAAATCCGTTGGATCTTTAGAGAGTTTTTTTACCTCGAAAAAAAGATCTTAATCTACAATCAAATGAGATATATTCGTTTATAAAGTTACAGGACTCGTATATCAACTCCCGTGAAACAAAACTTGGAAATCAAAGGAGAGTAACGACAATGAAGATGAGAAGAACACTTATAATGAGTTACAACTTGCAACATTTTTGCCATTAAAACCTTTTTCACGCATCATGGGGTTTTGTTGTTTCGTTAATACCCTATGATCATCTATACTACCAGATTTGAGAAAAGTTATAAAAACAACCTAAAACGCTTAAGGTACTATCTTTTGATGCACACAGTCTTGATTAAAATATCACAAGCACATGTACAACTTCTTAATTCTTTTACATCCTCTTGGTTTACTTCGCCAAAGCTTCTCTTCCCATGATAATCAATTGTTTTTCTTCTCAACATGACGACTCAGAGCTCACTTTCCCTCCTAAATTGACCTCCTTGTTTACATATTAATCGATACCGGTTCATTCTCGATTCAAGGTATCCTTCTCGATTCAAGGTATCATCTACTGCTACTGTCTACCCTAATGGTTTCTGTTTTTATCGATTCATTAGCTTTC
>NC_037528.1:6740220-6746363 GCF_001531365.2 Cynara cardunculus var. scolymus
CCCCCAAGAACACACACAGTCGGAAAAGCAGCAGAATCGACAGAAATCAACGAAGATGGTGATCGATTGATCAAAACAAATCTGTTCAATACACAATTATCGTTATCGATCCAGTTCTTAACCCCCAATTTGTGAAATATAGAGATGAYCGTAGTCGTATAGATGAATTTGGATGGATTCCAACAAGTCTCTACCTACCTACCCACTTTTACGTACGTCTTTGGATTCAACACGATATATATATATACCTTGGCATCAAAAAATCGAAAAAAAAAAAACAAACAAGAACAGGTCAAGATAAAATCGTCCAACGTGTGATTGCTCCAACTACTACTATCGATTGGAGATAAAACAAAAACCATTAGGGTCGAGAATGAACCTTCAATCGAGAATGGAAGTTGACTCGAGAATGAACCAGAACCTTTAAGGTATCCCCAAATCTAATGAATCGATAAAAACAGAAGCATTAGGGTAGACAGCAGCAATAGATGATGCCTTGAATCGAGAAAGGATACCTTGAATCGAGAATGAACTTGCATCGATTAATATGTAAACCATGAGATCAATTTGGAAGGGAAACTGAACTCTGAATCGTCATGTTGGGAAGAGGAACAATTGATCATCTTGGGTAGAGAAGCTTTGGGGAAGTAAACTAAGAGGATGAAAAGGTAGTACCTTCCTTAAGACTTTTAGATAACATGCGAATCAATTATTTGCAACATTAGTTTGCATGCAGGGATGTTATAAATAGATATCATCTAAATTATCCCTCGTAGCATCCATAAAAGCTTTTCTATCTACGTCCATTTTTGGATCTGTTGATTTGTGCTTCTTCTCTCCACTCCTACTGCTTTGATTTATTCTTTGGTTATGTGGTTGGTTGATTTATTAGGCTTTTAGTTTTCTAGAACACAAGTATTATTGTAATTTTTTGATCTATGTCGATATTTGCTACATAATTAATATCATATAGGCTGAAATATGAATATTTGAACATTTATTGACAAAGTTTGTTATATTTTATCCTATTTAAAATTCGAGGTAAAAGACTCTCTAAAGAAAAATCCGTTGATTTTTAGAGAGAGTCTTTTACCTCGAAAAAAAGATCTTAATCTACAATCGAATGAGATAATATTTGTTTATTTGTTATATTTATAACGTTATAGGTAACAACTAACTATACACACTTAGGTGTCGTTTACCAAACGCTTACCCGTGTAAGCGCTCACCAAGTCACTTTACTTTACCGGATAAATATGACAAGAGCTAATAATCTTACCCATTAAGAGCCAAGGCAAGAATCGAGAGTCTTACCCGGTAAGTGAGAACGAAGACTCTTACCATGGTTAGCACTTACCGGGATAAATTGTTGCATACGATGCGTTTTACTGAATAAAATCTTACCCGGTAAGTAATCGATAGTGTTGAATTTTACCGGTAAATAAGTGTTTAGGTAAACGGCCACTTAGAAAACATGAATGTGTTTCTTGTAACAATAAATTTCAAAAACGAAACAGATAGACTAAATGCATGCTCTTATTACTTGTGAAATACATAATTACCTGTTAATTTTTTTTCCCACATACATCAACATCAAAATCTGTTTTTTATTTTTACTGTATAATTTAATGTGATTTTGATATAAATAAGTGTTAATATATAAACAAGGAAAATCGTAAAATAAAAACAAAAACTTAGAACACCTTAATAACCATTCGTTAATAATTTGTAAATATTTTTCCCAATATGCACATAAAAACCAGAAAACATCTTCATGCACATGTACATACCGAACGATTATTAGTATATTCCTCGGTTTTGTCATTTTTCTTAGATTTTTCGTTTACAGGACTCATATATCAATGCCCGTGAAACAAAACTTCGAAATTAGAAGAGTAACGACTATGAAGATGAGAAGAACACCTATGAAGTTGTATTTAATCCCAGCAATCAAGGTCGCCATCGTTACGACAAACAGCTGCCACAACACTAGCAAACTCGCCCATGCCAGCACACTCGTTAACCCAACCGCCACCACATTATCCGGATCCCGACTCACGATTGAACAGTAATACAAAGATGGATGTACCCATTTGGTTTGATTAACTCTTCTTGGAACAATCAATTACCATGAAAATCATTTACTTCTAAGCCATAGCATCTCTTTGAGGCATTTCATCAAACAGTGATCGAGAACTAGAAGGGGAAAAATGAAGACTGATAATACAAGTCAAATAGGTTCCTTATAATGAGTTACAACTTGCAACATTTTTGCCATTAAATCCTTTTCAACACATCATAGGTTTTGTTGTTTCGCCAGTACCCAATGATCATGTATACTACCTTATCAACCAGATTTGAGAAAAGTTTTAAAAACAACCTTAAACGCTTAAGGTACTATCTTTTGATGCAAATAGTCTTAAAGTCTTGATTACAATATCACAAGCACATGTACAACTTCTTAATTCTTTTAGAAATCAAGTTATCAATATGACTCATCCTCTTGGTTTACTTCGCCAAAGCTTCTCTTCCCATGATAATCAATTGTTTTTCTTCTCAACATGACGATTCAGAGTTCACTTTCCCTCCTAAATTGATCTCCTGGTTTACATATTAATCGATACAGGTTCGTTCTCGATTCAAGGTATCCCTTCTCGATTCAAGGTATCATCTACTGCTACTGTCTACCCTAATGGTTTCTGTTTTTATCGATTCATTAGCTTTCAGGACACCTTAAAGGTTCGGGTTTTTATTCTCGATTCAAGTTCTATTCTCGATTCAAGGTTCACTCTAGACCCTAATGGTTTTTGCTCTATCTCCAATCGATAGTAGTAATTGGAGCAATCACACGTTGGACGATTTTATCTTGACCTGTTCTTGTTTGTTTTTTTCTTTTCGATTTTTTGATGTGAAGGTATATATATATATATCGTGTTGAATCCAAAGACGTATGTAAAAATGGGTAGGTAGGTAGAGACTAGTTGGAATCCATCCAAATTCATCTATACGACTACGATCATCTCTATATTTCACAAATAGGGGGTTAAGAAGTGGATCGATAACAATAATTGTGTATAAAACAGATTTGTGTTGATCAGTCGATCACCATCTTCGTTGATTTMTGTTGATTCTTCTGCTTTTCCGACTGTGTGTGTTCTTGGTGTATGTGTGAGAGAGAGAGAGATGGGAGTATGTGGATCGAAGGCAAAAGGATGTGTGGATGTTAGATTAGGTCATAAGAAACGTGGAGATGTTGCAAATGGTGAAGCAACACAGAAATTACAAGCAAGAACACACAGAAGAAGACGAAGGAGACGACTTGGTAGGAAATCGAAGACAAATGCTACCAATCGCTTTTCATCCAGGAACAAAGTCGATCCTTTGTTCCGATCACCAGAAGTATCGACTTTTTTCCTCGATGAAAACCGATTAGTAGCATCTGTCTTCGATTTTCTATCGAGTCGTCTCCTTCGTCTCCTTCTGTGCGTTTTTGTTCGTAATTTTGGTGTTGCTTCACCATCTGTAACATCTCCACGTTTCTTATGACCTAATCTAACACCCACACATCCTTTTGCCTTCGATCCACATACTCCCATCTCTCTCTCACACACACACAAACACCAAGAGCACACATAGTCGGAAAAGCAGCACAATCGACAGAAATCAACGAAGATGGTGATCGATTGATCAACACAAATCTGTTTTATACACAATTATCGTTATCGATCCACTTCTTAACCCCCTATTTGTGAAATATAGAGATGATCGTAGTCGTATAGATGAATTTGGATGGATTCCAACTAGTTTCTACCTACCTACCCACTTTTACATACGTCTTTGGATTCATCACGATATATGTGTATATACCTTCGCATCAAAAAATCGAAAAAAACCAAACAAGAACAGGTCAAGATAAAATCGTCCAACGCGTGATTGCTCCAATTACTAATATCGATTGGAGATCAAGCAAAAACCATTAGGGTCGAGATTGAACATTCGATCGAGAATTAAACCTGAATCGAGAATGAACCTGAACCTTTAAGGTGTCCCCAAATCTAATGAATCGATTAAAAACAGAACCATTAGGGTAGACATTAGCAATATGTGATGCCTTGAATCGAGAAAGGATACCTTGAATCGAGAGTGAACTTGTATCGATTAATATGTAAACCAAGAGATCAATTTGGGAAGGAAACTGAACTCTGAATCTTCATGTTGGGAAGAGGAACAATTGATTATCTTGGGTAGAGAGGCTTTGGGGAAGTAAACTAAGAGGATGAAGCGTCATATTGATAATCTGATTTCTAAAAGCATGCATGAAGACGTTGTACAATGTGTTTGCGATATTGTAACTAAGACTTTAAGACTCTGTGCATCAAAACGTAGTAATTTATGCATTTAAGACTTTTATCAAATCTGGTTTATAAAGCTTTGGAGGAGCTGAGTGAAAGAAGTGCACCCAAACGTTTTCATGCTTCTTCTTGTGTTTTTGTGGAAATTTATTACCTTAAATAATCTCTTTGAGGCATTTCGTCAAACAGATTTCACCATTTTTGACACAGCAAATATTTCCAATTTTGCAGATCGAATAGTGAAGGCTTTTGAGGACCAGTTGCGAACTATTTGTTTTGATTAAGAAATCAAGAATTGGATACACAAAAAAAGAACGACCACAGTGGGAGTCGAACCCACGACCTTTTGATCCGAAGTCAAACGCGCTAATCCACTGCGCTATGCGGTCAATTTGTTGAAAGGGTTGTGTCTTCTATTCATTTGGCTAAATTTTGTAGTCACCCCTCCAGAATGCTTAAAAGTTAGAGCCATGTGGGTGGTCAAAAATCACAGTTTTAGTCCATGCAGTTTCAAAATGACCATAGTGTTTTTAAAATATGTTCAAATTTAATCCCCACGTCTAACAGTCGTTAAAGAATTCTATTAAATGTGGGAAATTTTCATCGTTTTATTACTATTTTTTTTATTAATGAAACCATGAAATTTTGAAACAATTCCTACAAATCACAAAATCAAGAGTTTTTTCATGAATGAAATCATGAGTTTTTATTTCTCTTTTTTTAATAGTTTTCTTAACAACCACAATGATGGTGTCTGATTGGTTTGAACTTGGCTCCAAAGGTCAAAAGTACCAGGACCTCTCAGACTTAAATTCAATAAAGAATAAAAATCCTCTTGTGGCCACGGAGGTTCAAATGCGGTGACTCCGGACGATCTACAAAGCAAGTGGTCGTACTGAAATTAGTCAGCTCGTATAGCAGGTTGGACATCCAGGTTAATAAAAAAAATATTTTTCTTAACATGGATTTTAGGATTTGATTTTAGGATTTTTACGGAAACATATTTGATGATTGAAACTTTTTAAGAATTTTTAAGAGCTTCTTTAGGAACATTTTATAAATTTTATGGGAGTTTAATTTGACTATTTTATCCTTATCGCACCAATTAATTTATTATCCGGTTTTTATTAATATAATTATACTAAATTGATTGTAGTCGTTGACCAATGAAATATGTGGTTTTAAATGGTTTGTAAAATTTGTACAAATAAATAGGTTTGCAAATTAAACCACCACCCACTCTAGAGAGAGTGAAGACAGAAAGAGGGAGGTTTAAACGAGAACGCTATATAAATAGGAAAATAAGAAGATGAATCTCAGCTAATTATTTATTTGAATTATGTCTTAAATAATACTTTCTTAAAACTCACTTAAAAGGGTATATTTATTATTTGTTGCATGTGAATTATATATGAAAATCCATTTACTTCTACAAGGTTATTTAATACATTTAAGTAAGGTATTAATTTATGATTTTTTCTATAATCAAATTTTTATACAGTATTTTTTGAATCACATATGCTTTTATATATATCAAACGTGTTTTGCAATCTGTTTTCATTATCTTTTTAAAAATTTAATGTTTAATTTGAATTGTCGTTTTTCATGCTTTAAATCACATGTAATTAGGAATTTTTTTTGTAAAAAATGAATTAACTATGAATCAATTGTGAATCACATGTAATTTTGAGGAAAATTGTAATTTTGTAAATAAAAAATTTATTTAAATGAAAATTAAATTAAGCTTATTTTTAAATGCCTTAAATAGAAAATAATTTATATATATAAAAA
>NC_037528.1:6747138-6748372 GCF_001531365.2 Cynara cardunculus var. scolymus
CTAATAAATAATTAATATTAATTAATATAGTGATGATTTATTTTTATTTAATATTTAACATTTATTAATAACTAATATCAAATTATTATTAATAATAAATAATAATAATTAATATTAACGAGAGTTATAATTGGAAAAAGTTACAATACGCTTTAAAATACTACTTCAGGCAGTGTTTCAATAAGCTATCTTATGATCATTTAAACATGTACATAAAAACTAAACTAACTCATAATCTAACTTATGTTTGCCGAATAATGCCTTAATGAAATGTGTTGTTCATATTTATTCTTTTTTTAGCTAATATTTTTGTATGAACACGTCTCTCTCTCTCTCTCTCTCTCTCTCTCTCTCTCTATATATATATATATATATATATATATATATATATAATTAATTAAACATTTTGACCATATGGTTTCACTTTTTAGCCATTTCTACCCTAAAATTATAAAAATAGCCATAGGTACGTAATTAGCATATTCATAATTTAGGTAGGGGCAATAATATAAGAAAAATGAAGTTTCTGAATTGCATGGGACCAAATATGTAAATATGAAAAAACACATCATATTTTTGCGGACCGAATAACTAATTTACTTATTTGATTCCTGCAATTGCCCACTTGGTTTAGAAACTTCATTTTCTTTACACTTTAACACCTTTATAAACTGCTTACGTACCAATTGTAAAACTATGGTTATTTTTATAATTTTGAAAGAGAAATAGTTAAAGGTCCAGGAAACCATCATAATAAATGGTTATTTAAATTAATTTTCATAATCAAACATATATATATATATATATATATATATATATATATATACTAGAAGCGTACTCGCGCAACGCAGTGAGATACATCGTGATTTTAATATTTCATTTTATTCTTTATCTCAGTCGATGTTATAATATGGCTTTATGTGATTTGATAAAGCGATGATGTTTTTATTTTTGAATAAAATATATATTTGAAGATAACATAAAATTTTGACAAAAATATATCGATATTAGTATCAAATTAACTATTTAAAATTCCTCATTTTTTGTGTAAATTTTTAATTCAATTTTTTTATAATTTAATTTATGTACAATAACGAAGTAATTTATATTTGGTTTAATAATATAATTTTTTATAAAGATAATAATTTTTTTTTGTTGGAACTCGATAATTATTCTAATTATATTTTAGATTTTTTATATTTTAAAATGAGATGTTCATCCTCTATTTGATTAT
>NC_037528.1:6749008-6754034 GCF_001531365.2 Cynara cardunculus var. scolymus
TGTTTATCTGCAGTTAGTTACACGAATTCAGATATGGAGCTTTAATAAATTGTACCTATGCACAATTTACTTGTAATCTTGAGTTTTAAGTAATATACATTAATAAACAGTACTTTACGCATAAAAAGTGGTTTTTAAGAGTTTTTGTCAAATGATCTATAATATAGAATATATCTTTTTATATATAATTTAATTTAAGTTTAATAATAAAACAATTTATTTTTGGTTTAATATTATGAATTTTATAAAGATAATAATTAAGTATTCTGTTATAATTTAATGATTATACTAATTATATTTTAGATTTTTTATATTTAAAATGAGATATTTATCATGTATTTAATTGTGTTTATCTGCAGTTAGTTACACGAATTCAGATATGTGATGAAATTGGATAGGGATAAAATCGTTTAGGAATGAACGAGTTTAAGAGTTTTAGCCAAATGCTTTATAAGATAGTATATATATATATATATATATATATATTTGATTATTTTTATTTTTTGATAGAAAAAGAAAACAAATATAGAAATTAGTAGAGGTTGGGCCACATACCATTCACCGTTTTTCTTGTTGGGCTGGATTTATTGGCCCCCGTTTTAATTCCATTGCTTTTGAATTAAATTTAGAGTAAATTATATTTTTCGTCCCTATAGTTTGTCACAAATTACTATTTATGTCCCTGTATTTTGAAATTACGATCTCTATCAATATAGCTTACAATTTATTATTGTTTTCGCATTTTTAATTTTCCGTGCATTTATATTTTCATACTTAAAATGAAGAGTTACGTTCAAGAACGAAAACAACAATAAATTACAAACCACAAGATCAAAACCCATAATTCTCAAACCACAAGGACGGACACAACACTTTTTTTTTAACAAACAACAGAGACAAAAACATAATTTACTTTTAGGGGTCGTTTGTTTACCTTTTAACAGTTCCATTAAGAGATAACATCTGAATCGTTAATTACGTGAATCTTGTTTGGCAAAAAAATGTCTATCTCTTAATGATTCTAAAATTCTCTGAACGATCTTGTATCATGAGTCTCCCTTAACCATTCAGCGCCCTAATTTCATTGTAAACAATTAGCAAACAATTATATTTCATTTTGTACTATATCATGAGAGTCTCTTAATCATTCTGACCACTCAATCATTTTGCACCAAAACATTCAATAACTGTTAAATAACCCTTTACATTTGTGATGATTATTTTTTTCTCATATTTATAATATGCATCAATTTCGTTTACATAATTTTTTTTTTAAATTAAATACATTTTAGTTTGATTTAAAAATATGTTCATAGTTCTGTTTAGAAATATTTAATTCATGACTTGTTCCTTTTAGTTTATAACAAACGTATTTTCTATATGTAGTTATCATGGACCATCATTTGCAAGACATGTAACATGCAAATTCGAGAAACAAGCGTTTTGCTTTTTTGAAGAAAGTTGAATTGCTATGACGCGGTGTTTATGACTGAAATTGATGTCCACCGCCTCAAACTATGACGTAAATATTGACTTTTTGAAATCATAACTCACAACAACCGTTTAAATTAACTCTTTCTATTAATAAATTAGTATGCAAAATTTGAATTAGACAAAAAAAAAACTTATGATAACTCGTTACGCAAAAAGTGAAATATTTGAGTCTATGAGTTTATTTCAATGGGTATGTGTTGTGATAGCCCATTCCACATAAAGAGGGAAATTTAACCTTATTACATAATGTGGTATACAGATCAAGGGGTTGAGTTTAGGTGAAAAGGAGAGTTAAGTTGAGAAAGGTAATAAATGATCTTTATCCTTGGATACACATTAGAATGAGATGTACTAGATCAATATCAAGCGTGATTCATGGATGAGTTTGAGATTACAGGTAGGAGTGCTCAAAAATCCAACCAACCAGATCAACTCGATCAGCCCAAGCCAATCCAACACGAAATAATTCAACTCGAAGCTACCCAATGTCTAATCGAGTTGTAAAAAAGTTAAACCGTAGGTATTGAGTTGATATTGGATTACTATTATTTGAACCCAACCCAACCCGATGAACCCAATATCATTTTATTTCTTGGATTTAATATGATTGTTGAATTTTTATTAATATATACATTACACAAATACACCATCATGTATGATTTTCATATACACATATTTTCAATCTATTCACATCTCTATATAACTCATTTGTATATATGTTCAGTAACTGTGAACATATGTATATATATATATATATATGTGTAAATTGAGAAAATTAACTGAAYRTRATATACGTAAGAAATATGGATAAGTTGTATCAAATGGTTTATGATGAGAAAGAAATTATGAGTTGAGAAATAACATATTCAAGGTTAGAATAATATTTTAATGTACCAAAGTATCAACCCGACCAACCCATACGGGTTGGGTTAAGATTTTTCCAAATCGCAAGCATTTGGTTGAGTTGTTCAAATGTCTTCAACCCGATCAACCCAACCTATGAGCACCCTAGTTACAGGTGATCAAGGGTCCAGATCCCTTATTACCCTTCTCATATTTGCTCTACTTCTCACACGATCTTTCACCTAAAAATCATTATATGGATGTTTTACGAAATTCTGCACGATTAGTACTTAGAATATGAACATGAACATGTAACAAAAGTAAAAACTTGAAAATATAAAATCAAAAATAATTTTATATGGCTTGTAGGCAAGTAAACGTGCATGAACATGCAAAGAAAGTGAGTTAGATCTGATATAGAAGCTTATATGTGCATATCTCAGAAGTAGTGACTGAGGACGCTTGCCTCGGTATGCAAAAACAATACGGATAGATATCGTATTATAATGATCATGTCAAGAACTAATATACAATGAGACGGGAGTTACTACATAACCTAGTTAATCTGCTTTTCATTTACATCACTTTGACCAACTGTGGTAAAATTAATGGCAAATAATGGGATTTTCCATGTTTTATAAACGAATATGTATACAGTTAAAATATTCACGAACAAATTTTACAATTTACTATATAAAAAAAGGAAAACAGTACAACATATAATATTACATACATAATTTCAAAGAAATATCTGAAAACACATTCTATAAACTGGGTTTGTGATGGGAATATGAAGACGTTTTCAGGATAATAACAAGACGAAGAAGAAAGTCGTAAATGATAGTTAAGTTTAACAAGAAAAACATAAAAGATGTTTAAACAACGCTCTTAATCGATGAGACACTGTTAATAAATGAAGCCTCCAAATTTGGTGCAATTTCTTAATCTAACAAGCTATCAACCTCGAAACACTTGCTCCAATTTTCAATAACTTATGCTTTTAAGTAGTATCATTAAAAACATATGACAAATTTATTCCTTTGTTGATAATGATCTTGCGTTTTCTACTTTCAATAATTAACGCATACATATACACATACACATACACATGTTTTTAATAATAAAAAACAATTGACATTATTATTATTATTTTAAAACTAAAATGTTTAAAATTGGCAAAAATGAAACTAGAGAAATTATAAAAAAGAAAATATTTTCTGTTTTTAATATAACATTCATAATTTTTTTCAAATGGCATAGTTCCTTAGATTTTTTTTGAAGTTTTCCGATATTTCTTTCGTTTGTATTCACTAGGGGTATACAAAACCTGAATTATCTGAAATCCGAATTCACACCCGAACCGAAAATAAGGTATTTATGTAAAATCTAAATGCCCTGAAATCAAAAAACCGACTTTTTGGAGAAAATTTGGATTCGGTTTGGGTTTGATTTTTGACCACTCGATCTTTCCGAAATCCCGAAACATATATATATATATATATATATATATATATTTGGATTCGGATTGGGGCTTGATTTCCATATCCGAAATTCGACCGGGTTTTAATTTTCGCAACAGAACCCACCCGCCACACACAATACACACCCCTAACAATATTA
Organism: Cynara cardunculus var. scolymus; assembly: GCF_001531365.2. Classification (NCBI taxonomy): domain Eukaryota; kingdom Viridiplantae; phylum Streptophyta; class Magnoliopsida; order Asterales; family Asteraceae; genus Cynara; species Cynara cardunculus. The sequence goes on from NC_037528.1 coordinate 6,752,966, forward strand.
TCATTATATATGATCACATATGATTGTGTATCTGTATACACGGTCATACAATATTGGTTTATAAATTCAAAATGTATGAATCCAATAATCATGTATATAACCACATGTGTCTCTAATATACATTTCCCATAATCACATACTTGTATTTTTTTTAATAATTTTTTTTATAGTTCCCATATTTCCTCAAATTTTAATTTCTCTCAATTTTGGAAAAAAAGGGTAGTTGTTTTTTAGTTTTTGCATTTTTTTTAATTATTTCTTAACACTTCTCAAATCAAGGGGATTCCTCTTTTAATTTTTTTTGACACAATAAATCTGATTAAAACAAACTCTTGATTTTTTAATAATTTTTTAAAAAATGTTGTTGTCAATTTTATTTTTGATTCGATCAGATTGACATACGTAATCTATTCTCATCTTCTCGTATTTTTCACATGTCGTTATATATACATATAACTAACAAAATTTAATAATAAAGAAGTCGTTTTTGATCTAGAATTTAACTTGGCCACTAAAAACATCTCTAACATTTTCTTCATATTTTTTAAGATAAAACTATAAATAAAAATAAACTTTAAAAAAAAAATATTAAATTCAAACTTAATAATTTTTCCAAATTTGAAATTTTAATATTAATTATATATTTAAAATATACAATACATTTAAAACCCAACAATCTTTTTTATAAAATAATATTTTGTTTTGTTCATTTTGCTCCTTTCTAACAAATATAATAAAAAATGGAATATTCTTTCTCTTCCAATATTAATTGAACAACATACAAGGAAATCCTTTTAAGTTTGTAACAAAGTCAACATTTTTATATAATTAGTTGTGTATCCGTGCAATGCAGCAGGAGCCATGAATTTTAATGATTTTGAAATTCCACTGATTTTATAAGATAAGATTTAACAATGATATAGGTTACACTTGGTCTTTACATATTAATACAATTTGAATAAAAAAAAAGTTATGGTTCCAATTACAGACTATCGATGAAAAAAATTGTACGACAGTTTAAAATCCAACATATTTAAACAACTCCACAAATGTGTTCGATTTACACCAA
>NC_037528.1:6756984-6760188 GCF_001531365.2 Cynara cardunculus var. scolymus
TATACATTAAAAAAATATTTCCTTAATACAATTTTTTACAAAAATATGACGTGACATAAAATAATTTTATGTTAAAAAGAATTAATAGAGTAAAAAAAATATTAATATAACATTAACAATTACTAAAAATGATTTTTCTGATAAAAAATGACCCTAAAACCTTATGAATTTTTTTTTGTCACGTTTAAAAATTCCTACATCTGAAAACTCTAATCATAAGTTTGGTATGTAGTTGGGAGATTTGAATGCATTGATCCTCTTAATTACACCCCCACCTGTAAATGCATCCCCTTCTCCTTCTTTTATATCCATACCCTCATTCTCATTCTCATTCTCATTCTCATTCTATGCAACAATGGAGCTTTCTCCTACCATCTTAGCTGTTCTAGCTTTCTTATTCTCTGCGTTTGTATTCTGGCGCACAAGGTCTTCTAAATCCAAGCGGCTCATTCTTCCTCCTGGTCCGCCTGGTTGGCCGGTCGTCGGCAATCTTTTTCAGGTCGCCGGTTCCGGGAAGCCTTTCTTCCAGTATGTCAGAGAACTCGTACCCAAGTACGGCCCCATTTTTACTCTTAAAATGGGTGCTCGAACAATGATTATTTTGTCTCGTGCAGATTTGGTTCATGAGGCGTTGATCGACAAGGGTGTCATATTCGCCACCCGACCCGCTGAAAACCCGACCAGGACTATTTTCAGCAGTAACAAGTTCACCGTCAACGCTTCGTATTACGGCCCAGTGTGGCGCTCGCTGCGGCGGAACATTGTTCAGAACGGGCTTAGTGCTGCTAAATTACGCACGTTCAGGCACGTGAGGGAGACAGCCATGGATAAGCTTGTTGAGCGGTTGAAGGCGGAGGCGGAGGCGAACGGTGGAGCAGTGTGGGTGCTGAAAAATACACGGTTTGCGATGTTTTGCATTCTTCTGTCGATGTGTTTTGGTGTGGAGATGGACGAGAAGACGATCCAGAAAATGGACGACATGATGAAAACGGTTTTGATTACTTTGGATCCGCGAATCGACGATTATCTGCCGTTACTCCGACCGTTTTTCTCGAAGCAACGTAAGAGGGCAACGGAAGTCCGTAAGCAGCAGATTGCGACATTGGTGCCGTTCATCGAACAGCGGCGAGCGGCGGTTAAGAATCCAGGATCAGATCCCACGGCGGCGGAGTTCTCGTACATCGATACTTTATTCGACTTAACGGTGGAGGGGCGGGAACTTCCTCCGACGAATCCAGAAATCGTTTCATTGTGCTCGGAATTCCTCAATGGAGGCACTGACACCACGGCGACGGCGATCGAATGGGCCATCGCAAGGTTTATCGAAAACCCTAGCGTCCAATCGAAGCTGTACGACGAGATCAAAGCCACCGTCGGCGATAAAACGGTCGACGAGAAGGACACAGAGAACATGCCCTACCTAAATGCTGTCGTAAAGGAGTTATTGCGGAAACACCCGCCCACTTATTTTGTTTTAACCCATTCGGTTACCGAACCCGTTAAATTAGCCGGGTATGATATCCCCCCGGGTACAAACGTCGAGATATTTCTACCCGCTATTGCAGAAGACCCGAAACTCTGGACCAACCCGAAAAAATTCGACCCGGATAGATTTCTGACCGGCGGTGAGGATGCAGATATAACAGGGGTGACCGGAGTGAAGATGATGCCATTTGGGGTCGGGCGGAGGATCTGCCCGGGTCTGGGTTTGGCGACGGTGCACATCAATCTGGTGTTGGCCCGAATGGTTCAAGAATTTGAATGGAGCTCCTACCCGGAAGGCACCAAGGTGGATTTTAGCGAGAAATTGGAGTTCACTGTGGTGATGAAGAAGAGCCTTAGAGCTATGATCAAACCAAGAGTTTGAATTCGAATTTAGGATTAAACAACCATCGACGAATCTGGTATTTTTATATGTTATATATGTGGATCCAGCAATTCGACCCGTTGTTAGGTCCACATATCTTTTAGGACTTAAGGGGTTAATGTTTGCTATTATTGCTGTAATCTATTTATATCGAAGTTTTTGGTTTGTTTCAAATTTCGAGTCATTTTGGTCACTGATTTCACTAGCAGGTTTTTGTTGGCTAGAAGTTTGATGGGTATTTGTTTAGATTAAGTGGAGTTTTGTTTGATGTTTTCATGACAAGGTTTAAGATACCAGTGAAATATCAAGTAGATATGTCATCGACCTTACCTTTCTTGTCATGAACTAACATCAAAGCTCTGACTCGAAATTTCAATATCTCACGTGATACCACATTAACATCGCCATGAGCAAATATGGCTGGCCCCTTTCTCTTACATCACAACCGTAGCCTCCACTAACACCTCCATCAAATGCTTCATATAGGCAGTTATCGTGGAACTGATCACAATTTTGACTGCTTTTAATGTTACCCATGTTAGTGGCGAGTGAAAAACATCTACACCTACACATTATTATACGTGTATCTATATATACATAGAAGGTAAATCATATATAAACCATGAAAATCAGTTTGTATGTGTTGTTTCATAAATGAAACGTCAAGTAATATTCTGCATTTGAAAAAAACACAAAAATACATGTGAAACAATATGAATCATAACTTAAGATTAAGCTCACTGGATGGTTTTGGTTGATTTTCATGTGTTTGGTTTTCACACATGTTATGAAACAAAACATGAAACTAATTTTCACGGTTTTTAACTTTTAGACAGTTTCTATATAATTTACAGTATAAATGTGTATGTTTGTATTTAATGTTTTATTTGTTAAGAGTGAAATAAATGTTTTTACCAACAAATATTTAATCTTTTATAAAGTGGTAGTGAGTTTGGTGCCAGCTTGTTACCATGTATCATCAACTACTAGCATTCAATGTGTGTACTACAGAACATGATATGATGAAATTGAAGTATTTGTATGCAAAAAGTTTACTTTATTTATAAAAAATATTTATTTCAATTTATTTTTTGACCAGTTTGTTTTTCTTTTTCATAAATTAAATAATTGTACTAAATTGGTATATATATACATCTTAATTGGTAATACTTGCATATTTGATTTATATTTAACGTATACTCTAAATAAAACGATTTTTCTATTATTAGATATGTATATATAATATATATATATATATATAGGGTATATTTCTTTTACAACCTTGTGCATTTGTACAACCTTTGCAACCCAATTAATTGAGATATTTATAGAAATGA
>NC_037528.1:6760328-6778597 GCF_001531365.2 Cynara cardunculus var. scolymus
TATATATATATATATATATATATATATATCTTATTATCTTTAAGTATTATTTTTGAGTGAATTTTTTTAAATACATATAATTTGGTTTGAACATATTTTATAGTGTTTAATAGAATTGTGAGCATTGTTATATAAATAAAATAAAATTTGTTTGATAAGGTTGTTATTTAAAATAATTAAAATTAAATTCGAAGTCAATTGGCTTGTAAATTATTTCAATTAAAATCAATTAAATCAATTTTTTTTTCTTAAGACAAAGTGTAAAGGAGGTGATATGTTGGTTTTTTCCATTAAGTTAGGTATGGATAACGTTGTTTATGTTGGCTAAACTTTCTATATAGATTTGGATATTTTTTGTTTGAGAAGGTTTTTTCATAAATGGATGGAACGTCTTTTTTAATTAGAAGGGACATATTTGGAAGGAAAAACCGTTTACTAAACGTTTACGCGGAAAGTGCTTACCGGGTAATTTTTCTTACCAGATGAACATGACAAAGGTCAAAAATCTTACCCAGTAAGAATAACGATAAAGATGAAGAGTCTTACTCGGTAAGTAAGGGTGACGACTCTTACCCGGGTAAATTATTGCATACGCTACAATTTGATGTACTATAATCTTTCTCGGTAAAATAAATTATAGTGTTAACTCCTAAAGATAAGCGCTTACCCGGTAAACATTTAAGTAAACGGCCCCTAAGATTTCTACATACAACTCTCCTCAAAAACTTACTGAATAACACATTTTTATATAATTAATCACTACCAAACAATTATATATAACTGACCGAATGAGTTGTGTGTCTCACTACACTCATTAAGCTGCTAATAAACGGGTCTTAAATAAATAATGAAAACATCAAAATCTAGATTAAAAGTATCAATTATCATTTTCAGATTTTTATGAAGTGATTTTTGTTTTTTTATATGTATATTTAATTAAAAGATGTTATTATCTATACTATATTATAAAACATTTGATAAAAACTCTTAAAACTCATTTTTTATGCGTGAAATACTGTTTATTAATGCATATTACTTACAATTTAATATTACAAGTAAATTATGCATAAGTACAACTTATTAAAACTCCATATTTGAATCCATGTAACTAACCACAGATAAACAATAATCAAATAATGGATAAACATCTCATTTAAATACAAAAAATATAAAATATAATCAGAATAATTATTGAGTTCTAACATAATACTTAGTTATTATTTTTATAAAAAAATATATTATTAGATCTAAATTAAATTACTTCGTTACTAAACCTAAATTAAATTATAATAAAAATATTTGAATTAATAAATTACACAAAAAACAAGAACTTTTAAAAAGATTAATTTAATACTGATATCGATTTTTTTTCTTCAAAATTTTATATTATTTTCAAATTTATATTTTATTAAAAAATAAAAACATTATCGTTTTCTTAAAACTACATAAAACCATATTATATCGACATAAAAAAAAGAATAAAACGAAACACTGAAATCAAGATGTGTCTCGATACATTACACGACTACTATTTTATTACTAGAAGGGTACTCACGCAATGCAGCTAGAGACATTTTGATTTTAATATTTCATTTTAATATTTATCTCAGTCGATGTTATAGTATGGTCTTATATGATTTTGAAAAAACGATGATGTTTTTATTTTGAATAAAATATAAACTTGAAGATATCATAAAAATTTGACAAAAATAAATCGATATTAGTATCAAATTAACTATTTGAAATTCATATTTTTTGTGTAATTTTTTTAGTTCAATTTTTTTTATTATAATTTAACTTAGGTTCAATAACGAAGTAATTAATATTTGGTTTGATAATATAATTTTCTTATAAAAATAATAATTAATTATTTTATTATAACTCGATAATTATCCTAATTATATTTTAAAATGAGATGTTTATCCTTTATTTGATTATGTTTATCCACAGTTTGTTACACGAATTCAAACATAGAGCTTTAATAAATTGTAATTATGCATAATTTACTTGTAATCTTGAATTTTAAGTAATATGCATCAATATACAGTACTTAATGCGTAAAAATAGTTTTTAAATTTTTTTATCAAATGCTTTATAATATAGTGTAGATAATTTTCAAAGGTCAAGTATCGACGTCTGAAATTACAAAGTTCATTGTTAAAAAATAGTCCATTTTAATTTATTTTTTTAAAAATAACGTCCAAATGAACATTTGGACCATGTTACAAATGGGCTCGTAATCCTTCATAAACGGGCTTGCGTGTCTCGTTGTGGTTCAGACCATGTTGCCTCGTGCTCCTATTTTTTTATCGGGAGTGCATACTAGAGATGGCCAAAAACCGGTCCCGGGCCGGTCCCAATCGGTCCTCACCATTCTCATAACCGGCCATAACCGGTCCCGGCGTAACCGGTCCCGGTCTCGGTCCCGGTCCCGGTCGAAAATGATTGGACCGGTATAGGTACTTTATAACCGGTTATGGGCCGCCGGTCCCTGTCCCGGTCCCGGTCCTTCATTAAAAAAATAAGATATTTTATTTTATTTTTTTAATGATATGTATTTTTAATACATTATAAAATTTACAATTGGATCACTTAAATACACTTTAAAAATGCGTTTTAATATAATTAAAATTACGTTTTCTTATAAAAATGCATTATAAAATTATTTAAAAATACATTTATTTATAAAATTAATTGAATTTTCGGACCGGGCCATAGTTGGTCCCATAACCGGTGCCGGTCCCACGAAACTACCAAAAACCTCAACCGGTCCCGGTTTTCGGTCCCATAACCGGTCCTTACCGGTCCCGGGCCGGTCCTTTGTCGGTCCCGGTCCCGGTCCTCCGGCGGTCCCGGGCCGGGCCGGGCTCATTTGGCCATCTCTAGTGCATACACATTAAAGACCAGAAGGAGCATCATACGATTATCGTTTTCGATCAATCCAATTGTCATTAGTAACATATCCATAAAACATGACACAAATGTTGTAACCAAACAACATTAGACATGGTCAATACAAAAAAAGTCAACCTTCTATATATGCATACAACTATAATAAAAACAATCTTTTGATTTTTCAATATTTACAAATACTAGTAGTAGACAAAAGACGATAATGCCCTTGCACATCTTTGATACTTTTACCATCACTCATTTACTGTGACCACCTACGCATCTGAGGGGCTTTCGAATCGTTTGTTCGTTGAATTTTTCGAGCCACCAGAACTGTTCCCGTTCGTGTTTGAGTTGTCCGGTCTAACTTCTTGTTCATTATCAGTTGACTGGAGTTGACCATCGGTGGTGGGGTCCATCCTATGACCGTCATCGCCTCTTGACGAAAATCTAACCGCCGAACTGAACATGGGCTGCATCAAGCACCGCCTCTCGAAGATCTCACGTAACGAGACTCGACACACCGGACACGTGCAGTGCTGCTGCAGCCATATGTCGATACACGTTGAATGGAAAAAGTGTCCACAAAATGGCAGAATGCGGAGCGTATCGTCTGCCTGATAGTCCGAAAGACAAACCACGCATCTACAAAGTCAAATAAAACATTGATTAGCATAAACCGAAACAAACTAAACGAACCCTATCTATCCCACCCACGCAATCTACAAGTCAAATGGTCAAAAAGTCAACAAGGCAAGATTGTCAACCCATGAAAATCTATGGACTAAAATTTCTTTAAGATGGGATCTGTTAGATTATATGCTGTTAATTACTTCTACTCAAAGACAATTAAGTACTGATTTGACTTTGATGTCGATATAATACACAACATTAATTCCTTTAAGCAACAGCAATAGCTCAAGAACAAGTGTTGACCTCGCTCCATTCGAAAAGTTTTGACCTTCCACGTCAAACCGGTCCGCTTTCATTTTGCAACCTCAAAATTGTTGTGGGTACGTTTGTTCTTGGGAAAAAGTTCGATGCCCAGATCGATTTTTTCCACAAGAAGGAAGAATAGAGTGATATAAGTGATAAAGAATGAATCTTGTACTTAAAGATTACGTGCGGAGCCGTAAAGAGACTTTTTTATCAAATAGGCCAATGAAACGAAAACAGATAAACCATCTCACTAATCACAACCTGCAATACGTTCTTGTAACACAATCCTAAAAGCATATGTAAAACCCGAATCAGAAATGCAATTTTCAGCAAGTATTATGAACTTATCTCGCCTCTTTAGAAAGTTTACTGAAAGTCTACTTACTGAGCATCTTTTGCACAAGAAAAGAACGGATCGCTGTACTTCTTCGTAGGAAAGCTTGCTGCAACGAGAGGTTCAGCACCACGCTCCAACTGTATCATCATAGGAATCGCGATGATCAAAACCAAGAAAACACAATCATTGGATCATAAACCAATTTGTTGAAAAGACAACAAGAATCAAAGAACAACATGAGTGGAAACACCAAGAACCCAACACAATCTAGTTTAAGTTTCACAGACAACTGTTTGGTATACAGTCGTTGCTTAAAGATTCTAAAGTTGGATAGAAACAAAGTTTGATGCCTAATCTGATAATATTCTTGGACCCCCATATATCTTATCTTGGCCATGATAAGTACCACTTCAAGAATAATCACAAGACTGAAAGTTGCAAAATTATGCCCTTTCTGAGTGCATTTTTTGCTTTTCATCATCAGCCATTCACCGAAAGGATTTCTTGAGACCACTTTTCACATACCCAAATTCAGAATACCAAAATTGATAAAGGGGAATTAGGAAGTTAGCTATTTACACTGTTTTGGGAGAAACTTGTACTCCTAGATTTGGGGAATTTACTGTTTACCGTTGTGAATTTTTCTTTTGGATCATCGGTTTTTTTGCAAATCGTAATTGAAATTATTATGAAAAATTAGTATCAGTTCTCAATTGATTCAGTAATGGAGTTGAATGTGAGATGGGGTTTCTGAATAAATTGATAGAACAGATCAAAGACCAAGATGAAGAGATAGACTTACAGCGTTGAGATCAGATCTAGAAGACAAACGAAAGGATCGTCTTGATGATATGTAATGAATACGAGCACAGATGAGTCTGGTACACACGAAGACGATGAACATAGTACTCACCGTAAATCCGATTACAGTCATCACCAAATTGACCCCAGGAGTCATCATTTCTTTCGAAAAAATTCTCTAATTCCACTACAAATTTCTCAGTTAAACCGAAAATCAAACATGAACTGTGAAGAAACTAACAATTGAAGGTCACTAATCCTCACGCCATCATCAACTATACTACTTAAGCAGAAGAAGAATAAACCCCTAAAATTCAACTCAGCTTAAAATCATGTGCTCCTTTTCTGTCTTTCTCTCTCTAGAACCTGTCGACACTCTGTATTTATCTGTTCTCCTATCGTTGTAAATATCTCCTCGAAATCTCATTGTTTGTCTCATAGACAAACGTAGAATCAAGAAAATCGAAATTCCCTAATGTTGGATAGAAATTGTTTGAAAAAAGATCGAAGATCTTTGTGGGTTTTGATGAACTTGGAAGAATCTACAAGAAAAAAAATGGTGAGTTTGTGATGGGAGGGGATTGGAAGAGGCAGAACAGTGCAGACAATGAATGAAAGGGATTTAGAAGGGACAGATGATTTTATAGGGGAGTTTCAATAGACCCTTGATTATGGATTTACTACAAAGGGAACCCTCATATTTATCAAATACTCATTTAAGCCCCCTATGGTTTGGTTGGATTGCAATTTTAACCCAAATAACGACTTGCTATTTCCGTTAGTTAATGAACTCGATAATAAAGAAGCATCATTAGTTAATCTTGTTATATATCTGGCGTAATTTGAAATCAGATATAATAAACTAGTATGCGAGTATACTATCGACGTTGGGTCTAATTTTTTCTTAATTCGGTTTTCAGATCGTCGTCCAAGTTAAAATAATGGACTTAAATCAAAACCAAACCTAACTGAAAGTTGAAACCCTAACATTTTCTGAAGTTTGGTCAACTAACTGCGAAAAAGGTCAATTCATTGTAACCTAATATTTATATGATGCATATTAATCAATTTTTTATTTCGATTATGTAAACACCCTACCTAATACGTAATTTTGGAAAATATTTAATTGAAGAGAATTAATGCAAGGTTCAACCATAAGTGTTGTGACATCGTTTTTTGATGTTGATTAATTTCCCACTTGAAAACCGGTTAAAACGCCGTCTGATAATATGATATCTGACATAAATATGACTACAAACTAAAAAGGTTAAATTACGTACTTGATCCAGTTACTTACGTCTAGATTTAAACCATCATTCGTTGAATCAAGACGTGTAAGACGGTATGTAGACCATAACAAAAGAAAAAATACTCAACAACTTGTTTGTGCAATTAAGTTGTGACCTTCGACATAAAACCATTTATGTAAACATTAATTTCCATGCAAGTAACCACAAAGGTGGTGCCTGATTGGTTTGAGCTTGACTCCAAAGGTCAAAAGTACCAGCAGATCTCAGGTTCAAATCCAAGGAGAAATAAAAATCCCCTTGTAGTCACGGAGGTTCAAATGCGATGACTTCCCATGTATCAAACTTGTAACTTAAAATGAGATAATTGTGTACATGTTTGAGTATTTTTTTATTAAACCTGATATCCAACTTGTTATGCGAGTCAACTAATCTCAGTGCGACCATCCGCTTTGCGAGTAGCCTCGAATTACCACATTTGAACTTCCGTGGCCACAAGGAGATTTTCATTTCTCATTGGATCCGAATATGGGACCTCTAGACACTTTTGACCTTTGAAATCAAAACTCAAACCAACCAGATATCATCTTTGTGGTTGAGTATTTTGTTTTAGCGGTTCAAATCCGCTTCCAACGAAAAGAGACAAATACAAGAAAATATGTTTTCACATCATATAAAATCAGTGTTATCAACGTCTTGTAATAATATGTTCATAGATCTACATTATTACGTCATGAAAAGAATAATTTATATTTTTAAATAATAAAATGAAAAGTTATATATTTATTTAAAGAAAACAAAGACCAAACATTTATTGATTTGATTGACACCTAATAAAAAAGTCTTCCCATGTGAAGCACGGAGTGGACGGAATTTTGAACAAAATCAAACCAAAATGTATTCGTTAATTTCCTACGGAATAGAGTTTAAGATTTTTTTTATTATTAATCTGGATATCCAACCCGTTATGCGAGCCGATTAATTGACCACCTGCTAAATGTATGGAAATGCATTCGATCTGCAAAATGCACCCTTATTTCATAAAATACCCTAATTTTAGACTAAAGTTTTGAAACATCGTAAAAACCTATTTTAAAAAAAGGATAAGTTAAATGCATCATTACCTACTCAATTCCTTTTTACATACATAAATACTATAAATTATTTTTTTACAGTTTTAATACATGATTCCAGTAACATCACTTTGAATATTTTTTTTTTAAATTGAAGATTTTGAAAAGAGGTTGGAATTTTGGGAATGGTCCAAAATACAAGGATACAATCTTCTTTTCCTCCATGTTCCATGTTTGATTCTTACCAACTTCTTAAGTCACTTTCATCTTTTTTTTCACTCCATTATTTTCTTTCTCTTTCGATGTTGACTTGTGTTTACTTCGTTCTGTAACACGGAAAAAAATATGGTTGCGTTATAATCATATTGATTATTGTGAGAAATTAAATAAAACTGTAATCATGCTTTTTTTGAAAAATAAAGATACGTGGGTTTGGAGAAGAACCTTGAATACAAAGAACATAAAATACTTTATTAATTATTGACCTTTTTAATCAAACAATTAAGAAGAATAAGAACAGTTACATTTAAATGTCAACTATTTATTTCTTAGATCCAACGGTTGAAATAGAGTATGTCGTTCTATTCTCTATTTTCTTATGTTTTGTTTTAAAATCATCTCTCCCTCTCACTAGCAGTACACATATATATAGACTTTGGGATCATGTGAGACCAATGGTTTTTCGTGAGACCCGTAAAACCAATTATCAACCCTTGGATTAGATCTTTAAGTCAGATCTGAACATTCATAAACGCCACGAGACTTCTCAATAATCACAAAATTGCCACCGTGCAACTTTAGACCATTAGATCATTAGTTTATAAAGTTGATCAATGAACATAAATTGGTCTTACGGGTCTCACGAAGAACCATTGGTCTTACGTAAACCCAACCCTATATATATATATATATATATATTATAAAGTATATGTGTGTATACATGTGTATATGTGCAAAGGTAATGGAACCCCATAGCTCCATGTTGGCTTAAAGATTTAAAGAGTCCAACATTTTCTTCAACTCAAAAATAAAAGAGTATTATAGTTGTATGACTTTCATTCTTAAGCAGTTTAAACTAACGTCTAAATAGGGATCAAAAAAATATATAACATGTAATATGTTACATCAATAGTTTGATTAACTTGCAAAAATATCGAGATATATATATATATATATATATATATATATATACACACTCAAAAGAGTTAATTTAATATATAGAATGGAGATGAAATTAGAGGTTATCTTAGGAATTGTTTGTATTAGATGTTAAGAAAGTTTTTTATGTGCATAGCCGAAATCTTGTATTCAAATCCTACTCTGTTATTATAAAAAAAAGTCCACATCAAAATTACCATATATATCTAACTCGATTATGCCTTAATAACTTGTACTTTATGTAATAAAAATAGTATAAAATAAATTCAAAATTAGGAAAAAGATATTTTGTACATTATTTTGCCTTCATAAATATCCCAATGGTAAGTTGTTTGTGTGGTCAAATAAGTGGATGTCTTAGTCATGGTTATGTATGGCATGAACTACACAACATCATGATGATGATGATGATGATGATGAAGCCTATTTGTGATCCTGTTTTCAGTTACCAATTGTTTTAGCAATCATTTTATGTTGAAGAGTTGATGCCAATTGGGAGACATAAAACTAATGCATTTCTTTTGTGTATTCAATCTTATCAACTATTACTAAATATCTCATAAACAAACCCATGATATTATGGTTGAAATTTGTTAATAAAAAAAACCTACTTTTACTGTTTATTAAAGTAGGGTTTTGGATCGTCATACTGACTTAGTTTATATTAAAAAAAATGTTTGTTTTGAAACTTTAGTCTCATTTTGTAATTGTGAGGTCAGTGACTTAATAATGAAATCTGTTTCATTGACCTAATAGATTTGAAGTAAGCGTTTTGTGAAGGTCAAAACTAAACGAAAGTCGTATTTGTGAGTAGGAAAACGAAGTTCGATGAGCCAAATTATAGAGGTTAAGTTTTCGAGAGATTTTTGGAGGATTCGAAGGTTGCGAAATGGAAGGGCATGCGATGGTTGGCTTTGGTGATAGGTTACTAAACGACGGGACCAATTTTTGAATGGTTCATCTGAATGGGTACATCATTCATATATCGTTATTAAATATCAGAACAAAACGAGGGTTTAGATGCGTAAATCAAAAATGCTTTATTTTTTGAAAGTTTGTAACATTGAAGCTAAATTAGGGGCATTTTTGGTTGTTCCAAAAATGATTAAAATATATAAAAAAAACTCGGAGAAAATCAAATACAGTTTTATTTTTTCAGACTTTGGGCACCAAGTTAACATGGCTCCAATTATTCAAATCAATAACAGTTTGGTTCATGGTAAATTACATTTCTAACCCTTGGGTGTTAAATGGAGGCAACGGTTTGCAATAGGGGAGCGCCAACTCACCATGTGTCTTTTTGGCTTGCGAAATCTTTTTAATGGCTGGTGAAATGATTCACCAAAATCATATTTTATTTTTAAAAAGTTCATAAAATGAGTATGTACCAACTCTCGGCTATTTTGGTTTATACAGAAAAAAGTGAGCTAAACAGTAAAAAAAAAATCATCCAAAATGACTAGTCAATGTCACAATTACTCTTCTAGAGCAAAAATCATCTACAAATCCAACCATTAGCATAAGCTTTACAAACCAATCTCAACCATTAATAAATATCTGCTTCAACCATTCAATGAATTTTTCAGTTGTTTTTTAATATAAGTCATTAATCATAATAAATAAACTCTGATAATATTTCATAAATACCCACATTATAATAACAAATTCTCATCATTTTCATAAATATCTCAATCAATTGATTCGTATGATTTATATTAAATAATTTATAAATTTATAAAGAAATGTATTAAATAAATAAAAGTAGCGAAATTCGTGCCAAAAAAAATGTGGATAAGCATGTTTTGTTTTTTTCCCAATTAGTGGGTAAATTGATTGTTAGTAACAAACAAAATTAGATTAAATTTTAGAAAAGTTAAGATTTAAAAAATTAAAAGAAAACAAGACATGACATTTTGGTCATTTTCCAAGAGATTCTTTTGGTAAAGAGATCCAATGTTCCAAAGACACATAAAAATATCATTTGTGGGTGAATTCTTTTCACAAATTTAAGTTTTAAATACAAAATAAAATTATTTTTAAATCCATGGATTTTTTTTTGTCATGTTTACCTCTTGATCGTTTCATTAATAGTCAGTTTCTGAATCGTTAAGAGATGAATCTTGTTTGAGAAAAAAAATATGTCTCTCAATAGTTTTAAAATCTTCTAAATGATTTTGTATCTTGGGCCTCCCTTAACCATTTAACACCCTAATTTCATTCTGAAAAATTACCGAACAATTATATTTCATTTTGCACTATATATAAGAGGATATTAATCATTCTAACCCCTTAATTATTCTGCATCAAACCATTGACCATTCAGCAACTGTCAAAAAATCCCCTAATTACATTATTTTTTAAATACCCAAAAAAAAAAAAATTTATTTGTTTTTCTGATTGGTGGATGCTTATGCAAGATTCAAGCACCAAAACTTGTTCTTTAATAAATCCAACTATATATCATTTTGTTTTAGAATATTATAATTTTTTTTATTAACATGGATATCCAACCCGTTATGCGAGTCGATTAATCCCAGGACGACCACCTGCTTTGCAGGTAGCCTTAAGTCACCGCATTTAAATTTTCATGACCACAAAGGTATTTTTATTTCTACTTAGATTTGAATCTGAGACCTCCAAACTTAAAAGCATGTACTTTTAACATTTGAAGTTCACCAATGAGGAATCGTCCATATGGTTAAGTTTATCATTTTTGAAAGATAAAAAAAGAAATTATTAAAAGACTTTTACATCACTAAAATATTGTTTACGATTTGTAATAATAAGAAAACAAATAAAAGCAACTGCCACATTTTTTAATTTCAAATATATATATTGTAATTAAAATATTAATTTTATATTTATATTCCCACTAATATTATAAACGATAAATGTACGATTAATATTTTTTTAAATAAAAATAGAATGACGTTTTTTATTTATTTTTCCAAAAAATAAACAAACCAAATTTCGTCTCCCGAAACTATGGAGGAATCATACCTTGTTTTTCCCATTTCCGTGGCACAGAAAGGAGGTTTGACCTTTTGGTCAAATTTAGGTTTTATTATTAAAATAAATAAATATTAAACGACGATCATAAAAAAATGTCGAAATCAACATCTGTAACGCATAATGAACAAAGGGATAAGAGGATTTGATCGACTATTTTTTCTTAATATGGAGTTTCAGATTTAATGTCTTGAAAGTAACTGAAGTTTAAATAAACATATCAGATCGAATTTATTCAAGGAAAACTTATAATAATATTATATACATAATTATCAACTTAAAATTTAAGTTCATTGAAAAATCGGATTAGCTTAATGCATAAAGAATTTATTTGTAAATATGTATTGCATAAATCATGATAGCATATTATGGGGTGTTTGTCATTGCTTATAAAAATAACTTATTAATTTATTTCGGTGTGACACCGGTAATAAGCATTTTTGAGTGTTTGGATAAACAACTTATATTGGTGTCAAACCGGTGATAAGAAGTTTTTGAATAAATTAAAATATTCTAACTTATAATAAGTTGATAAGTGTTTCTATAGAAAAGTATAAATTGTTTCAAATAAGCAATTCCAAACACCCTTTTAGTTTCTTATTAAAATTTTAAAGATGTTCTTTAAAATGTAAAATGAAAAACCTAGCGCACGTTAGCATGGGCTCCAAGAAAAGTGATCATATGAATCATTGGTCCCCTCGCACTAAAGAAAATGGGTGAGAAAGCAAAGTTCATTTCGGTGAATACAAAAATGGGTATTGGAGATATCGTAATTTAGATGTGATATTTTTATTGTTTTCTTTTTAAAACATTAATTGTTACTATAATAAAATCGGATTTATATGACACTTATAATTTCTAAACGTTATAATAGACTTTTTTATAAGACTTAGTTTATAGGACCAAAAGAATAAAGTGTCATATCTAAAGGCGTTGTAATAAGTTTATATGACGTTTTTTGACGTCGTAATAAGTTTTTTAGTACAATTTTAATATAAAGCGTCTCATTAGCAACTTTATAGAGTACTATTTGAAAAACTGTCCTATAAAAACAAATATCCTATAAAAAATTTGAGTTTATAGAATATTTTCTCAAAAGTGTCCTATAAAAATTGAGTTTATAGGACACTTTCTCAAAAGTGTCCTATAAAGTTGTTAGTGCGACACTTTGTATTAAAATGTCCTACAAACTTGTTACGACACCCAAAAGTATCATATAAACTTATTACAACACTTTTAGATAGAACACTTTATATTTTGGTCCTATAAAACGGCCTATCGGGACGCTTAGAGATGGGGGTGTCATATAAACTCAATTTTGTTGTAGTGTGTGGATGTGGGTTTGATTAAATGCAAAATAGACATGGATTCTCACGAGAAAATTTACGATATTTAAATACCAGAAAACAGATACAGTTTTAAAGAGAAAACCTGTGTTAGTGTATTAAGATTTCAAAAGCTTAGATTGAAGAAATATACAACATGGATGTAGGAGAGTAATGATGTCAAGGAAGACACGACAAACGGTTGTTGACTAGAGAAGTCGACAAGCTTTGCGGGAGATTTAGTTGTCTGAGGTAAAGACGAAAACGGAAATCACAAGATCTAATTTAATATACGATTGTATGAAATATGTGATATCATGTGGGATGGGGGGCGAGGGCAGCATTGAATTTTTATATTATGATTTGGGTATATATCTTTACAAACTATCCAAACTTACATAATGTATCATCAGAGCATCGTTTGTGGTCCATCCTACATTCAATTACTTTTACACGCGTCGATAAGTGAGGACGAAAACGTAACATTGCTTTCACGACGTGTGTCCTTCTTAACTCAATGTGCAAACATCATGTTTAACGATGAAAACCTTAATCATTTACGCCAATAATCACCTCTGAAGTAATATTGCACTACCATGTGCTCCTGACGATCATACATAGTCGTTTTATTGAACACTTTCAAAGGCAATTAACAGTAATTGGTAAATTTCCATGACAAGACGTCCAAAACAACTTTTTGTATTTTAATCTTCCAAACCAAAAACCGACAACGATGTTTGTGATAATAAAAGAAGGAAATCAGTAAATTAAGCTTAAAATTCTCTAATAAACACATATTGCAGTTTTTTATCAAGCATCCTTAAAAAGTCTTTGCAATTTTCATAACAGCCCCAATCTCCTAAGTCAACATTCGGTATTTATTCTCGTTACAAGACTTCCTCTTGTCGTAATCAAATGCAAATGGTTGCTGAATTTAAGATTAAATTTGGATCGTTGAACTCAAAAAGTATAATGTTTATATTTGTTGTTGTTATAATAATAATGATCGTTATTATAATAAGTGTCATTCGTACTTTATATATTGGTAGAGAAAAATGTCAACTTTAATATACCTTTTATTGAAAGTTGCATTTGAATAGTGGTTTATAATATTCATTTAAACACAAAGTACGAATAATAAATTAGAAACGATAAGAAGTTGACAATGAAGTAAGAGCAATAAGTAAAGGAATCAGTATTGATGAAAGGTATACTGTCATCCGTCATAAAATATAAAATCGGAATATGATATGTTTATTTTGTATTTAATTTAAATAAAATAATTGTTAAACTTACATGTTGCAATGAAAAATGGTATACCTTGACTTCGTATTTCGAAGTAAATAAAGCAAATATTGATGAGAATTTTGTTGACTTTATGTTTCAATTATCCACTTCTTGTTTCATTTATCCATTGTGTTGGAATCTTGAAGAAAAATGGCATCAATGGCCATATGCCTAATGATTTTAGTGGGGTGGGGGTATATTAAACTTAGGAGGTTAAGTGGACAAAATCATGATTTAATTTTTAAATATATATATATATATATATTTATTCAAGATATAATTGATTAATTTGTGGTAACTGTGATATACAATCTCAACCATAAATTAAAGATTAAATTAGAAAAGTAATAATTTTGGTAATTTTAGCTTAAAATATTAATTAGGGGCATTTTAATCATTCTAGATTTCTTCTCTCTGCCCTCTTTCCTCTCAACTCTCTTTGTCAAACACCTCATCTTTCCAACGAACACCATATCAACACATGATGCACACTGTGATATGTTTCATAAAATAACGAAAAAACACAGTGTGATACACTTGGTAAAGAAAACATTACCTGATATATTGTGTTACACTTCGTAAAACAACAAAAATATATTGTGATACACTTCGTATAACGATAAAAATACATTATGATACACACTATGATATCATATCTGGTTGATAAATACAACTGTGATACACAAATATTACAAATAACATAAGATGCTTGCAACTTTTTAAACGAATCAAAAATGGGGGATTTGATTATAATTCTATTATCCTCATCTTGTTTTTGCAATGAATGCACGTAATTGAAAATATGGTGAATGAACTTCCATAATTTGTTTAATTAATAAGGAAACAATATTAATCTCTTTGATTAATAACCGTTATGAAAATTATTAAGAAATATTATTTAATACACCCATTTTCTTAATTAAGGTAATACAATTAATATAATGTGACTGATCGCTCATATTGGATCTTACAGTTACCACAAGCTAATTACTTCTCATTTGATTAGACCCATTATATATATATATATATATATATATATATGGTATGATATAAATAGAGAATATAAGTTCCATGAGCTATAGGTACTCATATAAAAGGTTTCTGATGACATTTTACGTTGTAATTTGTAACATCTATTGTCTTTGTAATTTCCTGCCAGATCTTTATCATAAGTTTCAAAGTACACAAAAGGCAAATTGGTAATTTTATTCAATAAGATGAATGAGAATGAAAGCATTTAAGGTATGTTATGCCTACTTAAATATTATTTAATATGTAACAAATGTGAAAAGTGACAGGACGACTATCATCGTTGATCAGATATACAAGTTCTATCGTGGTTGTTGGATGTGAAAAAAACAACCCAACTAATAACTGTATTATATCCAATATCATAGCTAGAATATCTTTTAGAAATTCAGTATTCTAATATATATTGTATCTGTTATCCTATACTCATACTACGTCGGGATAAACCTTCTACAGTACTGAAATATATTGCTACAGTTTGAAAAATCAAATGTACATAACGTTTATAAATTTCAATCAACAATATTTAAAATTGACAGATCAAAGGAAAATGTTTCAATAAGTATACAATAAATTTACGGAAAAAACCGTGTGCTCTGCACATGGTTTTGTTTGTTTCCTGATACCGTTAAGCCCTCAAATTAAACTAATACAAAATTAATTATTTAAAAATAATAATAATAAAGAGTTTATTTATTATTAATTATATTAATTATTCTTATCTAAGTAATCATTACTACTAATGTATACAATCTTTAATTAATTTGTTAATTCCATCTCTTTCCAGAGTTGAAATGACCAAATCCAGATTGTGTATGCTTTATTAAACATACATCAAGCATAAACATTTGTACCTTAATTCAAAATTGGGTACATTTGATTCTGGAAAGAAAAATAATTAGTCTTCAAAGTTAATCAAATAAAGTCAAACCACACTTTTGTCTTGATCTTATCAATAACCCCTTTTCATCCAAAATGGATCATGATAATTAATTACTTTAATCTTAGTTTAAATATTTGAGATGAAGTTTAGTTGGTAAAACTTTGAAAATAGATCAAATCTAATTTAATATGTTTAATTGTTTAAAAATACGTTGCAGGAAATACTGTCTGTTAACTATAAAATGTAAACTGCCAATAACCCATATGCTTAAGACATCTTATTGGAGGTGAAATAGAGCTAATTCTGGAGCTCACTTATGAGCGAAAGACAAAGTCGTAGGGGAGCTTGTGGCTGGCGTGAAAGTCAACTATCTGTCTCAACAGGTGAGGAAGAAAAAAAATCGCTTTAATTCAAAAGGTCTAGAGAGGGACGTTTATTTCGACCTTATAAAAATAAAAAGAGTCGACGGACTCTTGGAGTAATACATATATTTATTGGAAAAAATGTATTGTACCGTATTTTGTTTTAATTTCTATTTATGGGGACCATAAAAAAAATTTCTTCCGAATTATTGTAACAAATTCTCAGATCTTTTTATTTCATGTTATTTTTACTTAATTAAACAAGTTAGTATGGAAACTACATTTTATGTTGCAAGTGACGTGGTGATGACATGAAAATAAAATGTAACAAATTTATGTACATTCTTATTTAGTGTAAGTAGAGATGGAAATTTAAGACCCAACACGAATCATGACAGTTATGTCTAGGATCCATTTTCAGAAGCAAAAAAAAAAGTTTTTAAACTATAAGGGTTGTGTTTGATTGGTTTGAACTTGACTCTAACGGTTAAAACTTAAAAGTATCAGGAGGTGCTAGGTTCAAATTCAAGGAGGAATAAAAATTTCTTGTGGCCACGGAGGTTCAAATGCGGTGACTCCGGGCTATCTGCAAAGCAGGTGGTCGTCCTGAGATTAGTCGGCTCACATAACGGGTTGAATGTCCAGGTTAATCCAAAAAAAAAGTTTTTATGTTATAATACAAGTTTTTTAAGGTTTTTTTTTTTTCAAGAATTTCAAATTTTTATAAATTATAATACAAGCTTTTATTTTATTTTATTTTAATCAAAATTTTAAAGTTTCATTTTTTTTTCCAAAAATTTCAAGCTTTTTTCTTCTAAAACATTTCAAAAAAATGTATTACTGAAAGCGTAAATTGAGAAAAAAAACTGCAAATTGCTTAATGAACAGACAAAGCCGATGATTACGGATATGAATATCATTGATTTTCGACTTATCAAATCATGATCATGACATTGTTACATCATTATCGATAAAAGAGACACAAGCATAATAATAATTATTCGATTACATTAGCAACATTTTAAGAGATAAAAGACAAATCTAAGATAATAAAAAAAATTCTTGATATATATTATTAACATATTATAATTTATTCTATTTTTTGGATTAAATAATTTGGACATGAAAATATACACTTCATAATTATTTTATATCATTGGGTTATAATTTACTAGAAACGTACTCGTGCAATGTAACTTGATACATTTCGATTTTGTGTTTCATTTTATTATTTGTCTCTATTGATATTATAATATGATTTTGTATGGTTTTGACAAAATGGTAATATTTTTATATTTGAATAAAATATAAATTTGGAGAGCTCGTAAAAATTTGAAAAAAATATCAATAACAGTATCAAACTAACAGCTTAAAAAAGCTCTCTATTTTTATATATTTTTAGTTCAATTTTTTGTTATAATTTAATTTAAGTTTAATAGCAAAGTAAATTTTTTTTATTATAACTTACGGTTTAATAACGAAGTAAATTATTTTTAAGTTTAATACTATAACGTTTTTTAATCATGATAATAATCAAGTATTATGTTATAACACAATGATTATTCTATTATATTTTATATTTTTTATATTTATAATGAGATATTTATTCTGTATATGATTATGTTTATCAATTAATTATACGAATTTAACAAATAGCTTTAAAAAATAATACTCATGCACCACTTACTTGTAATATTGAATTTTAAGTAATATATATAATCACACAGTATTTGGTGCATTAAAAATGATATTTAAGAGTTTAACTCACGTGTTTTATATAAATACTAGAAGCGTACTCGCGCAATGCATCGGGATACATTGTGATTTTAATATTTCATTTTATTCTTTATCTCAGTCGATGTTATAATAAGCGATGATGTTTTTATTTTTGAATAAAATATATGTTTGAAGATATCATAAAAATTTG
>NC_037528.1:6779404-6787789 GCF_001531365.2 Cynara cardunculus var. scolymus
TAATTATATTTTAGATTTTTTATATTTAAAATGAGATGTTTATCCTGTATTTGATTGTATTTATCTGTAGTTAGTTACACGAATTCAGATATGAAATAAAATTGGATAGGGCTGAACAGGTTTAAGAGTTTTAAGAGTTTAAGAGTTTTTAAGAGTTTTAGCCAAATGTTTTATAAGATAGTATAGATAGTATCGCCAAATGAAACCATGATACTTAATATGAGCATGGGCTGTGCTGGACTAACGGAAGTTTTGTTTTAAGCCCAAACTGCATTAATAGTAAATTCGTAATAATAATTTTATGTTTGTTATAAAAATAAGTATTTTTACTGTATTATTTGGTGTAATACATATTTATTTCATAATTTTCTATTTTATTACGAATAATATAGTATCTTTGCCATTAATTGAAATAAATATGTGGGTATTTAAATATGATTTTTTTTTTGTATGAAAAATGTAATATGATATATAAATCCTTTTACGACTCCCATCTCATTGTTTACAAGACGGGTTAAATATACTTTCTTTTGATTAACCTGGATATTCAATCTGATATGCGAGCCGACTAATTCCAGAACGATCACCTGCCTTACAGGTAGCTAAAGTCATCACATTTAAACTTCCGTGGGCACAAGTAGATTTTTATTCCTTCTTAAATTTGAACATGTGACCTCCAAACACTTTTGCCCTATGGATTATCATAGAAATTGAAATTTTTTATATGCGTTATTACTTTATTAGTTTATACGCAATATTTCAATATTTGTATTGTTGAAATTTTACGAGTATTTACAAGATAAATAATCTTTCAAAAACATGTTAAGACATATATGGAATTAAATGTAAAATAATTAAAAAAATTACAGTTGACAAAAAGTATTGGGTATTCAACAATTATTCTAACTTATATAAAATCGACCTTTATGAGATATTTTACCATTTTACGTAGCTTTTGAATCAAATTCATTTTTAAGTACATAATATTTATTTACGACAAATACATACACAATTCTCATCTTTAGTAAAAGGTTTGAATAATTGACTTCCTATAAAGTTAGCTTTATCGACAAATCAGATACAACTCGGTCAATGACCCTTTGATATCACCTTAAAGTAGTTCCTATTAAAAATTAGGTATCGTGTAGTCAATTGTTAAAAGACGATAAAGGCCAACCGATAAATGCAATATTTTATGTTTTTCTAAAAGAAATTATGGGAAAGAAAAGGTTAGACATATCATTTTCACGTACACATATGAACTATTAATTCGTTCAATATCCACCAACTTGAAGTCGAGTTCAGACATCGATATAGTCGGATTCAATCTGGTACATTAATTTTCAAACCCTAATTTACATCCTTGCAAAAAGCAGATGATATTGAATGGGTCATCATCTATCTTCGTTTTGAAGCAAGCCAAAAGTCTTCAAACACAATTCACCATTCGAGATGACATTTTTGTTGCATTATTCGTTTGCAACGGTGGATTAAAGAAAAATATAAAACAAAAAAACTGTAAAGTTCTGTTTATAGGAGAACAAAGAGATAGTCCCGACATAACGCTTAACAGATTGGGTACTTGAATCAAGCACCCATATTCATCATCTGGATTTGGACCATTTAGTTCAAGAGTCCCCCACTCATTACGGGAGAGATAAATCGCACATATTCCAGATGGGGCAACGGGCAGTATGTCCTACGTTCGAACCCAATACCACATACAAATGTATTACACACCTACACATTTGCCACAACGACAGATCGCCGGGACCCATTTGGTTTATCATTCAAGAAAAACCAAATCAAACTAAACAAATCCAATACATCTAACCTGAAGATAAGGTTGGTTGACCTGTTTTTTATAAAGCTCATATCATTTTGATACAAGATTTTATGATGTTAAACGATTTAAATCAGGTTTTTTTACCACTCATCCTCATAATTATGTACCATGGGTTTTTTAAGGAATAAAAAACCCATGGTTCATGATTATGAGGATGAGGCCCCACTCATTCTAAACTTTGATTGAAACAGCATGCCTTTCTCAAAAACCAAGTAACAACAACACTCATCATCATGTTCTTCTGCAATGTCTTTCACTCTGCACCATTCTTATTCTTCTAAGCTCTTCATCAACTGCATGCTTTTATATATAAATCTCTTCCAAGACTTCAATGAACTCCAAACAGATGGCCAATGATACATCTGATGAAGACTGTGATTACTTATTTAAGACCATCTTAATCGGGGATTCGTCCGTCGGGAAATCAAATCTCTTGTCGAGGTTCGCTAAAGACGAGTTTTATTTGGATTCAAAGCCAACGATCGGCGTAGAATTTGCTTATCGGAATACCAAAGTTGGCGAAAAGATAGTAAAGGCTCAGATATGGGACACAGCTGGACAAGAAAGGTACACAACCCTTTTATTCTTCGATAATCCCATGTTTTTTTTTATTGATTTTGAGATTTGTCGATCATAGGTTTCGAGCGATAACGAGTTCGTATTACCGTGGAGCACTAGGTGCGATGCTGGTGTACGATATCACTAGAAATGGAACTTTTGAGAGTATAAAGAAATGGTTACACCAACTTCGAGAGTTTGGGGATGACGACATGGTGATCGTTCTTGTGGGCAACAAGTCGGATTTGGTTGATTTGAGGGAAGTCGATACCGAAGACGGGAAAAAACTTGCCGAAATCGAGAAGCTGTGTTTCATGGAGACGTCCGCGAAGGAAAATTTGAACGTGGAAGATGCATTTCTTCAGATGATTACAAAAATATATGAAATTGCAGGTCAAAAGAGTCTCGAGGCCAAGAAGAATGAAGCAAATGTAAATCTTGATGGGAGGAAAGAAATTATTGTTGTTGTTGATGAAGTGGTTCCTACGAAAAGCAATGGTTGTTGTACGAGGTGAATCGATGTTTGGCAAATTATTGGATTTTATACGACGTCATTTAGGGTTTGGATCTTGATTACGTGTTATTAATTTTTTAGGACTAAAATTTACGAGTCGAGAAAGCAGAAATTAGGTTATCTGTTACGTGATGCGAGTGTCTTTTTATATAAACAACGGTCTATTTTATTGGGTATTGTTCTGTTTATGTTAAATTCGTTTCGTGTGACTGGGCCACAACCGATATCAGGTGTGCGCGTAGCTATAAGTAGCGATTGTTGTGGTAAGTTACATCAGATTTTGATTATTTTACAGTAGTTGCTTTACTTTGGACTGATAACTGTCACAAAACCTCTCACTAGATCGTATAGTCTAACCCCACATTTTGTTTTCAAAAATATGCATTTCAGGATAGAAGGCAAGAGAAAGTTATGGAACAGTTTTATTTGAAGTTTCATGTGTGAAGCTTGTCGGGAAAAAAAATATGAAATCTGTTTTTGATCTTCATGATATCTGGATCATTTGTAAGAAGGTTTCTTAGAAAAATTTTGTAGTAGATTTCTGACAGTTGTATAAGATTGTAGTTTGGGACCCAATGTGTATCAATAAATTTAGATATATCAAAACCTATATATTAACGTAGTTGTTATAGATGATGCGGTAGTTTTATTTAAATCATCAAACCAGAGGTAAAACACAAATGAACTGGATCAGTAATAGTCAAAAGAATTTATACTTAAAACCTTAATAGACTGGAGATGTTTCACTTTATAGGGAAAAAAACCCACGGGTCAAAACCCCTATGACCATCCGTCCCTGCATCGAACCAAACTAAAACCGCGTAACACGAGTCATTAAATTTAATCGAAATCGAACCTACCACACATGACACATTCTATTTGTTTTATTTAAACAATATTTGATTAATGCATTAATTAATTAAAAAAAGTAGAATTATTGATCAAATTGCAAAAGTAGTTTACATGGATCATCTTTAAAAAAAGACTCACATTTTTATGTAAAGCCATGCTTAGGGTGTCTCGTGGCTATAAAAATGGGCATCCAATGATATCTTTGACCCATCATATGTGCATCACCTTTATTATCCTGTATTAATAAATAGATAAAAAAATATTTTTTTATTAATTATTTTAATAATATAATTAATATTAAAAAATCTAAAATTGGAAAATTTAATTTAATTTTTTTTCGATATTCAACGTTTTCTTCTCTATTTTGGAAAAACTAAAAATATAAACACGTAATGCATTATGATACATCTAGATTCGGAAAGTTGAGAACTCGAACTCTCAATACTAATTCATTATTTTTATTTCACATATAATTAACTTTATAAAAAATCTAAGGGGCCGTTTACCTAAATGCTTACACGGTAAGTGTTTGTCGTTAGGAGTCAACGCTATAATTTATTTTACTGGGTAAGATTGTAATACATCAAAATGTATTTCATGCAACAATTTGCCTAGTAAGCGCTTAAAGGGTAAGAGTCGTTACCCTCACTTACCGGGTAAGACTCTCCATCGTTCTTACCGTGTAAGATTATTGGTCCTAGTTATGTTCATCTGGTGAGGAAAATTACTCGATAAGTACTTGTCGGGTAAGCGTTTAGTAAACGGCCCCTAAGTTAAAAAAACTTTTCTAATTAATATTTTTAGAAAATAAATGTAGCAAGGTTAAAGATTATTTTATTGGATGGCGGTTATTACATATTTACATGGAGAATCGTAACTACATTTGATTTGAAGTCGAAAGACTATTCTGTTCTACGTTTTTCATCTATTGCAAATCCCGTCTAATGAGATTAGTTGACCATGTAAAAGGGTCGGTCAAAAAGGAACAAAAAGCGTCTGTTTTTATTTAGTTTTATTTTAACTGATAAAAGAATTCCTTTTACAACAACTAGTTAAAGGAACATTTTTGAAACTTAAGGGTTGTTTACCTAAACACTTACCCGGTGAGCATTTACCGGTGAAATTCAACACTATCACTTACTTATCGGGTAAGATTTTTTTCACTAAAACGCATCCGTATGTCAATATTTTATTGCAATCTTATAATTTTAGAACCCTGGAAACAAACAATGTTATTTTTGACAAATCACATGGACCAAATTTATAGTTTACTCAAGCATTTATACAACAAAACTCTACCGCGTAGAGCTAAAGCATATTTTCTATATTGTTTTCTCCGCAAACTGTTTAACAGCGCATTTGTGGAATATTTAAACATGTTTCCTCAATCAATCAAATTAAATGATAATAACGTTTTTGTTATCTATTTTTGGAGTTTATATTTTAATAAATGTGAAAGCTACTATGTTTTTTTAAAGACTATAAAAACCATTTTATAAAAATATGAAAAAATGTGAAAGCTACTCTGTAATTTTTATTACAATAGATAAAAAAAATAAGATTTAAATGTTTTGAAGATAAAATAGTATTTATTATATATATAAAATATCTTATAATATAATTAATATCGTAACTTTTAGATTTAAAAAAACAAAATTATTAAAATTAAATGTAAGTTTTTCTTTTTTGGATATTTAATTCTAATTGTGGACAAGTCTCCTCCTTGGACACAGCAAGTTGAACATTATTTCTTTAAAACTTTGCTTTATTTTGACGTCTCATTTGAATCGGACATTTTGTTTTTGTTTTATCTATTCACCACCTTCTCATTCATAAATGGTGACATAATTTAAATTTGGTTGATTTCTTTATACTTATATAAAAAGACTTGTGTTCTAATCTAGTATACATTTATACTATATTATAAAGTATTTGACAAAAACTTTTAAAACTCATTTTTTATGCGTAAAATACTGTTTATTGATGCATGTTACTTAAAACTCAAGATTGCAAGTAGATTGTGCGTAAGTGCAACTTATTAAAGCTCTATATATAAATTCGTGTAACTAACTGCAGATAAACATAATCAAATACAAGATAAACATATCATTTTAAATATAAAAAATCTAAAATATATTAGAATAATYATTGRRTTCTAACAGAATACTTAATTATTAAATTTATAGATTTATACTATTAAACCAAAAATAAATTATTTCATTATTAAACTTAAATTAAATTATAATAAAAAAAATAAAGTAAAGAAATTACATAAAAAAAATGAAAACTTTTAAATAGTTGATTTAATATTAATATTGATATTTTTTTTTCAAATTTTTATGATATATTCAAATTTATATTTTATTCAAAATTAAAATCATTATTGCTTTCTTAAAAACATATAAAATCGTATTATAATATCGACAGAAACAAATAATAAAATAAAACATTAAAATCGAAATGTATCTCGCTGTATTTTCCGAGTACTCTTCAAACCGATCAATCCGTACAGGTTTGATTGCACTTTGGTTTCGGGTTAGATTGAGTTAAAAAATTTCAAAACATAAATATTAAGTTGAGTTGTTCAAATTTCATTTAACTGATTAAACCAACCCTTAACACCCGTAGATGTGGGTATTCCCGGTCACATCATTAAATAGAATACCCAAACAATCGACGATGGATTTTGTGAGATAAGTACTTTTGATGAATAAAAAGATTTATAAGAGTGTTTTAAATTAATACATATTAAATTCCCATTTTTTATATATTTTTTCTTATAAAAAACCTATTATATGCAATTTTTTAATTGTATCGTAAAAAACAATAAATATAATAATAACAGGTTCCATTTTCTTGTAATTACCAAAAAGATAAATTCAGTGACAAATTTCTATTGACGAACGAACGAACAAAAATACACATTGAAATTGGAACTTGGAAGCACAAAATCAAAATTAAAGGGAAAAAAAAGGTATATATTTTTTTCTAACAAATTTGCATGCTACATCCTTTTATCCAAAAATAATCTAACCCAAATCCTACAAAAACGAGGGGGATTTAACAGATTAGATTTATTTACACGGCACAGAAGGATGGCCGGAGAAGAAGGAAGATCGACAGAAAGGACAGTTTGGCTGTTTCCGATGAATCAATTTTCCGACGCATTCGGTGTGGAAGACGTGGCCGCAGCGGCTGAGTTGACTCACTACATCATTGTTGTCGTAATTAGAGGAGCAGATGAAACACATTTGCTCCATCTCTGTATGCCGTCGTCGGTCCTGCAGATCCTGAAATCGAATGATCGGAAGATCCGCCATGTCCGCTTCGTGGTGACGGAGATCGGATCGGAAGACGCGTGAGAAGGAATCTTTGAGTAGTTTGAGCAGTTCGGTTCTTATTCGAAATATAAGGAACAACACAAAGAAGCAGAAGGTGAGATCGATCGCCATTTTCGTCGTTCCCTGAAGCTTTGAGGTTGAATTTGGGTTAAGGGGAACCAGGTGGGTTTTATAGATCCGAAACTGGTGTTCAGGTACTGGTGGGGCCCACGGATTGGGACAAGTTGCCTCCGGATGGTGGTTTCTTTATTTATTGCTGCAGGCTTCCACCTGAGTGGGACCCATTTGGTTATGAAGTAAATTACATACTCGATCCCTCAACTTATGTTCATATTGTAGTTTTAATCCATAAATTTTGTAGTATGGCAATAACAGTCCAAATCCAAAAATTTCACGACAATCAAGTCCACCAAACACCTTCCTTTCTAGTAATAAAGTAAAAACTTACAACTTACTTGAGAATTTTATGTCACGTTTTACTTGTTGCAATGACTCTCATGAATAGAAATTTAGATTACAACTATGGGAAAGTCGTATACTAAACTTGCTAATTGAACATAACTTAAGGGACTAAACCTGTAAATTCCCTATAAATCTTATCCTAATTTTCAAGTGCCTTTTGGCTAGCATCAAGCATCTATGGATAGATTTCCATGTGAAATTGTGTTCAGTTTGAAGCAATCAATGGAATTTGTCAGGGTTTTCTCCTCTTTAGTTTATTTACTATTCTCGATGTCATTTATAACCATACGGTTATTCGGTTATACATTTTTTTTAATAGTCTGTTTTTTATATTATCTGAAATAATTTATGATTTTTTACAAAAATCTTATAAATTAGAATGATTTATTTCTTCAAAAACTTTTTTATTATTGATACTAGAAGAGTACTTGCGCAATGCAGCGAGATACATCGTGTTTTTAATATTTCATTTTATTCTTTATCTCAGTCGATGCTATAATATGACTTTATGTGATTTTGAGAAAGCGATGATGTTTTTATTTTTGAATAAAATATATGTTTGACGATATCATAAAAATTTGACAAAAATATATCGATATTAATATCAAATTAATTATTTGAAATTCCTCATTTTTTTGTGTAATTTTTTAGTCCAATTTTTTTATAATTTGATTTATGTACAATAACGAAGTAATTTATATTTGGTTTAATAATATAATTTTTTATAAAGATAATAATTATTTATTTTGTTGGAACTCGATAATTATTCTAATTATATTTTAGATATTTTATATTTTAAAATGAGATGTTCA
>NC_037528.1:6789289-6796440 GCF_001531365.2 Cynara cardunculus var. scolymus
TTTAAGAGTTTTAGCCAAATGCATTATAATATAGTATAGATAAGTTGTTTATATAAACATTCAAAAATATTTATTATTGATGATACATTAAAATAATCAATAAATACTTTTATTTTATAAGCAATCTCAAACGATTAAAAACCAGGGGTATTGGAGGCACGAGGTACCAGCCACTTGATGAACTACTTGTGTTTTACTCCAAAGGCATCCTTTGTCTTGTTCTTGTGTACTTGTCTCACCAAAGGAATCTTTGGTGTTTTTAAAACAATAATTGAATTATTGTTTTGTATTATAATGTATTGATATTATTATAGTGAAGGTCATCTATTTGTTTTTGATACATGTTATATGCTACGGGATAAATTTAAATATTACTGATTTATTTATGGAGGCTACTTATTTTGATAGAACAAGAATAAGACGGAAACTAAAATATTACTAATCTACTATCGTTTGACATGTAATTTTAATATGATATTTGTTTTAATGGTCACTACATGTAGTCACTGTTGGCCATCCCTACATCATCTTCCACTACAACAACTTCCTCTATAGCCACCGACCACCATCGTCAATCGTTGCCTTCAAAACCACCACCTCCACAACCATTGTTTGTCATCGACAACTACCACTATGGGCCACCTCACTTCACCCATAACCACCATCACCATCGGTTACCACTATTAATGCCCACCACTGTCCACCACCACTACCTCCAACACGTTTGCCACAACTACCTCTTCTATCATTGTCGACCGCTACCACGACCACCATCCGTCCATCAATCACCAGTGCCTCTTCCTCCACAACCATTGTTCTTGCAACAATCATCATTGTGCCTTTGTTAATTGATAAGGATCTCCCAAGTCAAATAAAACGTAATTTCTCTTTTCTACAACTTGGATTTTTTTTTGAACCACCATCGATTATATCGAAATTTTCATTCAAATGTATGTATTTATGTATATGAAATTTGTATGAAAAATGTTTATGAATTATCTAATTATTTACTATTTGTGTTAATTATAACTATTATATGATGTATATAAAATCATCAAATAACTTTTAAAAGCAATTTGTCTAATTCAGTCTTGTTCAGTCCTACTCCTACCACATACCAGACAGACATTCGCTCTGTCCAATCCTACCATGTTATCATGTTAAATTATGTCTGTATTTCAAATACTACCTGATGAAACCAAGAAAGATAATCATTTCGATTTTTATAATTAACATATGTGTTTAGAAATTTGTAGCATAAAATTATAAATTAAATAAATTTTGTCCCCCTCCATAGAATTTCCAACTCTCGAGATGCTATCTCCACGTTCATTACCTTTTGAAAATGGACACCATTATTAGTTCACTTTCAGTTGAAAATGAAATATATTAAAATATTATTTACAACATATTTTTTTAAAAAAAATTCCAAAATAAATAATTAAAATTTAATAACCGTAAAGAGATTACATCTAATTTCTACAAATATATTGGAACAAAAAACTTGTTCATAGTACCCAAAATCTGCATTTTAGGTATAAAACAGTTTTTACTTTTTTCTAGTTGTATGTAAGTCTTTGACCTCTTAAGAAATCAGGGGTTCAAACTTTACAAAAAGTGAGAAGAGTGTATGAGTTTCTTTGTTCTATTTACCGTATATAAATATTATATACTTTTAAAACAATATATCTGCAAATTATCGTCACACAAAAATTATAGATGTTGAGCATCGAGATCTTAACTTTTTAATGAGCGTATTAATGGTTTACTATAAATTAATTATTATATATATGTTATAATAAAAGAAATACATTGTATGATGTCAAAGTTTTACGATTTGAAACAAGTCAACAACTTTTAATGATTATTTGTAGTGGTGTTTATGGGTTGAGTTGATCGGGTTGAAAACATTTTAACAACCTAACTCAATGTTTGTGGTTTGAAAAATCTTAACCAACCCAACCCAACCCAAACCGTACGGGTTGGACGGGTTGATACTTTGGTATATTAAAATATTCTTTTGACATTGAATATGTTATTTATCTACTCATAATTATTTTTTCATCATCAATTATTTGATACAACTTATCCATACTTCTCACATATATCACATTCAGTTAATTTTCTCAATTTACATATATATGTTAACAGTTACTAAACATATATAGAATGAGTTATAGAAAGATATGAATATATTGAAAATATGTGTATATGAAGAGCGTACATGATAGTGTAATTGTCTAATGTATATAATAATAGAAATTCAACAATCATATTAAATCCAAAAAATAAAAAGATATCGGGTTCATCGGGTTCATCGGGTTCGGTTAGGTTCAAATAATAGTAACCCAATATCAATCAAATACCTACAATTTAAAAATTTATAATTCAATTAGACATCGGGTTACTTCGAGTTAAATTACTTCGCGTTGGATTGAGTTGTGTTGATCGGATTGGTCGGATTTTTGACACCCCTAAGGGGCTGTTTGGTTCATGGATTTGGATGAAATTGAAAGGAATTGAAATGGCCAAATCCTTTGACCAAATTACAAATACAATGTTTGGTTCATGGAATAAAACTGATGGAATCCTTTCAATTCTAATAAATTTCTTCACTCACAGATTTTTCATTCCATGGCAATACCCTCGGATTTCAATTCCTTTCCGACAAATTTCTTCTCTAATCCAAATTCATTCAACGTTGCGTCTACCATCTCATCTAATTGATCTCTGGTTCGATTTTCATATGGTACGCTCTCTTTCTCTCTCTCTCTCTCTCGTAATTTCTTCATCTATACGAGATCGATAGACAACATATGTAATCAAGGAATCGATTCAAGATAACTAGTTATCGATATCACTAGTCCAATTTCGTTATTCAAAAATCATAAAAGGTCATTTATTGATATTTAATTCTGATTCCAAAGTTGAATTATGTGAACCAAACAAAAAAATTCCAATCCGTTAAGAATTTCATTCCAATTTCATGCAACCAAACACAATCACAAGAACATGGTCAAATTCTATCAAATTTCATTTTATTCCCTCAAAGTCAAAAATAATTTGAAGAATTCCAATTCCATCGAATTCTATTTCTACGAACCAAATACCCCCTAATTATTTGTAAACAGAAAACTACTTATGTTGATCATTGCTGGTTTTGATTTTTATAATATAAAAATATGATTTTATTTGTAAAATAGAAAAATGTATTTTATTGACTATGTGTGGTCAGATATTTTGACTTATTTGACCAAATTTGAATGTTTGGTGACTCGGGTCAATGGTGATTTTATTTTCTAGAAGTTAGAAGTTTCCATTTACTTTTGATTAGTCATTTTATATCATTTATTCAAGAGTTTTAACTTTTTGGTTTTTATAATAAATTCCAATTGATTTTTAACTGATAATTATATCTGTAATATTTGATAAGTTTTGGTTTTCAGATTATTTGTGACAAAAGGTCGAGGCTCTCTATTTTGTTATGAAATTAAATAATAACGAACCTGGTCATCCTAGCTAGATTGTCAGAGCCTGAAATCAACAAATGATAATCAACATATGTTTTGTATAAAAAATGCGGTTTAATAGTATTCGGGTTGGTGTCGAGTCTAATCTTTCTGGAAGTAAACAGTTGGGTGGTGTTTGTTTCTTAAAAAAAACTCTTTATTTATCACTTATGTCTGATTCGGTCAGGTATAAGGCAATTCAGACCATTTATTCTTCTTTTTCTTTTAGAGCCATTTATCCCTTATTTTTCTTTTAAAAATTAAGTGATAATATAGCCACTTATTTTCCTCTTAATCCTGAAGACTATCCACATAATCGATTTCTACTTCATCATTCGATCGACTTCACTCTCAATCGATCGACTTTACCCTCCTCACCGTCTCAATCGATCGACTTCACCCTCCATCGCCTCTGGTGGCTCCAAATCGATCCAAATCAGGAGGGTTTTCTTCCCTATGGGTTTTTGCCACTGTGTGTTTTCGTTCTTGTGCAAACCAGTAGTTGTGCACCATTATCCTCGTGAATCAAGGTATCTTTGTCCCTGTAGTTTTCATCACGATGGAGATTTGCTTCGATTTTAGAGGTGGATTTGGGTGTTGGATTTTAGAGAAGGAGTGGTGGTGAACGGTGGTTGATGGTGGTGAGATGAGGGTGGAGATTGAGGATGAAAAGCTTGATCTGGAGGAGAAAGAAGAATTAAAGGAATCTTGGAAACATAAATAGAAGTTAAATTAGAAATTTTACATATTCATATGTTTTTTTTAAGTATATAATATTTATATACGGCAAATGCAATAAATAAACTCACACACCCTCCTCACCTATGGTGAGATTTAAACCCCTGACCTCCTAAAAGGCCAAGGGCTACGATACCGCTATGACAAATGTCATTTTGGTATGTTTTGTTGGTTACAAAATCAAACTATTTATTCAGACTTCAGACGTTTGTCAGTTTACAAAAACAAACAGTCTGACTGATTCAGATTTCAGACTTCAGCACCACTTCTTAAAAAATCAGAAGTGAAATCAGACTTCAGACTTCAGCACCTTTTAAAAAACAAACGTCACCTTAAAATCTCATCCTAAATTGCAAAATTACGTATGAGTTTTTATGTTTATAAAATATTATATACTTTACAAGAACTCAATTTCATTTAAGTTTTCTTGAAATTAATAATTTTAAATATTGTCTCGAAGCTGTTTCCTTTATGTTATTTTGGTCATTTGTATTACTTAATACACAAAATAGTGAATGTTAGACCCGTTGATATGTAATATTCAACTTATGACCTTTGAGTTGATCTTTTATTATACTTTTTTGTAGAATTGTGGTCAGGTTTTGACATCTTCGGTCAACAAATTCCGTTATCAAGTCAAAAATATTATATTAACTTCTAGAAATTTACTTTTAAACGAGGAGATGGTCTTAAACATGTGATATTGACTAAAATAGTTTACATTATTAATCAACTTTACTTTTTAGTTATATTAAAAGTCGACTTTTCATTTTAAAACGTAAATCTTATTTTTAGATTAATATATATATATATATATATATATATATATATCTTTAGACATTTCCTTTATGTAAACATGGATCCTTATGTATATTCTTCATGAAAACATGGATCCTTACGCATTTGGAAATCAACTTTATACGGTATTTACGTGAACTCTAATTAAAAAAGGAATTTAATTAAAAAAATGTGCTAAAAATTAAATTTATTGAAAAATTTGGTTATTTTGATTAATTTTCAGTCTAAACACCCAATTTTAGATATAAGTTTAATTATGTTTTTATGTTATAATTATTATTTTTATACTATAAAATAAAAAAAATATTTACTTTAGATATAAAATATGTAAACTATTTTTAGTATTTCGATAAAAAAATGTAACAGATAAATATCATATATTTATTTTTTTTATTCAACAAAGTTATCAACGTAATATTACAATAACATCATATAAATGTGTGGTACAATATTCCATGGTATTTCAGTCTCTTAGGGTGTGTTTGATACGTTGGACAGGGTGGGACAGGATAGAACAGAACACAATTGTCCTATATTTGGTGTGGCTTTATGTGGGACTAACTAGAACAAGGGTGGGACACGGTAGTCCAACCTTTACCCCTGGAACTAAGTAGAACAATAAATTTTTTACCACTTTACCCTCAATCCCTTCCACCATCTCCTTCATCCCCTTCCACCGTCTCCTTCATCCCCTTCACAGTGTCGCCTCCATCGATCGAACCGTCTCCTTCATCAATCGGTCTCTCCTCTCCTCAATCGCTTCCACCGTCTCCTTTATCAATCGGTCTCTCCTATCCTCCATCGCTTCCACCGTCTCCTTACTCCATACTCTCAGGTAATCGATCTCTCCTCTCCTTCATAGTCCGCTCAACAATTTGCTGTTTATACTCGATTTAGGAAAGCTCGTAGAAGAACTCGACAGTATATATGTTTGATGCTTCTACTCAACAGTTTTCGCAAATTTTAAACCAAACCCTAACCTCTCCAATTCTCAATTTTTTTGACTCTGTTTTTTTTTAAATGGGAAATTGAAAGCTCGTGGGTGCTGTTTATACTTGATTTATGTGAACAAGTGGATGATTTATGTGAAATTGGAATTGGAGGTTGATTTATCGATTGGAATGGGAGGTTGATTTTTTTTTAACTTTGATTCTCAGTTTCTCAGTTTCTTCGTGTTCTTAGTTTCTTTGCTACTGATTTATGTTTGTTGTTTGTATCGATTGCTGTTTTCAATCGATTTTGCTACTGATTTATGTTTGTTGTTTGGATCGATTGCTGTTTTCAAT
Organism: Cynara cardunculus var. scolymus; assembly: GCF_001531365.2. Lineage (NCBI taxonomy): Eukaryota > Viridiplantae > Streptophyta > Magnoliopsida > Asterales > Asteraceae > Cynara > Cynara cardunculus. The sequence goes on from NC_037528.1 coordinate 6,795,621, forward strand.
CGATTTGTTTCGATTATTTAGTGAAAAAAATACTAAACAGCTCACTGGGGGTAAATTGGTCATTTTAACCTGTTCTGTTCGGTCCTGTCATGTCTTACCAAACGCTGAACACCTGTCATGTCATGTCCTGTCTGCGTACCAAACGCACCCTTAACCTCCGTTGTCAACCGTCTTTCCATGATTTTACTCATTGATTTGTTTTCTCGATAACATCATTGTTTCTCAATGTTTGAGTTTTACTAAGTTCATTACATGTTATGACATACGAGGATCATATCATGAGATGAAATGTAGTAGTACTGATTTATTTTAAGTACAAAATGTGGTGCTACAGTTGAGTAACTTTAATTAATCATATTTTTTTAAAGTCATTTTATATTAGTAATCTAACTTATCATCTATGTTTAATAAAAAGTGATAAAGACAATCTACAAGAGTGCAATAAACTAATTTCTTAAATGATATATGCAATTACGTCCATTATAATTTACAAACTAATAATTTTGTGTCATATTATTTATTAAATTAAAATAAATATTTACATAAAATAAATATTTTTTAATAAATAAAAGTTGTAATTATTAATAAATAAAAAGAATCTTTGAACAGGTTTAGCGATTGACTTTTCCTTTCTCTAGATATTTAGAAGGGCAGTGCTAATGGCACCCCCTTAATAGGGGGTGTTGATTGTTTGGGAACTTGTGCATTTTAAAACATCAAATCCATTCCATAATATATCATATTTAATAATAATTATTATTATTTAATACATATATATGCTAATTAAGTTATATTATATATATATATATATATATATATA
>NC_037528.1:6798038-6806209 GCF_001531365.2 Cynara cardunculus var. scolymus
TAAAAAACAGAAAATAAAATAATATATTAATTAATAATTTCATTTAAATAATAATAAAATAAAAACTAATAATAACAAAAGGACAAAAAAACACAAAAAATCATAAAACTAATAATTTGAAACCTAAGTAGGGGTGCCATTGGCAATGGCTAGGGGTGCCATTAGCCCACCCCATTTAGAATTTTCAATCGTCATATTGTTAAAGCCTGACATCGAACAATCAATTTTTTCTTAAATGATGGTAGTTTTTTAATTTTTATAATTTAATAAATACAGTTTTATTTATATATTATGTGCATTTGTGTTTCTTTTGACTTTTTGGTCAATTTTTTAATCTCTTTTACAGATCGTGACAACTGTGTTAACGCCGCTTTTATTAATAAATGAGTATTGCGTTTACGATTGAAGTTGGAGCAAATTTGCTATGAGTTTTTATCAGGGACCGTTTATTAAACACTTATTTGGTAAGTATTTATCGGACAAATATTCTCATCAAATGAATATGAAAAAGGTCAAGAATATTACCGGGTAAAAGCGATGAGAATGATGAAAGTCTTACCCGCTAAGTGAGGATGACGACTTTTACCCAGGTAAACGCTTACGCACTAAATTATTGCATTCGATATGTTTTGATATACTAAAATCTTAAGCATCAAAATAAATCATAGTGTTAACTCCTATTGATAAACGCTTACCGGATAAACAATTGGGTAAATGGCCCCTTAATAACTGTAATTTCGAAATTTATCAAACATAAGTATCATATTTTACATTACTATCAATAAACATATATATATATATATACACAAACACGTACAATATCGGTTCACTTTCTCTAATACAACGAAATCGAAGATAGGGCGACGACAGTTATCGGAAATTTAGACGTGGCAGAGAGACGCGACGAGAGAAGAAGGAAGATCGACAGAAGGGGCAATCAGATAGTTTCCGGTGGATCAATTTCGCCACGCATTCTGAATGGAAGACGTGACCGCAACGGCTGAGTTGACACACGATATCGTCGTTATCGTAATTGGTGGAGCAGGCGAAACACATTTCCTCCACCTCTCTTTGCCGTCGATCCTGCAAATCCTGGAACCGAATGATGGGCAGATCCATGAGACACAGCTCCGATTGACTGCGAAGAAGATAGCGAGAATCGAATCGGAAGAAATACGAGAAGGAATCGCGGAGCAGATTGAGAAGCTGGTTTTTGATTCGAAAGATCGGGAAAAGCACCGAGGAGCAGAAGATGATATCAATCACCATTTTGTGAGGTTGAATTTGAGTGGAGATGGGTTTTTAAGAGTATTTGGAAGCTGTGGGCGCTGATGGTGCATTTTTATATGCTTAAAAAATGAAGACATATTATTGTCGTAGTGATCATCTTTATATTGATTGTTAAATATTTTAGTGATAAATCGTTTTTTAATAAACCACATCTCAACTTAGATATTACATTCTTTTTCTTTTTTATATCTGTTAGGTTCAAGACTGTGCTGATAAGTTGTATTCAAGTTGTTTCTTTTATTTTGTAGTAGTTAATGTTCTTGTTTTTTTTAGTATAAATAGGTTTTTAGAAGCTTAATTGTAATTAGTCTTGCTAATCATTTTGTAATCATTCTCTCTCAAGAAATATACTTTCAAGTTTGGTGAAATTCTCTATCTTCTATCAATTCTACTTTGAAGATTATCTGATTTGATTGATAATTGAGATTCACAATATCACCATTACTTATATGACTAGAAGGGTACTTGTATAATGCATGTTTCGTTTCTTTCTTCGATGTTATAATACAATTTTATATGGTTTTAAGAAAATGATAATGTTTTTACTTTTGCATAAGATATAAATACGAAGACATCATAAGAATTTAAAAAAAAAATATCGATATTAGTATTATACTAACTATTTAAAATTTCTACCTTTTTTTTGTGTAATTTTTTTGATTTAATTTTTTTATTATAATTTGATTTAGGTTTAATAACGAAGTAATTTAATTTAGGTTTAATAATATAATTTTTTATAAAGATAATAATTAAGTATTCTGTTATAACTAAATAATTATCCTAATTTTATTTTAAATATTTTATATTTAAAATAAGATGTTTATTCTATATTAGATCATGTTTATTTATAATTAGTTATACGAATTCAAACATGAAGCTTTAATAAATTGTACTTATGCATAATTTACTTGTAATCTTGAATTTTAAGTATTATGCATCAATAAACAGTACTTTATGCATAAGAATGATTTTTAAAAGTATAAATAAATATAACAAATAAACTTATTTTACTTTTTCGTAAAGTTTGAACCGTTAAATTCCGGAAAGTCAAATCATCTATTTCCAAAAACAATATAAAATTAAGAATTTTTTAGTATTTAATTTTTAGTTAATAAAATCATCTATTACAATACAATTTTCAATGTAATTTACAAAGTTTTATGTCAACTTTAGAAATTATCTGAAAATTATTATACTATAGTGTTTTCTAAGGGATTTTAAGTCATATCTTATCTTTGACAAACTATATTTTAATCAAATAATAATAAAATATTTAAAATTATAACTTAATACGAAATAATATATTAATTAAATAATTATTATAAATAAAATTAATTAAAGAAAACAATTTTTACTGGGATAAGTCTAATAAGCCAACCAAATTTTTTTATTTTTAATGGTATAGTCCATAAATTGTTTTCCACCGCGATTTCTAAGGGCTAAAAATGTCCAAACCGAACACCTGAATTGACCGGATTAGGAAAAGTGTTAAACCGTTTTAATTACCCCAAAATGCACCATTTTTTAACCGTAAAGGTAAATCTCTAAAATTACACTTAATCGTGGCCCAAAACGAGAAACTCAACAATCAAAATCGCGCTGAGACAAAGACTTACGCGACTTCTACCGCGACCTAGGTCCCGCACCAAGTCGTGCCAACCTCTATTTCACAGATTTCTTCCAAAAACTCAAGTTTGAACCAATACACTAATCCCTTAATCAAAACCACGAAATGAGCACTCAAATCAACATATTATCGACCCAAAATAACCTCTCAAACACATATCTAAGCTACTTTAATCATCAACCATAGAACGCTACTCAATTTCAAAAAATAAAAACCAAGAATAACCCACTTTTAAGAACTCAAACCGAAAGAAATCTAAATGAAATCGTTTCACACCAAGGATTCGATAAAAGGAAACAAATTACATTTCAAATCCAATATCAAAACCAATAAAATGATGGATTCTCATAAGAAATTTATAATTGTCAATAAAACCAAACCCCCCAAAAGGTAGGAATGAAATGAAGTGGGGAACCCAATATGGATCACCAATTACACAATTGGTCCTCCAGGTTTACAAGGTTTATCCCAACAACCCCTACATTTCTATATTTACTTGTAGAAGTAACATCTCTACTGGTTAAGATAAATGAAAAGGTTGAGTACATGATTATTTAACCAAACTATATTTAGAAGTGGATACACTGAATCATTTAGTTTTAGTTTGGTTTTTATAATTTATCGTCATTAAGTCGAAATGAAAAATCAAGAAATTGTAGTGGAACTAGGTCAATCTAGTCCATAACTAGTAATATATGTTTCCATATCTGGTTCAAGAAATAAATATCCAAAGATTGCTCTTGAAGATTTTTACTGTGATATAAAGAGACGACTACGGAAGAAGAAAGATCTATAACATGGGTAACTGGATTGCTTAGTCTACATTACGATTACGATTACGATTATGAACCATGAATCAATATTTCAACACAATCATATTATCAGATGATCCATGCAACATGTGTATGCTTCATGGTTATGAACTTAGAGACCATTCTTACAAAAAGGTGTCTGTTTGAATGGACTAAGCAGTTAGCTTTTTTTTTTTATAGACATTTACAGATCCACTTGTCATAAGGTGTTGAAAACTGGCATTCAAACAACCATGCTATGCATTTTCTTTCATACACTAAACAATTGTGTGTTATTTGTAAAGTGTTACAATAAGTATGCATGAAGGTTTTGAGCGTCTTACCAAGTTTTTTCCAAACATTTTTTAAATAATGTTATATTAGTTTTTTTTTTTTTTGGTATTATATTTTGGATACCTAAGAACACATTATTTTATGAAATATTTGTTTTATAGTAAGAAACAATTTCAAATAAAGTCATCTAAAAAAAATTAACAAAACATTTAGAAAATGTTCTAACAAACTGCTAAAACATCTAACGTCTTTTAAACTTATTACAACACTTTTACATATAACACACAATTGTTTGATCATATAAACTTAAATCCTATAAATCAGTATATCATAACAGATAAATATTTTTTTACGTACGATAAACTTGACTTTGTTGTTGTATCATCAATCTCAACTCATCTCTCAATTTTTATAGTTAATTAACAAAAATGTTTTTTTTATTTGTAAATGAAATTATAAACTACGGAATTTTTTGTTCTCTAATAAAAATAAAAAGTATAAATCAAAAAAAAAAATAACAGGTCTTTTAAATTGATTTTGTAGTTCTGTCAATTTCTTCGTTAACCTAATTAATGTCTATCTTTTCGGATCTGGCTAAGATTAAAGATGAAGGTTTGGATAGAATTAGCGTTGACTTGAATAAAGTGTATTTAATTTATGATTTATTAGAATATTATTTATTTAATTGTGTTTAAGAATACTTTAATCCCGTCCTTTTCATTATATTTAATTGGTAACTTAAGTTAATCATATAATCAAATACAAAAATTATCCTAATCCATGTGTTTATCCTCGCGATTTTGAAGACAAGTCATAAATGCGTTGAATTTGACGGATTTTTATTTATTTATAATTCTGTTAAAATAAAAGAATCAGAATTTAAATTTAAATTTAAATTTAAAGAAAAATTCAATTCAATTTATTACAAAATTAATCATATTATAATATATTTTATGTATTTAATAAAGTATTACTTTATTATGATTAAACATTAAACTTTAAGGTTTTAGATTCTATTATTATTTCTATATACTTTGTTTGTATATATGTTAAGTAATTGTGAATCTATACATATAATAAATAAGTAAATCGATGACACGTATCATTTTCTGGTGAAACGATTATCTTGTTTTCCCGTCTAAAGACGTATATAAACACAATTTACATTATCAGTTCAATTAGACTCATTTGAACGTATCTAGACACAATTCACATTAGCAGTTCAATTAGATTCATTTGATTGACATGTGTCCTTTTATTCAATCAATTCCACTAATTTAGGATATTATTGATTTTATTTCAGGATTAATTATTCGTGTGATAACTAACTCCCGAAAAATGGTGTTTTACTTTAGAGTTATACTAAAGACTTATTTTAATAGTACAAGTCTGAAGAGTCATTTTTCAGAGTTTTATTTCAAAGTTATTCTTCGGAGTTATATTTCATAGTTATTCTTCAAAACTATTATTCATAGTTATATTTCAGAGTTATTCTTCAGAGTCATTTTTCAAAGGTTTACTTCAGAGTAATTCTTCAAAGTTATACTTCAGAGTTATTTCAATAGTACAAGTCTGAAGAGTCATTCTTCAGAGTTATTCTACAAAATTATACTTCACAGTTATTTCAATAGTACATGTCTGAAGTCATTATTTAGAGTTTTACTACAGAGTTATTTTTCAGAGTCATTATTCAGAGTTATTTTTCAGATTTATTCTTCATAGTTATTCTTCATAGTCATTCTTCAGAGATATTATTCAGAGCTATACTTCAGAATTATTTTTATTTTAGGATACCCTATGATTTTCTTTTTTACATTTTTATTCTTTCTACCATTTCATTTTTCGTTTTATACCCCTTATTATATTAATTAATTATGATAATTTTAACTAAAAATACATTAAAAATTCATATTGTATTTTAAATTACACATTTAAAAAAGTTTACCCGTTCCATTAAATTGAGTTAAATATTGAATTTTTTTTAAATTTTTATTCAATTTATCTAATATATCTGTAAATTTGTCTACACTAATCCAAAAAACCATTTTACATTTTAAGTTGGGTTCAAAAAATGTATCGTTTGTTTAGTTATGTATAATAAAAATCGAAATTTATTTTTCTATTAATAAAAAAATATATCGTTTTCATTTATTTTATTTAATTAAATGTGTATCAAATAAATAACTTTATACTATGATAATTTTTCTTCAAAATATCAACTTAAAATTATTATTATAAAAAATAAATAATCAATTAAAAACCACATAATTCCATATACTCCATCTAGTAATTGAAATTATAGTTTTAATAGTTTTAAAATATAGTTGACACAATTTTATATACTTAAATTTATTTTTTAGTATAAATTAATGAATTTGCAAGGTTGATAATTGACTATTTCTCCAAAATTACAATTAATGCAAGTTGATATTTTGAAAGAAAAAAATTAGTAATTATATTATAAAATTGAGAAAATTGCACCAAAATGGAACTAACTTTCACCTTATTCATATTTTGGGGAACCAACTTTCAAAATCGTCATTTTGAGGAACCAACTTTCACCTGATTCTTATTTTGGGGAACCAACTTTCAAAATCGTCATTTTGGTGAACCAACTTGCACCTGATTTCTATTTTGGGGAACCAACTTGCAAAATTATTATATAAAAATGAGAAAATTACATCAAAATGGAACCAACTTTCACCTGATTTATATTTTGAGGAACCAACTTTTAAAATCGTCATGTAGGGGTCTTCATCAAACTTTTTGTTTATTTAAGGGTCTGGTTGATTTGTTAAACAGATAACAACTAATTTAAGGGTCTCTATCAAACTTTTGGTTGTATTTGCCAAATTCGATTTAAACTTTAATATTGACAAAGATTGGTTAAATATAAAAATCTTGAATGTAATATTTAATATTTATATTTTTATTGCATCAATTAATTTTTTTTATTAAATTGATTTTTTATTGCATTAGTAAAAAACAATTTTTATAGTGGTAATTTGGATTTTTTTTTTTTCGAAAAAATCTTCAATTTGATATCTGAATTAAAAAAAACGAGATTTGAAATGAAAAATAGATTTTATTGCATTAATTTTTGAAAAAAAACGAATTTTTAGTTATTTTTCTATAATTATTATGCAAGTTGGTTCCCCAAAATAGAAATCAGGTGCAAGTTGGTTTCCCAAAATGACGATTTTGCAAGTTGGTTTCCCAAAAATAGGAATAAGGTGCAAGTTGGTTCCGCAAAATGACGATTTTGAAAATTGGTTCCCCAAAATAGGAATCAGATGAAAGTTGGTTCCCCAAAATGACGATTTTGAAAGTTGGTTCCCCAAAATAGGAATCAGATGAAAGTTGGTTCCCCAAAATGACGATTTTGAAAGTTGGTTCCCCAAAATAGGAATCAAGTGAAAATTGGTTCTATTTTGATGCAATTTTCCCTATAAAATTTTATATTTGATATACATTTAAAAAAATTAACTAAATGAAATATCTGAAAACGATATACTTTATTTATTAAAGGACATAAATAAATTTCGATATTCATCTTACATAAATAAGAAAAACGATACATTTTTTTTTGAACCCATCTTAAAATAAAAATATGTTTTTGTTTTGGATTAGTGTAAATGGATTGCAAATATATATTAGATAAGTTACATAAAAAATATTCAATATTTAACTCATTTTAAGGGTATCGACATTTTTTTAAAGATTTTACTTTATAAAATAAAATACATATTTTAATGTATATTTAGTTAAACTTATTAATTAGTTGATATAATAAAGGGTATAAAAAATGATATGGTAAGAAAGACAAAAATAGAAAAAATAAAATATGTATTTTAATTAAATTTATCATTGATTGTAATTTACTCTATGATCAAATAAAACAAAAAAGGAAAAAGGCAAAAAAGTTTGCTAACTTTTTAACCATAGCTAGTCAAAGGGGGAAAATTGAAACAAAATGACAACCATACGAAACAAAATCGTAATTTGTATAAGGGGGTGGCTAATGGCACCCCTAGCTGTTACTTATGGCACCCCTAAATTTAGGTAATCATTTCATTTTTGTTATTTATTTTTTCTTTTTATACTAATTTTTCTAATTATCTTATTATAAATATATTATATATTTTCTTTTCTCTTTTAATATATTTTTT
>NC_037528.1:6810009-6840228 GCF_001531365.2 Cynara cardunculus var. scolymus
TTAAGAGTTTTTAAGAGTTTTAAGAGTTTTTGCCAAATGCTTTATAATATAGTATAGATATATACATACGTGTGTGTGTTAATATAAAAAATAAAAATCATAATGATAAATAATTTTTTATGTAATATAAGGAATTATATATATATAATTATATTAATATATAAAGTAATAATAATAAAATATATTATATTTTGATTGATTTTGACCTTTTATTTTTTTTAATCATGGTTCAAATTTCAAGGCATATTACACCCGGGGTGGGCTAAATGCACCTCTATATATTGCTTAATGCACCCTATCCATGAATTTCTTCCTCACACATATCACCATCAATAGATGCTTTTTACATTCTCAATACTTGAATGACCTGATTCTGACATCAAAGGGGATGCCATTAGCACTCCCCTTACACCCCTATCAACGGGTGCCATTAGGAGTCTCTTTTATAAAAGATGGACCAAACTTGATATTGAATGACAACTACAAAAACCAAAATGTAATGTACTCTTTCATTTTAAAAGAATTTGGTTCATGTGTAAACTCTTCCTCCCCGTCTTCTCTACAACCCCCTCATCGGAAGTTGCAGGTGATACTCGGTGATGGTGTAAGAGTAAGAGGGGGATGGTTCAACGATTATCGAAATCTAAACACCAAAAATCGAAACCCAGATTCAGTAGCTTTGTTGCCATCGATCAAAAACTAAACACTATTAAGTTGTCTTCACCTATTTCTTTGTCTCCGATGATGGTGGGGGTGTGGTAGCCGGAGGAAGCTGCATGTGCATTGTGGTGGGTGGTGGGGTGGCCGGAGGAAGCTGTAGGTGGTGTGGTTGTTGGAAAAAGCTGCAGATGGTGGTCGGTGTGGAGCTGCGGGAGGTGGTGAATGTGTCTATCTATATGTATATATAAATACGTGTTTAGTTTATTATATAATATTTATTTAATAACATAAAGAAAAAAAAAAAAAAGATTAAAAGACGGAAATACCCATAAACTTAAATGGGTTAACAAAATTTTTTGATTTCGAGAGGGAATGATTCAATATGTGGTCAAAAACTTATAAAGTTATCGTAGCCAACTTGATACCGAGACAAATCCGGAAGGTCTCTTTTGACTTCTTTGACGGTGGATGATAGGAATTTATGTGATTCTGGTTTGTTTAAGCTAATCACTGACCAAGATTGACGTAGAATTGGGAATTAAGACTTTTTAATTCTTATTTTCCTCCACACCAGATATAAGAAGCTTCTTTTCATGTGCATGCCAACTCCACCTTTCAAAAATCATTAAATACTTAACTATTATATTATATGATACCAGAAAGATATTCGTATAATATAATAAAATATATCTCGATTTTAATGTTTTGTTTTATTTCGTCTTTGTAGATGTTTTAATACGATTTTATGTGTTTTGAGAAAGGAATAATGATTTTATTTTTGAATAAAATATAAATTTGAAAATATCATAAAATTTCGAAAATAAATATATCATCAATATTAGTATCAAATTAACTATTTAAAAATTATTTTTTTTTGTATAATTTCTTCAATTCATTTTTTTATTATAATTTAATTTAGATTTAATAACGAAGTAATTTATTTTTGATTTAATAAATTTTTTTAAGGATAATGTTAAGCAATCTGTTAGAACTGATCAATGATTATATATCCTGATTATATTTTAAATTTTTAATATTTAAAATGAAATATTTATCTTATATTTGACGATGTTTAATTATCTGCAGTTAGTTACATGAATTTAAACATTAAATTTTAATAAGTTGTACTTACGCACAATTTACTTGTAATCTTTAATTTTTAAGTAATATGCATCAATAAACAATACTTCATGCATTAAAAATGATTTTTAAGAGTTTTTGTCAAATACTTTATAATATAGTATAGATATTTGATTTTTCTAAGGGCAAGTTTATCAAACACTTACCCGGTAAATGCTTACCAGTAAAATTTAACACTATTATTTACTTGACAAGTAAGATTTTATTCTACCAAAACAACATTGTATGCAACAATGTACCCGGTAAGCGCTTACCCTGGTAAGAGTCGTCGCCCTCACTTACCGGGTAAGACTCTTGGTCATTGCCTCGCTCTTACCGGGTAAGATTATCGATCCTTACCATATTCATCCGATGAGGTAATGTTACTTGGTAAGTACTTACCCGGGTAAGCGTTACACAAACGGCCCCCAAGTGATTATCACATCTGTTATATAGTCGATAGTGTGAAATGGTAGATATGGATTTTGGAAGGAGGATACTTACGGTTAGACTGCACATATGAAACCACGAATACCCCCATTAGATACGAAGGTTATGTTACAGGAAATTTTACAAAATACAGGGTTCAAAAACGAAATCTCTTACAGGTGTTTGGTATGAAGAAGGTTATTGCAATGATTGACATCTTAAAAGTTGAGTTGGAATTCAACTGAATACAATTTTATGAGAATCTTCATACCAATGCCTTCTAACTTCTTGTACACAAGGCTGGTGATCGGAATTTGTGTATGTGCATGGCGGCTAAAGATGACCGGAGAAGAAAGGAGATAGGCAGAAGGGGCAGTTAGATTGTTTCCGGCGAAGCAGTTTGCCGACGCAGTCGGAGTGAAAGACGTGTCCACAGCGGCTGAGTTGACACACGATGTCACACATTTCGTAATTGCCGAAGCAAATGAAGCACGTTTCGTCAATGGCTCCCTGCCGCCGGTGCTGTAGATCTTCGAATAGAATGATCGGAAGATCCAACGGACATTTGTCCGTTTCCTGGTATCGGAAATGGAAGTCACGATACCGGAATACGTAGGAGACGGAATGTTTGAGGGTTTTGAGCAAATCATGTTTGGTTCGAAAGATCAGAAACAATACACAAAAGCAGAAGATGATATTGATCACCACTGTCATCGATCTTCACCGTTTTCAGCCTGAATTTGGGAGGGTTTATAGGAAGAAGAAAGGATTAGTCTTTGGAGACCGTTTTATTCAAAGGCGACAGGGACATTTAAGTCATACCACGTGTATTCCCATTGAATAAAAGAAATAAAAAATAAATTGCTGTTTGTTTACCAAATGTACCCGGGCCTTTTTTGGCAAATATTGCTATTCATACAACCATATCTATATCTATCTATTCGATAAGAGCTTAATTGTTCAAACAAGAGCTGAACCGGTCGGTTACAAAAAAACTCTCATGTCTACTGAGTCATTAAATTGTATTTATCTTCCCCATCTACCCCTCTCCCTAACTACTCAGATTCACCATTAATTTGAAAAAAAAAACCCTACCATATCTGTTCCATTGGCCGACTGTTGCTACTCCATTGATCGGTTCTTTTCGTCGATTTTTCTACTCGTTCGTTCTCCACATAAAGATATGTCGTTCTTCATCAATTTTTTGCTCCATCTTCTTTGATTTGTATTTCATCTCGTTCTTCATCGATTTTCTGCTCCATCTTCTTTGACTGTATTTCCTCTCTTCTCAATCTGTACTTAGAAAGGAGTCTGTGGAAGAACATCATTCATATCGATTGTGGAAAACATATGAACACCACCCAAATTAATATATGAGAATCATGACATCTGTATCTAAAATGATGAATTGAATCTGTCACAAAATTTATAGTTCAAAATGGGAAAAATCAACCAAAATTAATACGAACAAAGCAAAATGAATTACACCCAGATTCTATAATGGCAAACAAATCATTGATATGTAGAGAAACCCACTTAATCTCACACGAATTTTTTGATGAAAATAAACAGTAAATCATATGAAAACACACTCGCAAAGGTTTTTTTTACAGAAATTGGATGGAATCATAAGTGAAATGGGCATAAAATTGACCAAATTCAGTAAAAGAACTCAAACCCAGATCACAAAATAGAAAATAAACCATGATTATGTGAAGTTGAAGTGATTAAAACATTGCAAACAGAGATGGAGAAATTTGAAAAGGGAAAAAAGCAGTATAAGTAATTTTATAAAGAGAGATTGATGGAGGAAATGTGTGTTTGGTCATCACATATACAGGTTTAATCAAATGATAACTAATTAGTTTGTGGTAATTATAAAGTCCAATATGAGTCCATCATTTTATTATATTAATTGTATTACCTTAATTAAGAAAAAAGAATGTATTAGTAATTTTATTAATATTTTTCTTAACGGTTATCAATCAAAAAGATTGATACTGTTTCCTTATTAATTAAACAAATTATGAACGTTCATTCACCATATCATCAATTATGTGCAATCATTGCAAAAACAAGCTGGTATAATAGAATTATAATAAAAAATCCCCCATATTTATTCGTTTAAAAAGCTGTAAGCCTCTTATGTTCTTTGTAATCTCTGTGTTTTAATAGTTTCTTTCTATGAAGTTAGGTAAAGTGAATCCAGATCTCGATCTCGACGACATTAACGTAAATCATCTTCTTCCTCAAAAACCTTAAAAATGTCATCATCATTAGAGTTTCTTACGTGGGTATGAATCAAATGCAGATTATTCAACCAAACAATAATATTTCTCATACAATTCAATCAAGTTTTTATGATGAAACCCACATATTTTCAATGGATTTGTTCATGAATTCACATAACCATTTCCACAAGAGGCGGTGGTTGCCGTGAAGGAGGCAGTGGATACGGAGGTCATGTATCGAATCCTATCTCGTTTTGGTCATTGGAGATTGGCCGGCAACGGAAGACCATATTCCATGGTGGTTCTTCTGCTTTTATACGTTGAAATCAATTATCATCACCACAGACTAACTACTCGACTATGACGAACACTCCAACTCTCGTTCTTCTCTGTTGGGTGCTATAGTGTGTATCACCGTCATCTAATTTCTTACTGTTAAAAGTTATTTGGTATCGCAGTGGTAACATAGTGAGATCACAGTTGTATTCATCAACCAGATCTGGTATCATAGTGTGTATCACAATGTATTTTTTGTCGTTTTATGAATTGTGTCACAATATATTTTTGTTATTTTATGAAGTGTAACACAATATATTAGATAATATTTTCTTTACCAAGTGTATCACACTGTTTTTTTTCTGTTATTTTATGAAGTGTATCACAATGTGCATCATGTGTTGCTATGGTTTTTGTTTGAGAGAGGAGATGTTTGACAGAGAGAGTTGAGAGTTGAGAGTTGAGAGGAGAGAGAAGAGAGGAGGGAGGACCGGAGGAGAAATCTAGAATGAATAAAATGCTCTTAATTAATATTTTAAGTTAAAATTAACAAAATTATTAATTTCATAATTTAACCTTTGATTTATGGTTGATATTCGATCTCACGGTTACCACAAACTAATCAGTTCTTTATTGATTGGGCCATAATATATATATATATATATATATATATATATATAGAGAGAGAGTGAGAGAGAGAGAGAGAGAGAGACTTGGGATCATATGAGACCAGGAGTTTTTCGTGAGACCCGTAAGACCAATTCTCAACACTTAGATTAGATTTACAATCTGATAATATATCGGAACAATTATAAACGCCACGAGACTTTTCAATAATCACAAAATTGTCACCGTACAACTTTAGACAATTAGATCATTAGCTTATAAAGTTGATCAATGAACATAAATTGGTCTTATGGGTCTCACGAAAAACCCTTGGTCTCACGTGAATTCAACCATATATATATATATATATATCAATTAATAATGAAATTTGAATTATTACAAATGACTTATTAATGTTGTTTTGATTATAACGTTTAACTCATATAATTATGTTAATCAAGTTGTTTTTATTTAAAAAACTTTTAAATTTATATTTTTTATAATTATAAAGTCATTTGTTCAACAATTTTTATAAAACTATTCTTTTATTTAGATAAAAATAAAGTCTGGGGGTAAAATGTTCAATTATGATATTCAGACTGTTTATTCAGCATAACAACCGAATAACAATTTATTGTTAACTTACAAACAACTATATCAATATAAACAACTATATTTATACAGGTTTTAACAGAAAACGAACCGAACATCCCCTTATTAGAAAATAACTAGTAATTGCTTACATCTAAGCAGGGTTCGAACGTCTTATTGGGATCCCTTCCATCTGTTCAACTGATATTTGTAACTGAAGATGGAATGAAAGATGTACATATTAAATTTTGGTGGTGCCTCGAATTATTAGAAAATACAAGGGGTCATCAACTAAAAAGCCAAAAAAGTCTTTTAGATCAACAAAAAGTGAAAAAATGCTTCAAAATCGACTAAAGAACTTAACAAATCTATCGAAAATGTGGATTTTTGCTAAAAATACACCGAACAACTTTACAAGCATTTGATTCATCTTAAAAGTACGCTTGCCCAACAAAATTTCTTGTTGCTGCTAACAAAAGTCATCATTTTCATTTATTTTATCGGGTAACATTCTCAGTTATTAAAAATAGATTGTCTGTAAGATTCTTTTATCTCAATTACTGAATAAGATATTGTGGGTCTTTATCATATTAAATACACTCTATTTAATATTAATTATATTTTATTATTTACGCTTTTTTATGAAGACTAAATATTTTGTTACTAAAATGGAGTTACAGAAAGTAAAACGTTAAATTTGGTATATTTAGTGTTACGGTTTGTAAATGAACTGGTAAAGTTTTCAAAAATTAACTTATTTATTAATATCTCAAGTATGTTGAACTAGTTGTGTATCTGTGTATTGTAGCGGGAGCTGTTAATTTTAACGATTTTTGAAGTTTCACTGGTTTTATTAGAGAAGATTTAACGATGATATAAGTTATACTTGGTCTTTACATATTAATACAATTTAAATAAATAAGAAATATGTTTCTAATTAGAGTCTATTGATGAAAAAATTGTATGACACTTTAAAATCCAATATATTTAAACGACTCCACAAATGTGTTTGATTTACACCAACCAAGAGCAAAGAATCAAGAGATTGAGAATGAAACCGGGAGTTTTAGAGCAATTGAATAGGAGATGAATGAAAGAACTTTTAATAACTCATGGTAAATATCAGTTTGAATCTCACCTTGCGGAATGGAAAGAAGACATAGAGGTATGAGAGGGTGAAGATAAACATATTAAAATACATGATAAGCATTGAAACCTAATAATATATACATCAAAATACTGTATAAAAAATGAAGCAAAATCATAAAATAGAAATGATCGGTACAGAAAACAAAACAAAACATGAATCGGGATTATAGGTTCCAAGTCTAAACTTTAAATTCGAAACATATTTTGCTGTATTACACGAATACAGTTCGAAAGAATACTCTCATGAAATCGAGGATTTGGTTTTGAATGAACCCTAGAATTAATTTTATACTTTCTTTATTACTTGGTTAGATAAGTTTGAAGATCCAAGTGTTTGCCTTCATTCTTACTGCACTGGTTTAGGGATGTAGGCCTCGCATGCCTTTAAATTCTCAAAGTCAATGCCTTCTTCTTCGCTCGAGATCCTCGATCGCCTCCGACTTCCCGAAACAGTATTTTTGTTGTTGTACGAAATATACAAACATAACCGTTGTAATGATATTTATACAATCTAAGATTGTGACAACCGCAAAATTCAGGTCAACGTTCATGACCAAACAAAACGTACCAATTTTTTGAAGTATAATCTGATGGGGTTTTATATATACAAACGGAAAAGATCATGACGAAACTATGGTAATTCAACAGTGAAACGTTATCGAAATTTGTTCCATAATGCTTGAAGAAACTAGTTGTAAAACGTAACACGTACCAAAAGTTTGATGGCACGATGTTAAAATTCGTGATTTTTGTTAAAGGGTTTGGGTTTAACCAACAAACGTGACCTACAAAGAGGACAAGTGAACTGATCACGACCGAGCCAGCCTTCAATGCAGCAGGAATGGAACACATGACGACACCGCCCGAGTTGACTCACCACGTCGTCACTCCGGAACTCAGCCAGACAAATCGAGCAGCTTTGGTCCACAGGTCTGCTCATCATAGCCACCTCATCTCTACCGTCGTTTAGAAGATCACTGAATTGAAGATCTGAACGGTGATAGATGTTGGGAAAGGCATGATTCAGATCTTGATTTTGTGTGTAATATTTAAAGAGAGTGGATAAAAAGTGGAGAAATGCATGCTTGATTTGAAGAAGTGGAACCCATATGCATGTAATGAATATAAGTGCAGGTATTGAGAAACCTCCATATAGAACACAAATCATCCTTTAATTTCACTTAATTCTATCTTAATTTGGTTTAATCACAAGTGAATAAGTTTGTTTATATATATATAATCAGACAAGTTGCAGAGGCAACTTGTTATTATATATTAATATTAATCGCCGCCCTTAATATTATCATAATCCAAGGGGGGTGAATAAATACTGTTTGAATTAAATAATTACATAAAAAAGGACGATTAAGAGTGCTAATTAGTAATTAAAAACACTAATTAGTAATTAGTAGTGTTTCCTGTGCCACCAAAATATTTCTCTTGAATTCTACTCATTAAAAAAAGAGTAATTAAAACAGAATACCAGGACACAGTATTCACTTGCTATTAATATATTTTATAGAGGTTATTTTGGATATTTTTATTTTATAGAGGGGTTCGTGACGCGCTTGACCAAGGTATGCATACGTTGTTGTATGCTGGAAGACATGTCGTCATCTAATTATGTCGTCAAATACTGGACGATTTTGTATTGAGGAGAGAGGTCTGAATCTCGATTCAACGTTTAATTATTTGTTTGTTCTTCGTTAATTATATATATTTCGTGAACTTTGTTTTTGTTTCGGTTTTGATTAAGAGTACTTAAATTAAATTTCTAACACGTCAATTTTTTCTGGAACAAGTCATGATGGCTAAGTGATGTGAGGTGTGGTTTGTTGGTGAAATCAAATCACAAGTTTTAGGTGGTGTTTGATTCGTAGAATGTTTTTGGATGAAATAAAATCTGTTAAATCAATCTGACTTTGAAGAAATTAGAATATAATGTTGTTAGGTTTGACCACCTATTTAATCGGCAGACATTAGAATAAAATCTGTTAAAAAAATTGAAATATGTCTGTTTGGTTCACAAAATATAGCTTTAGAATTGGAATGAAATGTTGGTGAAAGACCAAAATGCTCTTTTTTGATTTTTTTTAAAACCAAAACTACTTTAATAAAATAATTATTTAATATATAAAACAATATAAAATACACAACCTAAATATAACCATAAGCCAAACAACGTTATAAATCAATGGTGGTCGGTGGTGGTTCAGATTGTGATCCACGGTGATTCAGATAGATGGTCCGCAATGGTTTAGATGGCGGTAGTCAGCAGTGGTTCAGATCGATGGTGGTCCGCGGTGGTTCCGATGGAGGTGGTCTGTGGTGGTTCAGATCGGTGGTAGTTTAAATTGGTGGTGGTTGGCGACGTCCGACAGTGATTTAGATCGGTGCTGGTCGCCGATGTCCGACAGTGATTGAGATCGGTGGTGGTCCGTGGTGCTTCAGGTGGCGATGGTCAGATGTGGTTCAGATCGGCGGTGTTAAGATCGGGGATGGTTCTAATCAGCGATGGGTTAGATCGGCGGTGGTTTAGATGGGCAGTGGCCGACAGTGATTTAGATCGCTAGTAGTTGGTGTGATTCAAATGATGATGGTCGACAGTGGTTCAAATGGCGGTGATTCAGATTGGTGGTGGTTCAGATCGGCGGAGGTCTGTGCTAGTTCAGATCAGCGATGGTTCAGAACGGGTGGTGGTCGGTAGTGATTTAGAACGGTGATAGTCGACGGCGGTTCAAATGACGATGGTCGGCGATAGTTCAGATAGCAGTAGTCGGCGGTGATTCAGATCACGGTGGTCGACGATGGTCATATTGGGTTTTATGAGATTAGGGTATATTGGGTTTATGAGCACATTTGGTATTATGAAAATAGAGAATTCTATTTCATCAAAATATCATTTAGTTGCTAAGAAATGTTAAATTTCTTTATTTGTGAAATTTGTAGGATTTCGAAGATTCATTTCGTGAAAAAAAAAAGAACCAAACGAGGGAATAAAATTTAGTCAATGAAATTCAACATTCCAATTCCATCAGATTCCTTCAGAATTTGCAAACCAAACGTCTCCAGAGCATCTCCAACAACTATGTTATATATATTTTTAAATTATAGTATTAAAAGTCAACATTTTGAAAAAAAAAATATTACATTTAATTCCATTTATCTCCCTTAAATATTTATTTTCAATATCTTTTATTGATGGGAAATGATTAAAATATGATTTCTTTCCTATATATAGTTTTAGATATTTCTCTATTTGGAGATTTTTCACCTTCCCTTTCTTCTTTTCTCTATTTTAACAGACGTTTCAACATAGTTGTCGGAGCAAAATAACTGTTAAATCTTCAAAATATCTCTATTTTAACATAGTTGTTGGATATGTTTTTACAAATTATGGCAAGACCACAACATATTTTAAGACACGCCTAAAACACAGCGTATATGTTTTTTTTTTTGAAGTATATAATATTTATATACAAAAAATGCAACAAATAAACTCACACACTCTCCTCACTTATGGTGAGGTTTGAACCCCTGACATCCTAGAAGGCCAAAGGCTACGATAACCACAACGTATATGTTAACGGTGACACCTATATTACAATTATTTTTAAAAGTAAATTTCAAGATACACAAACACTTGTTACATTTATTTTATGAGATATTTTTATATGGTGAATTATATCTAAATGCCTTCTGTAATTGAATCTTTCATTTGGTTGAAATATAAATAGTTGATTTTGAGTTTTTAATGTAAAATAATATGAAAATTGAAGACTTTAATTTCAGAATGATAAAATTAAAGTTTATTTCTTAGTTGTTTTATATAAAAATAATTTTGATGTTAAAATATCGATGCAAGCTTGTTTATTGTAGGGATAGAAAAAGAACAATACAATCAAATCGTATCTAACATAATTAAGTTTTTAAATTTAAATGAATCAAATCATTAAACTATTTCTTATTTTATTCGCTCTAAAATAAAATAAGATATGGTTTTATGACTTGATTTGTCTAAATCAAAATTTTAATTACATTAAAACAATAAAATCATGTTTTTTCCACCATTACAATAAAACAATAAAATTAAACTGTACTTAATAAAATTAATATTTTAAAATTTTAAACAAAACAAATCATACAATAGTATCCTATTTTTTTGTTTTGATATTATATATATATATATATATATATAGGGTTTATTTCAAATACAACCTATCGTATTTGTACAACCAATGCAACCCAATAAATTGAAATATTTATGGAAATGATTARAGTTCATTTATTATGATTTAAATATTTATGGAAKATGAATACRKTTCATTAATTATGATTAATACTTTATATTAGAAAATAATCAAAACCTCTATAAAATCACATATTAATCAAATGAAATGGACGGTTGAGATTGGGTTGTATTGGTTGCACAAATGATAAGGGTTGTATAATAACCAACCTCTCTCTCTCTCTCTCTATATATATATATATATATATTGTGTGTGTATAAATATATTGTTTTTATTTTTTATAAGAAAAAAAAATTAGGTATAAAAAATTAGGCAAAATAATCTTTGATTTAACGAAGGCGTTAGTCAGAAGAACCACGACCAAGACAAATGGAATACTACAAAGACCAAATCTACAATAAACATACTATAAGAACCTTAATCAAAGAAAAGATCATAACACAGATAACAAATCCACAATTATGTAAAACTTAAGAGTAAATTACATTCTTGATCCCCATGTTATATGGGTTTTAACAGTTTAGGTCCCTAAAATGAAATATCTATAAAACCATGAGATTGTAATCCATAAATATTTTATTTTAAGGACCTAGGCTGTTAAAATCCATATAAAACAGGGACCAAGAATGTAATTTACTCAAAACTTAAAAAGTTGAAATTAGCATTGCTAATTTTAAAAAGTAATGTATTTAATGACGCACAACCATAATATCAAGATCACGAAGAGTTTGAAAATGACCGATTACTTAACGACGATAAGTGAAGGAAATTCAAATCTAAAAATATAAACATTTTTCGAATCAATTATAACAAAGACTAGGGTGTGTAAATGATACGAGTCAAGCTCGAGTATGAAACCTAATTTTCGAAGCTCGTACTCGACTCGAAAACTCGCAAGTAATAAAAGTCAAAGCTCGACTCGAACTCGATAACAATTTCTCAAGCTCAAACTCGAATCCAGCTTGAACTAAGCTCGAATCAAGCTCGAACTCAAATCAAACTCACCCATTGAAATTTTTTGGTTATTCTCTTATAAATTTTAAAACTTAAAGGTGTTCTTTTAATTTTATAAAACTAAAGGATCAACTTCAAACTTAATCATCACAAAGAGAAAGTTAGAAATTTCATTCACCTTCCTTTCTTCTTATAACATTTTTTTTCCTTTCCTTTATCATCTCTCTTCTAATGTGGGACAATTTCACTAATTTTTTCTATAGTTTTTCTTTGTCTTTTTTTAATTGTGATTTAAAAAAATAATAACTGATTAAGTGTTATAATTGAAAAATACATAATTTTGTTTAAATATCTAAAAATATAAGACATTTTTATTATTTATATTTTATAAATTTTATCATAAAAACTGATTATATTTTAAAATTAATTATACATAAAATAATCAAATATCTCACGAGCTGTTCGCGCATGAGGTTGCTTGACTCGACTCGTTAATATATTGAGTCGAGTTCGAGTGAAGCCTATTCGAATCGAGTGTTGACCGAACTTTGACCGAGTCAATCTCGAGTAGCTCGCGAGTTGTCTCGTATTATTTACACCCTTAACAAAAACCGGTTAATGTGGCCATTTAACATCTGATATGTTTTTTCTTTTTTTACTTAAAAATAATAATTTTACCGCTTATATAAATTTAAGAAAATATATATCATGAAAGAACCCTTACAAATACCAAAACATACATTCAAAAATAAGATAAAAAAGATGGTTATTACTTTCTTAAAAATTCAAATATTTTTCCTTATTCTTTAAATCAAAAACTAATAAAATACAAAAATAACGATCACATAGAAATTGGGCAAAATGCATAAAATAACAATCTACTTTCATAGATTTCTTTATTATAGCATTGTATTTTCAATTTTTTTCATTACAACAATATACTTTCAAACTATTTTTTATTACGACATTGTACTTTGAAAAATTTACCCATTATAGCATTGGGTAATCTTTTGATTTAAACTTACCCATTATACCAGGTATATATGTCACCTCATAGTCCACGTAGGCTGTCCACATATACTAGAGTGATGTGACTTTATTACTACATCATTGTACTTTAAAAATTATTTTGTTATAGCATCTATAGTTCTTATTAAGCATTGTATTTTTAATTTTAATATTTAGATATTTTACTTGTTATTTAATAAATATATTAAACGAATTATAAATTATTCATTAATATACCAATATCAATAAAACTAGTAGAACACAATTAATCTTGCTAATATTTTTTAAAAAATATGTGTTTTTTGAAAAAAGAAAATAAGAATTGTTCTTTTTTTACCAAAAAATATTATCTTTTAAAGACTATATTATATTTGTTCAAAAACTTTTACTTGACGGTATAAATGTATTAAATTAATTAGATTTTTTGAATTATTTATTATAACAATATTAAAAAAAATGAAGAATACAATTTATTTCGTTAACATTTTAAAGAGAACTTTAAAAGATATGTATTTATTTGAACAACATAAAATAAAATTTTGTTATCTTTTTTACAAATAAAATATATTAAGAAAATAATGTTTCATATTTATTTAAGAAATATTTTTTACTTTAGAATATTTAATTTGCATGCAAATTAATAAGAAAAAGTCAAAAAAATAAATGTTTTATTAGATCATGGTAATGAAAAATGAAAATTAACTAATAATTATTTGAAATAGATTTTTGTTTTTATTTTAGTTAAATCATCAAAATGATGTGTTATCGACATCATCTCATTAAAGTCACACAAACAAGAAAAAGTCAATGAGTTAACCGGTTTAAAAAGTAATAGGTTACCCATTGCTATTATGGATAGATTTTTCAAAATATAATATTTTAATAAAAAATTAATTTTAAAGTAATTGATATAATAAATAAAAACAAAAAAAGAATGTTATAATAATTTTTTTATAAAAATAAGTTGTTTTTTAATATATTTAAACCTATAGAAATATTGCAAATTTTTTGGTGCAGTTCTCTGTACTCTGATCAAGAGGAGAATGTACGAAATTGCCGGAGGAATTGATGATCGTACACAAACATACTTCAATCATGAGGTTTGATTTTGATGTGCATATATCTGTTTGTATGATTGCATTTTTTTTCCGGATTATTTGGTCACTAAATTGCTTGGTTCGATGCTTAGGGTTTGTTTATTTCTCTAATTGCTTGCAATTGCTAACCGTTGAAATGTCCATGGATGCCAATTGATTATAGGAAATTAGAAATTCAAATAACTCTACATGTATATTTGTTTATGAATCAATGATTTGGAAAAAAATGGAAGATTGAAGAATATATATTATCCATGATTCTATAAAGCATTTACAGTGTTCGATCATTCGTCTATCTTCGTTGGTAGTTCAGAAACTTGATACCGTAGGCAAAGACGAAGCAGAAGAGGACGGCCCAACCAACATGAGCCAAAGCGACGTATCCTAGAAAATCATACTCAAACCCTAGAAAATCTTTGATGAATTCCTTCACTGTGACGGAACTCTGGCCTGGAACCACAACTAAGGTTTCGTTTTCACCAAGCTGAGACGTGATCAAGCCGTATAGAGTCCATGCCACCGGTGAACCCCAGTAATACCACCTCCACCAGATTGGGATTTGCTGCAAAGATTAGGTAGTTTTGTTAGTAAAATGAAGGATCGAGTGAGGATAGAAGTTAAGGTGAGAAGTGTAAGAAGTGATTCGGACCCTTGATCACTTTTAATCTCAAACCAACCCATGAATTGTGCTTTAGAAGGGAATTGATTTAGTCTTTCTTTTCAATTAGGATTGATCCAAGAGTGAAAATCCCTTTTTACCTTTCTCATCATAACTTATATTCTCACCCGAACACAAACCCTTGTTAGTAAATAGTAATGCATTTATTTTAATCAGGAATCAGATTAGTGTGCTTTAGGGTATCATACCGTTCTGGGGATCATGAAACCAGAGAACAAGTTCCAAAAATTAAGGAAGAATGACATAGTAATTGCTGCAATCTGATAATTCGGTGTGAGGGCTACGAGCATCATCCCGTATAATGTGAAATAGACAAAGCACATGAATATGTAGAAGTAGAACCACAAGAACTTGTCGGCTGACCAATGGTATCCAATCATCGAGTAAATCAGAAGACTGTATATCAACGTCTGGATGCATACATATGCCACCTCAATTGCCACCTGCAGGCAAAATAGTGATCTAGCTTCAGTTTCTAGCAACTCCAATAGAAACAGAAAAGGTGACAAATTTCTCGTACCTGAGCAAATGCATAGGGGATTGCTGAATACATCCCAGCTGCTTTCTCACGGTAGAAAACTGTTCGTTCTACAGATACCACAGACTGCACGGCCGAAGTGTTGGTTCCACCAAGAAACATGACGGCAGCATACATAGCTCCCATCAAATTCATTACATCTTGTTGTTGGTCCCTGTCATAGCGACACCAAATCTTTAAAGTTAACATGCCAAAGATTAAAACAAATTGTTAGGTTTCTTACGTTTTTTGGCCTTTGTTCCAGAAAATTACTCCAAAGAGGATGCCAATCACTGTTGTCATGGAGAACCGAACAGCATTATATTGTGGATGCCTCCAGTAAGACCAGTGTTGTTTCCATAAACAAGCTTTGCATTGTGTCCAAAAGGATTGAGAGTACTTTGTTGGGAAGTAAAGGTCCTGGGACCCTTCTACCGGTGTACTGAGCTCTTTAATGAGCTCCTGGTTCCTCCTGTTAGCAAGAATCCATGAGTACGAGGCTTAGTAGAATATAAAAGACTAGGAGAATAGTAGGAGGTTTTCATACTTATACAGATCAGAGTTGGCAAAGATTTCTGCGAAATCGACACCAAGTTGAGCTTCGACTGCTGGAGAACTAACGTCAAGCATCCATGTGGCCGGATTTTGACCTTCTTTTATACTGTTGACCCCTGGAATGGACTGAGAAGTTTGTTCTTGTTAGCTCCATGATGTTGTTAAAATGGGAGAACGGAAAAGGGATGTACTCACTTCAAAATATTCGATTAGCAAGTGAGAGTGGTGCCCAAGGGGTCCTGTGTAAGTGACCTGCCCTCCTCTTTTCATCAACAACAGCTGCAAGAAAGTAAGGAGTAAGTTTTGAAGAACGATGACTTGCTGAACCGAGCAAATGAGAACCGAGTGATTGATTTCAGATAACTTGCCTCATCAAAAGCTTCGAAAATGTCAATACTCGGTTGGTGAATCGTGCAGACGACCGTCCGACCCGTATCAACCGTATTTCTAACGGTACGCATGACAATGGCGGCAGCTCTTGCATCAAGTCCTGATGTGGGCTCGTCCATAAAGATAATCGATGGATTTGCAACCAATTCTACTGCAATGGTAAGTCTCTTTCGTTGTTCAGTTGAGAGACCATCTACTCCCGGAAGGCCAACTAATGCATTCCTTAACGGGTTCAATTCGACCAAATCCATGACTTCATCCACAAACATCTAAACCACAAAAGAAAATGCAGTCGTTGTTGGTAACTTACAAAATGACCAAAGTTGGTAAAAGTAGACAAATTTTACCTGGCATGTTTCTGTGGTTATGTCCGGAGCAAGACGCAGCCACGCAGAGTACACAAGCGACTCATAAACCGTGACATGTGGAGAATGGATGTCATTTTGTTCACAGTATCCGCTTACACGAGCAAAAGTTTCTTGGTTTTTAGGGTAACCGGAGATGCTGACACTTCCTTTGATGTAGCCACCGGTCTTTCTTCCGGCTAGCACATCCATCAGAGTAGTCTTTCCGGCACCACTTACGCCAACCAATGCTGTGAGAATGCCCGGCCTGAATGCACCGCTGACATCTTGTAGCAGTTGCAGTCGATCCTGTTCGATTCCTTGAGCTTTCATTTCCTGATAAATTTGCATGATTTTGATGTTATCTTTTCACAGATTATCCGGAGAAATCAAGTATCTTATCTTGGTATAACTGGGACTTACAGCAGGCATGTCTACAAAGTAATTGACATGATCAAATGCAAGTGATAATGGTTGAAATGGAAGCACCATTCCTTTCTTGTTGATGTTATTTGCTGCCATTTCTGTGCCTGCTTGTGGGTGCTTCTCATTCTGCTCATCTTCTGTCGGAACAGCAGTCTTGGAATCTCCGAGAGCTGGATTTTAAATCAAAATGGTATATAAGATGCAAGAAACTCTGCAGATTACAAAGATTACACAAATACCCGAAATCATGATCTTACGATTCAAGTATGTCAGAGCTGCCACAAAGAAGATGTTAAACAGAACGGAAAACCCGAAGAGTGCCATGACACAAACCCAAAACATATACTCGGTCGTGAACATCCCCCTGGACTTGAGAAGAACCTTCCCTACAGTCGGTTCATTGATTCGTGAATCGGGGTTTGGCTGTGAAATGAGGGGAAGTGATTTAATTCGAGACATAAGCAAAACGCATGGAATTCGTGAGTAATGAGCATCAATTTAGCTTACAGTGCTCCATCTTTCATCTAAGAACTCGTTAATCACGATGGCATTTTGTCCATACATCATCGGGGAGATATAATATCCCCATATCATCCATGGCTCAATGTCGTCTGCAAGAAATGCAATACGTTATAAACACGCTCAATCACTTGTCAGTATGCAGCCTACAAAGAGTTGGGATACCAGATACCGACCTTTTGCAACGATGAATCCACCGAGTACAAAAACTATTAGCAAAGAAAAGGTGCCAAGAGCATTTGCAACAACCTGTGTTCTTCCTAGTGCAGCAATGAAACGAAAAAGAGACAAAGCCATTTGATGTAGGCCGATATAAGCCAAAAGCTGCTTGAAAAACCTGATAAATATTCAGAACCGGTTATCCAAGATTCATTCAAGTTCTACCTCATTAGTTTCAAAAAGATGCAACTACTTGCCTGCTTGCTGAAGGAGCAAAGCCAATAGTGTAATATGTTAGAACAATCCATATTACTGATTCCATGATCGATATAGGAATCTTCATGATCCATATCGGTAGTGCAAAGGCCCATGCTGGGTAGAACAACGAATCCCTCTGTTTGAAGAACACAGGAAGCCTCATAATCGTTAAGGCAAGCTCGGCTGCCCCATTAAACATCACATTTAGGAGACTGAAGAACAATGCACCAAAATACTTCCCCCCATCTTCAAGCTGACCACTCTTCATTTCGGTTCTAAAGAACACCGTGAAAGCAATAACGGACATGACAGTGATCTGGGTGGTCTTGAATATGTACAAGAAAGCGTTCCGTTTCATCAATAGCCATTCTCTAGCTAAGTTTGCTTTAAGGAGTTCCATGTTTGATATACCGTACTTTTCAGTCACCAAAGCAGCCGGATGGACGTTGGTTTTGTTATAAGGAACTGCAAGATCATCATAAAGGCGCTCACCAACCTGAAACCGGCCGAAAATCTGACCAAATTCAGGCACGGAGACAAAGTGGTAAGGTTCATTCTTATTAAACCAGTATTGTTCTTGGTCTTTTTTGGAAGTAACTTCTTGCAAAAAGTCAGCAACTCCTTTCCTTTCTGGGCATTTGAACCCTGCGCTTTTGAAGAAATCAAGAATGTCTGCACGGGGGCCTTGGTAGACGATTTGACCCTCGGAAAGGAGTATAATGTCGTCAAATAGTTCGAATGTTTCAGGCGCAGGTTGCAGAAGCGAGATGATCATGGTTACATCCATGATGTGAACCATCTGTTTCATGTATTTGACGATCTGAAAAGTGGTCGAACTGTCCAAGCCAGTTGAGATTTCATCCATAAAGAAAACTTTAGCAGGCCCAACCAACATTTCACCTGAAGTTACAGAAAAACAAAGAATCCTTCATCAAATTATTTGAAAGCTTAAGAAACCAGAAACATACGAGCATCGAATAATACCAGTAGTGGCGCGCTTTTTCTGCCCACCAGAGATTCCTCTTCTCATCTCGTCACCCACCATGATATCAGCGCAGATATCTAAACCGAGTATCTATTTAGATTCAGTTTCTATTAACTCGAGTTGCTAGAAACTAGAAAACTCTAATGAAAAATCTAACTCGAGGGTTTGAGATAAACCTTTAGAACATAGTCTGTAACCAAACTAGATTCTTGACCAGCCACGGCTGTGGCTTTCATGAAGGCGTCGATTTCTGGGTCTGGTTTGATCCCTCCATCTTTCTCACGCCGTGACAGTTCTGCCAGGAGGTCGTATCTGGTTCCTACGCCTAGACAACGTCCGGCAAAATCGAAGGTCTCCCTGACGGTCATCTCGCCATGGTGGACGTCATGTTGACTGATATATGCACAAGTTCTCTGAGGTATGAATTCTGACATCTGATGACCACAGTATGTAACTTCTCCAGTGATTCGTAGATCTGAATCTAGAATTCCAGCAAGTGCCCGTAGTAACGTAGTCTTCCCGGAACCAGGAGGTCCTAGAAGCAGCGTCATCCTGAAAAGGAAAAACTCGGAAACTATGAGCCAGTGAATATATCTGGTTTCCAAGAAGTTAGAAATGTCACAAAACATACCGTGATGGCCTCACAATCCCACTCACGTCCCGCAAGATTTTGACGACTCTTTTCTTGGATGGAACAAGCCTGATGAATTGAAGAAGTCCCTTTCGATGATAATTCGGTAGAAAAATGTTAGAAAGTGTAGATTGGACAATAGAATTTTCGGATTTCATGTAGTTTTAGGACTAGAAATTGACAAACCTCTATAGTGTTGAGTGTTGCATTTAGCAAAGTAGGAAGAGCTCTAGAACCAACATGAACATCTCCTTCAATCGATACATTTTTGTAGCGTACTTCGACCTTTGGAATATCAATCCCGACCCTGTTTAACCCGTACAATATTACACATTAGTAACGCTTGAAAAATGAATAGAAACAGATCAAGGATTAGTAGGTTCACCGATCGGTTCTAGCTCGAACTCTAATTAGAAACTTCTCATTATC
This sequence comes from Cynara cardunculus var. scolymus, assembly GCF_001531365.2. NCBI lineage: Eukaryota > Viridiplantae > Streptophyta > Magnoliopsida > Asterales > Asteraceae > Cynara > Cynara cardunculus. The sequence goes on from NC_037528.1 coordinate 6,830,272, forward strand.
TTCTTCCACAACTTTGAGTATACTCCCCATTAACTGCTTCTTATCCTGAGCTCCAAGATGTGCGATATCGATCTGTTCATGAACGATTTCCCCATTATCGAGAACTTGCTTCAAGATTCCTTTCCTTAATCTATCGTACGTAGGGAGTTTCTCGATTGCAGCCCATTTGAGCTCTTCTTCATCATCATCATGCCTTCCACTGCTCCTTGCGAAAGCATCACCACCACTAGGTGCCGCCGAGAAGGCCTCCTTAATACTAGCGGAAGCCCAACTCCTCCTGGAGGATGAGAGACTCCGCCTGCTCATCGACCTCGCCAGATCATCTCCGGCGAGTGCTGCTGCCATCTAACAAAATGGAGTTATATGAAGGTGGTGAAATTGAGCTTGATGATGAAGCTGTAATTAGATTTGACATGGGAAGAGGGTGTTGGTCTTTTATTTATTGCTAAGTTGGCATCTAACAAAAAGTCAAGGTTCACATTTGATTCGACGTTCATACCTTTTGCACTGGGCCCACTGAATCATGCCCAGTCTCTCATTCTTATCCTTAAATATTTACCATAAATATAATGAATTATATAGTCCCGTGATCATATTACACCAACCATCAGCTTTTTATGAGACCACATGAATTACATTAAATCTTCTTAATAAAATATTGTGAAGGTAACCTTTACATATTTGATAAATTTGATATCTATTTAATCGTTTAATTTTAAACAGATTTTAAATGGGAAAAGAAAACATAAGAATAAATCATTTATGTAATTATGAAAAAATATCTAAAATATACCAATGGTCAGCAAAGTGGGAACAATAAAAGTAAGAGATATGGGGTCCATTTGTTATGACTTTTTAGGCCAATATTTTTGTCCTTAACAAACTGAGTCAATTGTCAATACCTGATACATAACTTCAATAAAATTGAACCATATTTGTCGTGCCTGATTGGTTTGATTTTGGTTCCAAAGGTTAAAAATACCAGGAGGTCTTAGGTTCAAATCCAAAGAGGAATAAAAATTCTTTTGTGGCCACAGAGGTTCAAATACGGTGACTCCGGACTATCTGCAAAACAGGTGGTCGTCTTGGGATTAATATGCTCGCATAACGGATTGGATATCCAGGTTAATAAAAAAAAATTGTAAATGTATTCTTACTTATTAACATCTATAAATAAAAAAGATGCATATAACATCTGATTTAATAAAATTTCATTTGTTTAATTTTTTTTATATCAATAACAATACTGTTTTTTATAATTTTAATATGTGATTTAATCTGATTTTATATATATATATATATATATATATATATATATATATATCAACATATGATCTGGTGTTCCAAAGTTGTTCAATTTTTCTATTCATCTCGTTGACTAAATGTCGACATGTTCCAATAGGATCCAATAATCATGATTTTTGAACAGAAAAAATTCACGTGCAGGTCATAATCGAAACAAAAGTAAACGGTGTCTTCCAAGTCATTTCATTATAATTTGATGCTTCTTTTTCAATACTTTTATTTATGGGTGTACGTGGTCCGATTTGGTCAAATTTTAATGGTGGTTTATAAAATTTTCAAACCGAACGGTTTAATATCAAGTGCCTAGACCGGTCAAACCAAACCATGAAAAGGCGGTCTGGTCTGACCGGTTTAGACAGTTTACTTTAAATATTAAACTAAAAAACATATATAATTTATAATTTTAGATTAAATATTCATTTTGATTATGTTAGATGTTAGACTTTATGTTGGACTTAGGGATATATTTGAGCCATAGTCCACAATAAAATAAATAATTATATATATATATATATATATATATATATATATATATTTGGCGGTCGGTTTGGTCCAAACCGCCCAAAAAATGTTCCAGACCGCGGACCGGACCGCCCAGTTTTGCTATTTTTCAAACCAAACCAAACCACTAGACCACTTAAACCGCCAAAAACGGTCCGGTTTTACTTAGTTCGGCCGGTTTGAGCGGTCCAATGGTTTTTTTTAACAACCCTACTTTTATCACAAAATATCATTTCTTTAAAAAAGTTACGTATTTTAACTAAAAGTGTTTACAGTTCGGTCGATAGCAGTTAAATCGACCAACACAGTATGGTTGAGTTGGTTTTCTATTACTTTACTCGGCTAGCTGGATTAAAAAGTTATGTAAATTATTCTATCATCGATAATTCAGTTACGAAAGTTTGAGTAATTACTTTTTTGTTATAAAAACTGTACATGTTGATGATCGTATTTGTGCTTTAAATTCAATGTATCTAAAATGGTGGAAGAATATGGATGGTCTATAATCAGATGTATCTTTCACTATCTGAATAGCATCTTCTTTTTTCTTATTTAGGGTCCATTTAACAAATGCTCATTAGAGAGTGTTTATCTGGTAGAAATCATCATTCTTATTTTTCTTACCAGGTTATAAGATTTCCAGGTATTAAAATGACAGAGTAAAATCATTGGTAAGCGTCTCTTACCCGATAAGTGTTAACTAGCTAAGATTCTTGATATTTGTTATGCTTTTTATGAAATAAGATTCTCGACCTTTATTATATTACTCTGCTATGGTAAATAACACGATAAACACTAACCTGGTTAGCATTTGATAACAACTCTTTAAATCTCCTGATGGTTGGTTAGAGGACCAAGATTTAATAAGGTTTTTTTAGATTTAAAACTCCTTGCATAATCTAACCGGGTCAACCCGACAAAAATTTGATGGTGAACAATGTGGAATTCTGATTCGAATTCTCCTAACAATAAATTCAACTAAAATTTGAATTCAGACTTTAATTATCAATCATTCTGTCAAAACTTTGATATGTTATACATATCAAAATAATATTTAAGGAGGTATAAAAAATTTCTTGTGGTCACGGAGGTTCAAATACGGTGACTCCGGGTTATCTGCAAAGCAGATGGTCGTCCTGAGATTAGTCGGCTTGCATCGCGGGTTGGATATCAAGGTTAATAAAAAGAATAATATCCACTAAAAGACAAAAGAATTCGAAATCACTGTAAACTTAGTAAATACAATTTTCAAAACTAAAAGTAATTGGAAACCATATATTCAATAGATTTTTTAAAATTGAGAAAGCAACAAAATGGTCATGATATTGTCCAAATTTTTGGAGAACTTCTAAAAATGATTACTATTAGAGAAAAATATTTATATCATATTTTCAATAAAGAAAAATTTGAAATTAAATGTTTAGTAAAAATAAATAATATTTTATTAAATGTATGAAATATTTGAACAATACAATTAGTGTTGTAATCTTAAAAATGAAGAAATTGTTGTAGTTGAATTTAATTTTTTAGATATTTTGGATTTTGGTTATCCATTTTAAAGAAATTTCAAAGAATATAGTAGGGGATGTTCTAATGAATTAAATTAGTAATTTTAACACGAATTGTTCTGAAATAATAATTTTAGAAATTTGCATTAATTAATGATTTTTATTACCCTTTAAAAAGAGAAATTTGTAGTAAAATGAAATAAACTTTGAGTTGATTCTTATTACGGTAAATACATCATTTTCCGTCACCATCTTGTCGTTTCGCTCTGCTTCTCCATTGTCTAAAGGTTTCGTGAAGTTGTTCGCTTTCCTTTTAGCTCGAAGTTCTCTCTTTTTTGTTCTTTTGCATTGCATGATGATGTTTTTTCTCTCGTTTCTTTTTTTCTTTTGCATATTTGTTTTTCACGGGAATTTTTCGTTTTTGATTGGATCAATGTTTATTGGATTTTGTCTTTGTGTAGATTGATGTTCATGTAGTTCAAAATCTTATATGGTTTTTGTATTAAAATTTGAAGGAAAATCAATGAAGTTTGATCATGTGTTTAGTTGGCCAGAATCTCTTGTAGGAATTTGAATGTGCATGTTTAGTTAGCAAAATGTAGACTTCAGTTTCAAATCAGTATGATATTATTACTAGGCGATGATGAAAATGGCTGCCAAAGATACTAGTTGGGTTCGGTTGTGGTGGGAAGTGGGAACATATAAATTATGCTAGGGTTTTCCTTTCGGCAGTTTTGTATTTTTGAAAAAATAATAGGTACGAAATTGAATTTCATTATATATGCGATAAAATATGAAATTTATGAACAATGGAATCTATGAAATTCAATTTCCTAATATTATCAGCAAAAAAGGCACCTGTACACACAAATGGGAATCCAATCAAATTTTTTTATGTTACTTTGCATGTTGTTAGTAGCTTAATGATACAACTTATTATATTAACTATATGACTGTTTGGTAATGGTTTAATAACATATAAAAAATGACTTATTCAGTAAACTTTTAAAAAAACTGTAAGTAAAAAGTCTTGTTTTTTTCCATATCTACTCTCCCCAGTTAAAAAAATACTCTCAAACAAATATTTGCAATCTATACAAACTGTCTACATAGATAGTTTTATTTATACATGATTTAATAGAAAATCAACCAAATAAGCCTGAGAAAGTAAGAGGATTGATTAATTAGACCATTATTATATGTGTAATGCATTTCATCAAACGCCAAACTATTGACCACCATCACCAAAAAAAACCTGCGTCTTATTTCCCTTTTCACATTTTAGCAGAAACCAAACCCAGAGTAAGGTCTACCATTGATGCAAATCAATTAGCTCTACAACAATCAGCTCTAAATCTATAAACAATCTACTACTGATCCACCATTTGCTGCTACTGCTGCTGCTATTTTAAGCGCCATGGCTGCTCTGTAAGTTGCCAAATCTGCAGTCTCCATAGCAGCCTGAGCTTCTTGTCGTTTAACAATGGCTGCTGCTTCTGCCCTCCTTGCACCTTCCTCTGCTTCATGCACTTCCACAATCACCTTTGCCAACTTGTTTTCATCATTCAATATTGCCGCTGTTCACGTTTTCATATCAATTTCTAGATCAAGGCTAAGAAAACCTTATTCGGATCGCAATCATAATATAAGAATTCGAATCTTGAAAGGATTCGGATTTGCTATAAGAAAAAAGGTAAAGGGACTCGAAGGATGCACACACCTTTGAAGAAATCAAGTTGCTTTTCTACACAACGTTGGCTCGCCCGTCTTCTGGATGAACGTTTCTTACGCAGAACAGCGCTTGTGGAATGTCGTTTAACTTTTTTACACGGATAACACTGCCATCAAGGTCCTTGTTAGAAAAATCTCATTTTATATGAAATATTAGTATAGTAGAGCTGATTTAATATTCGAAATGAATGTGCATAATATACATGAAAATTCATAATGAATAATTCATGAAATTCATTCATTTATGAATATTTGGTTCCCATGCTTCTCAACATATTCACAGTTCTCAAATGAACCTACTTCTATATAATTATATGTATATATCTTTAACGAGGGAACTTTTACCTGAAAAACTTGAATAAGAGAGGATCGTTTCTTCTTCCGTTTAGTCATCCAATAACTATAAACAGCTTCTAGAGTTTCCTTTGATGCCAGGCTTGAACACCGATCAATAGCTGATACAACATCAGAGAAATAAAACGGAGTACAATAGCTTCCTCTCTCAAAAGCATCGATTATTTTCTCTAAACTATCTTCTGAGACAGGCCCGTTATCCCCAAAACGCTCACTGTTCAACTCCTTTAACCACCGCTCATCATCAGAATCCATATCATAAATCGGATAACTCTTCTCCAAACATCTAGTAACTTCGGCACTTCTAGAACAAATATAAGTCTCAGGTAGCATAAAGGGTACGTACTCATCTTCTTCATACCCTTCTATTTCCCTCACGCAAGGCACTGGCACTATATTTTCTACATGGGCCCACACGTTTCTTCGGAAACATTTCTTGAAAAGCGCGACCCTTGGCACTGTTTTCCTTGCAGATCTAGCTTTTCTAACGATCATACATTTATCTAAAGCACAGTCCCTTTCCGTAGTGACGATTAGTGGCAATTTAACATCATCGTCGTCATCATCATCATCATCATTCATAACCTTTTCATCTACTGAATGCATTATGAATGCGTAGGACAGGAATGAATATATTAGAGCTAAGGTTGAGTGCATATACAAGAAGCAGAATGGAAGTGCATTGATGTCCACGGTGAAGAATGGTGCAGAAAAAATGGAGCCATATACTTTACAATATCCATGGCCTATAATGCAACTAGAATCCTGAAAGATAGCAAAAAAAGATAGAAATGAGATGTAGAAATACTACCAAATGTGATCTTTTTCTAATTTATCGATAATAGATTGTTGATTAGACATGAAAATGTAAAAATCATAGCATACCTGCAGACACCGGATGCCATTTGAGCTCATGAAACAAGGAAACTGTTGAATGTTGCTAATGCTATCACCACTTCCATAACTACAATGGCTGAATGAAACAACTGACTGTTTCAATGAAACATCTTCCCCATCAAAACCAAACTTCGAATCGCAACAATCGGTTCGGAAACTAGTTCTAACCTTCTTAAAGTACTTCTTTGCATACCTGTCATCTGAACCACACTTTTGCTCAAAACTACTGCATTGTATACTCGAGTCTCTTCGTAATGTCCTCTTTCGTTTTCTAGTATAAACAGCTCCAAATTGCTTGCTACAACTCACATTATCACTGCCATTATCATCGACCAAGCTCATATTTTTGAATTTCCCTAATTTGATCTCTTGTTGCTCTTCACCATTCACTTTCTGGAATTCCCCCAATTTGATTTTGATTTCTTCTTCATGGGTTCCATTTCCATTCAGTTTCTTGTATTCGCCCAACTTGATTTTTCTTTCTTGTTCTTCGTCATCAATTTCCATTGCCATGTTAGATCCATCCACGTTTCCATCTTCTCTATCCAAATTATGCAGCCCACGTTCACCACCATGATCCAGAAGCTCGCCCCTGTTTTCTTGGATATCTAAAACAGCAACAGGCGATAGTCTCGCTCGCTTCACTTCTTCCTCGCATCTAGTAGCAAACAATCGTCTTCCTGATCTTAAAACCCTACCCCCGAAAACCCTAGTACTTCTCTTCATCCCCAATGATCTTAAGGCCAGCCTTCAAAAAATTCGTGAAGCGTAAGCTCCAAAATCTTTAATATTCCTCCTCATCCCCAACGACGACACATAAACCCATTTTTAATTTCTCAAAAGTTCTCAGAGCAACCAACCGGAGAACACGCACGAAATCTTCGGCAACGCACCTCAGAGATATAATTATGTGTTTGAATAGGAAAGAAAACCGGAAATTTAAAAGGGAGAACGATAATCTGGACAAGATAAAACCTGGGTTTTCCTCCGAAACCGATGAATTTTTGAGAGATTTCGAGTCGTGGCGATTGAGAGTACACAAGCTCTGGGTTTCTGTGAAAGATTTTAGTGCGTGTACCTGTTGACAGTGGTTTGGGTTTCAAGAACACCAGAGAGATAGAGAGAGACGGTCGTAGAAAATGAAGAATCGGGCGGGGAAAAGGCGGGGGGCGGGAAAACGAAAAGGTGCATATGGCGGTGCGATGAGAGAGAGAGGTAGGAGAAGAGGTGGCGACCGTTGGATCGTGGAACCCTAGGGTAAGTCCGCTGCTGCTGCGTCGCATGTTATATTGTTTTTAAAAAAATAAATTGTGAATTACAATTTTGGTCCCTGTAGTTTGTCAAAGTTTTGGATTAGAACCCTCGGTGGTATTAATTATATGTGAAAAGTACAATAAAAACCAATGAACTTTCTTGTTTGGAATGATTAAGTCCTTGAACTTTTTTTTGGAACAAATAAGTCCTTGAACTTTCCAAAACATGTTAAATAAGTCCTTGAACATTCCAAAAWATGTTAAATAAGTCATTGGACAATTTTTGGAACAAATAAGTTCTTGAACATTTCAAAAAATGTTAAATAAGTCATTGGACAATTTTTGGAACAAATAAGTCCTTGAACAATCCAAAACATGTTAAATAACTTTTTGAAAAAAATAAAGTGGTAAAATAGTGAAAAAAATCCGAAAAAAACCCAATGAACATTCATATTTTGAACGATTAAGCCTCTAAATATTTTTTGAACCAAAAAATATTTAGATCTATAAAATTAAACAAATATAACAAAAAAGTACTTACATTTACAAAAAAATAATTACCATTTTAACTAGTTGTACAAGTCATTAGAATGTATCCAACATGTTTTATAAAAGTTCAAGAAGTTATTTAACATGTTTTGGATTGTTCAAGGACTTATTTGTTCCAAAAATAGTCCAAGGACTTATTTAACATTTTTTGGAATGTTTAAGAACTTATTTAATATATTTTGGAATGTCCAAGGACTTATTTGTGCCAAAAAATTGTCCAAGGACTTATTTAACATGTTTTAGAAAGTTCAATGACTTATTTGTTCCAAAAAAAAGTTCAAAGACTTAATCATTCCAAACAAGAAAGTTCATTGATTTTTATTGTACTTTTCCCTAATTATATTGGTAGCATTGAGGTCCCTCTAGTTTGCCAAAACATTGTTCATTAGTTGCTCAAGTTCATTGTTGTTTAGAGGACCGAAATTAATAAAGTAGAAACCCCAAGGACCTGATTTACCAATTTACCAAAACTTTCATTATAAAATTTCAAATACATCCATAAACTATATAAATGATTGTATGCGGCACTTATGGTTATTATCTAATGTAGATATAACCACAAACGCTACTAAACAGGTCCACATTTTAGGCGGCTCTATCCGTTAAAATCCGATATGATCCGTTAAAACTCAATTCGATCCGTTAAAGCCCAATAGAACTGTTAAAATTCAATACGATCAATTGAAACCCACTACGATCCATTGAAGTTCAATAGAAACGTTTAAGCCCAACTAATATCTATTAAAGCCCAATTGACACATTAAAGCTCATTACGACTCATTAAAACCTAATACGATCCATTAAAGATCAATACGATCTATTAAAGCCCAATAGAACCGTTAAACCCCAATATGATCCACTAAAGACCAATATGATGCATTGAAGTCCAATACGATCCATTAAAGTCCAATACAATCAATTAAAATCCAAGAGGACCGTTAAAGCCTAATATGATCCATTAAAGTTCAATATGATTCATTAAGAATATATGTAACATTTTTCATATATAGAAAACCAAAAGTATGAAAACAATTAAAAAAAATCAAAAATCCGCCGGAAATCCGCCTGAAAAATTCCATGGTGAACCGCCGGAAAACCATTAAGTTTTTTTAAAAATCTTGAGTAATTTATTATTTTAAATTACCGATGGCCACGGTATCCGCCGGAAATCTGCCGTAAATATAAAATAATAAATTTTAATTATTTTCCGGCAGATTATCGGCAAAGGTTAATCTTAAAAAATTAATCAAAAATCCGCCGTAAATATTGCTGGAATATATTTAATGGCAGATTTCCAGTGGAAGTCAATGGAAGTTGGCTTTTTTGATGTTGAAAACCCGGTTTTCTAGTAGTGAAAAAACACAAGTTCATTATATGAATACAAATTTTAATCGCATCTTGTTAAATACAAATATGTTTGGATCATGTTACTGACACCACAAATAAATACATTAATACCCTTCAAAGAGAAATATAGATATTGGACCAACTCATAACTTAGTGTAAATTTTAAAGAGTTCGATATGAATTTATTGGACAACGAATATCATGATTTTTGCAAGTAGAATTGCGAGGGAGTCAAAAACATTTATTTATCGAAACCAGTTTCACATGATTTACCAAACTATGATATAAGTTTATGCACATGTGAATGTACTTTTTGCAAATTATGCGCTCATATTATTTGTTATGCACATGATAAAATTTTAGCAAATTTTAATCTCAAACATTATATTTTATTGTGGACTAAATATATAATGTGACATAATATTTGATAAATGATATGATTAATATGTTTTGTTTTATTTTACGTAAAAATATTATTTTAATCGTTTATTCATTTTACATTATTAGGTCAC
>NC_037528.1:6840248-6853068 GCF_001531365.2 Cynara cardunculus var. scolymus
TATTATTATATATATGGTTATTTATTGTGTTTTTCTTAATGAAAATAAATTCAACAAGCTACATCAATGATCATTAAATAGTATTGAAGGTGATTGGTATTATTAAGAGCTACTATGTATATGGTCCATTATTCAAGTTCATATTATCCTAAGATACAATAATAATACATAAATACAGATGTTCAAGATTTTTATTATTTTACGATAAAACTGGTTTTTATTTTACTGGTTTTGATATTTATTATATAAATATGTAAAAAAATTCAAAATCAAAGTTTAATATATTTTTCAAAATCAATGTTTTTATCTAACAAAAATATATGTGGATTTTGTTATATGTTTTATTATACTAGAAGGGTACTCGCGCAATGCAGCGATATACATTTTTATTTTAATGTTTCGTTTTTTTTTTTGTTGATATAATACGATTTATGTAGTTTTAAGAAAGATAATGTTTTTACTTTAGAATATAAATAAATTTGAAGACACCATAAAATTTTGAAAAAAATATATCGATATTAATATCAAATTAACAATTAAAAAGTTCTCATTTTTTGTATAATTTCTTTAATTCAATTTTTTCTTATAATAATTTAATTTAGGTCAAATAGTGAAGCAATTTATTTTTGTCTTAACAATAAAATTTTTACAAAAATAATAATTCTGTTAGAATGCAATGATTATCCTAATTATAATTTAGATTTTCTATATTTAAAATGAATGTTTATCATGTATTTGATTATATTTATTTGCAGTTAGTTACACGAATTTAAAAATGAAGTTTTAATAATTTGTACTTATGCAAAATTACTTGTAATCTTGAATTTTAAGTAATATATATCAATAAGCAGTATTTAATGCATAAAATATGATTTTTTTAAGAGTTTTTGTCAAATGATTTATAATATAGTATATATATTTGAAATAAAATAATTGAATGTGAATTAATGATTGAATTTAATATTATGTTAAGTAATAATTACTATTCAATGAGGAACCATTAAGAGAAAACAAACACAACGTTCGTAAAACATGAGACAACAAAACTATAGAAAAAGGGAAATGAACAAATTTAGATGCATGGCAATTTACAAAATTTAATGCGTAATGTACAAGTCATCTTAGCTCGGGATAGAATAGTACTTTAGATTTAGAGTAAACTTCATTTTTGGCCCTTGATTTTTTCTGGTTTTCTTGGTTTCGGTCCTTAACTTTTGTTTATTAAGCTTGTGATCGAAGTTTGCGGTTTTGTTTGGTTTTGGTCCCTCATCCTAACGAATTCGGTTAACTGAGTTAATTCATATAACATTATGTTCTTTATATATATATATATATATATGCCTAATCAATTGAGAACTGTTTTGTTTGTGGTAGTCGTGAGATTAAATCTCAACTACAAATCAAAGTTTAAATTAGAAAAATTAATAATTTTGGTAATTTTAACTTAAAATATTAATTAAGAACATTTTAGAATTTTTATAAATATCATCACTCATCTCTTATATTTCCTCTCTCCGGCGAATCTTATTCGATGAACCTTATTCCGATGAATTTTATGTAAACACAAGATACACACTGTGATACCTACAAAGTACAAACGATATTCACTGTGATACTCATATATACATACAAGATGCACAATGTAATATGCTTTGTAAAATAATAAAAATAACGAAAATGCACACTATGATAAATTTCATAAACCAAAGAAAATACATTGTAATACACGTGAAACATTGTGAATATTATCACGATGATAGACTTTGATTTACAAACGTCTTTAAAATACGATGTATATTAGGTAACTAATTTTAATTAAATATTTCATTCGAAAAAAAAAATATATTTTGATTAGTTGTCAAAAATAGAATTACTATATTACCATTTTAGTTTATTTAAAAAATATTCTTAAATATCTCAAACGAGTGGTTCACATTGGATTTCATGGTTACCAAGTTATCATTTGAACGGGGATATTCTTTTGAGAACACATGAAATTATGATAACTTTGTGAACTAGTACATCATATGTTATTTCATATTGATTTTTTTTTTATCTAAGACTAAGATTTAAATTATTGATTAACATATATTTGTTTTTCAATGTGTTTGTTTCACAATATGAACATTTCCAACTTGTATGTGAAACAAAAGTTACACGTAAAAAAATATTACATTGTAAACCGTTTACATATGAAACAAACATATTATAAAAAATATATGTTCATCCATACATTCAATGATAGTCTTAGATAAGAAAAAATCATGTAAAACAATACCTTAAAATAAAAGTTATCACCGTTATCAAAAACCATATGAAGTTCTCAAATAATCAAGGCTCTTACAAAATCATGCGAAAAATTAAATATTTTGCAAGAACCCCCCTACAAATGTATCTGTTGTAAAATGTTGCAGTTTAATTTATAATTTTCTAAAAAGAACGATAGAAAATAAAAAGACAAAAAATGCCATGAGTTAATAGGAGATTTGCTAATGGTGTTAGACAGAGGGACCAAAATGAAAAAAAAAAAAAACAAACCATAACGAATTTGTAATAAATAAATTCTAAGACCAAAACTAAGAAAATTGAAAACGAACAGGGGCCAAAAATGAAGTTTAATCTTAAATTTAATAATACAACCGAATCCAGCTCTTTGGGGAATCAATGGGTCCTTCGCGTCCTTGTAAACAGCCGGCCCTATTGACATAGCCCTCGTCTGCCGGCCGACGTCCATCTCACCACCACCCTTCATAAATTCCACTTTCTTCCACTTCATAACAACCTCAAACCCACCCCACACCACCGTGGTTTGCCGTTCCGCCACCATGCATACGGCTACCGATGACAACAGCCCTAGTGCTCGTAGCCTTGGTTCCTCCACCACCACCGATCGGTTGAAGCATAGTTCAAGCTCAAGAAGCGAATCTCCGACATGGGCCACCGCCAACTTAAACCGCTCCTTCTCATTATCCCACCATGCTCCACCACCCACCACCACCACCACCAAGGACGCCATACGCCGGTTGGTCAAGGCTAGTGCCGCCACACTCAGCCTTGATGAACTGAGATTCGTACAAAGGCTAGGCAGTGGGGATATCGGAAGTGTGTACTTGGTGGAGTTAAAGTGCGCAGAGGGATTCATGATGGCGGCCAAGGTGATGGATAAAGAAGAGTTGATGAAACGAGATAAAGAGAGTAGAGCAAAGATAGAATTGGAAATCCTGCAAATGTTGGATCACCCATTTCTGCCATCACTTTATGCCAGCTTGGAAGTTGATCGGTTTTCTTGCTTGTTGACGGAATTCTGTCCCGGCGGCGATCTGCATATTCTCCGTCAACGACAACCGGAGAGGAGGTTTGATGAAGCCGCCGTCCGGTGAGTATAGATCAACATTTTTCTCTTCTCAATCATCTCTCACTTAAAACCCCAATAAAACCAACTATGGCACAGTTTACCTAAACGTTTTCCGGTAAATGTTTACCCTTAATACATCGGGCTAACTTATTTTACCAAGTAAGATTGTAGTCTATCAAACTGGTAACATATACAACAATTTACCCAATAGACGCTTATAGGGTAAGAGTTGTCACTCTCGCTATAAAAACGATCTATAAAATACGATCTATAAAAACAATTCCGTTTACGTGTCTATCATCAAATTTTACGTTCAAATTCAATATTTTTCTAAAATATGATCAATCATGCAGGTTTTATGCATCAGAAGTGGTGGTTGCCCTAGAATACCTTCACATGATGGGCATAATCTATCGAGATCTAAAGCCCGAAAACGTTCTCGTAAGATCAGATGGTCACATAATGCTCACCGACTTCGATTTATGCCTAAAATGCGACGATTCCACGAGCCCTAAACTCGTTCATGGTCAAGACCTGAGCATAACCAGCCCATCAACCTTATGCATCAACGGTTCACGGTCCACATGCATCATTCCCAGATTCGCCATGCCAAAACTCTCCTGCTTCCGTCCCAAACGGAAACGAATACCACGGTCCAATACCCACCGAACCTTCGACATAATGGCTGAACCAATTGAGGCTCGGTCAATGTCCTTTGTCGGTACCCACGAGTATTTGGCACCGGAGGTTGTCTCCGGCGAAGGACATGGGAATGCAGTAGATTGGTGGACTTTAGGGATATTTGTTTACGAGCTGTTTTATGGGGTGACACCATTTAGGGGAGATGATAATGAATTCACGCTGACGAGCATTTTGGCTCGAGGGCTTCAATTTCCTACAGAACCAGTATCATCGACGGCTATGAAGGATTTGATCACGAAGCTACTGATCAAAGAGCCCGCAAAGCGAATGGGGTCCATGAAGGGTGCACCATCGATCAAGCACCATCCGTTCTTCGATGAGGTAAATTGGGCACTTTTACGTGGGGCTTCACCGCCTTATGTGCCAAAACCCGTATCTTTTCGTGATTTTGGTGCACAAAATGATCGTTCTGAAGATCATATAGACTATTATTAGTTACAAGATACTAAGAAATTTTGTATTTGTTACGAATATTTTACTTGTAAAAAGGACAAGTGTCTCGTGTACGAGTTCATAAGTGTTGCACTTATCAGTGATGAAATTTAGTAATTGCTATCTTCGTCTTTGCCAAAAAAAAAATTTATTATTATTAACCTGGATATCCAACCTGCTATGCGAGTCGACTAATTCCATGGCAACCACCTGCTTTGCAGATAGCCGATACTTTTAACCTTTAGAGTCAAGCTCAACTAATCATGTTTTCATTCATATCATACCCAATAAAATTTTAAATTACGTCTTTAGTCCTTGTGGTTTATTGTAATTTTTATTTCTGTCCTTACGGTTATAAAATTACGATTTTTCTCCTCATAGTTTTTAATTCACTTCCATTTTTGTCCTCGTGATTAAAACTTTATTGTTTTTTCGTCCCATGGTTCACAATTTATTTCTATTTTTGTCTCTCGTATTTAAAAGTAGCGTTTAATCTCAGGGATGAAAATATAAATAAATTACAAACCATAAGAATTAAAATTGCAATTCAGAAACCACAAGAACAAAATCCAAAATTTGTAACAAGCCACAGGAATGAAAAACGTAATTTACTCTAAAATTAAAAACATCATATTGTTATACAAATTAAATTTAAATCAAATTTCTGTATATTCATATAATTGATAAATATAGATTAAAGTTGAGAATTTAACAAAACCAATTTTTATCATGTTTGAGAACCACAAATTTGATTTTTTAGCTGATTAAAAGACATTTTTATTAAAGACAACAAACTTACATACCAAAAAAAAGATGCACAACAAAAACCAAACTCGAAGAACCAAGAGAAAAAAAAAGACCCATATATTTATTAACGAAAACAAGATATCTGCGAGGGAAAAAATCTCTCGTAGATCAGCGAGGGATCAACGACGGATTGACCAAAAACAGATTCACACGCTGATCCTTCGCTGATTAGTGAGAAAATCTGTTTTTGGCCAGATCCTGTGCTGATTTTTTTATTTAATAACTACAAATTTAATTAATTATGGCTCAGTGCGACAGATGGTTGTCATGTTCAAATGCACTTGGTTTGATACTGCCTCGGGGTTAGAGTTGATCCTAAACACAATTTGGTAGATATTAAATATAAGTCTAGACTTTGATCTGATGACCCGTTCGTTCTAGCATCATAGGTTTGGGATACCGAGCCTTGGAAAAGGAAATCCTGGATCAATTGGGCTAATCGGAACACACAGTTTGAAGGGGGTGTCATCCAAACACACTGGGAGATCGAACAGTACTGCACAACATCGAGACATAATGGTGAATAAATAATTTTTTTTTGAAAATGTAATTCGTTCTTTATGTTTACTAACAACTTAACCTAATTGTCTAATGTAGGCAAAAGTAATGAGTCGTGAGCCAACTGCTACTGAGGTGTTTGAGCGCACTTACTGCACGAACCAGAAGTTCGATCAAGGTTCGTCCGACCCGCCTACCGATCCTCCTCAGTTCAGTTATCCCAAAGCTGCTAGGTATCATGTAAGTTTTCTAAAACCATTACTTTGGTTAATAGATACGTTTGGTAGGTTTAATGTAATATATTTTAATAAACATAGTGATGCTATTAGTTTGGGTTGCCATTGTTGGACAGACGTTAGGCTAAGTAGATAGGTTGAGAATGTGACTACCATTGGTATTATTAGAATGTTTTAATTGTTAAAACAGACATTGGTTATGTTTGATTTACAGCTGTTATGCTGTTGAAATTTATACATATATAAACTCACCCGTTTTTATTTTGGTGAACCATAGGGGTGAGTCCCAGTCTAGTGCCCACAACCCTTCCCCTGATGAGGCATCTCTTTGGGAGTAGAGTGTCGAAGGACGGAGGAAAGACCACATCTTTGGTCTCGGGACCACTCAGGATCCCTCTTATGCTATGACGGGTAGATATAGCAGTAGCGAGTTATCATACGAGTCAAAAGCGGAGGTATGTTGGTTATATTGTTATAAACTTTCTCATTACTAAAATTGCGAACAAATTACTGATTTTGTCGAATATTGAATATTTACAGGTAACGGAGTTGAAAAGAAGTTGACAAGGGTAGAAGAGGAATTGCAGACCGAGCGGAAGAATAGGGCAGATTTGGAGGCCGAACACGCCAGACAAACTGTTGCGTTAGCCGAACATGCCGCCTTATCAGAGCATTTTGTTTCGTTTATGCGGCAGTCAGGATACGTTTCCCCCCTCCATCACCTCCCGGTAGTGAGATTGTATGCGTTTGAAGTAAATTGTATGAATTGGATATTTTAAATCGTATGAATTGATTAGTTTTAATTTGTTTACAGTTTTGGTTTGTTATATTATGGCCAAGTTTTGTATAAATATATACAAGAATTATGTCATTTCAAAAAATTTATTTTTTAGATTAATACAAATTAGCGACAGATTAGCGAGGGAAATCTGTCACTGAAAGTCCTTGAAAGATCCCTCGCTGAAAGTTCCCTCGCTGATCCGTCGCTGAAGCTATTCCCTCGCTGATCCATCGCTAAAAGTATCCCTCGCAAATCCGTCGCTGAAAGTATCTCTCGCAAATCCGTCGCTGAAAGTATCTCTCGCAAATCCGTCGCTGACATCGTTTGCTGATTGCATTACCTACGAGCAGTTGACCGACGGAGTATCGACACGAATGACCATTTTAGTGACGGATTTGCGAGAGAAATTTCCCTTGCTGATACTCTGCATTTTTGTAGTGCATCCAAAAAGAGAAGAAAAACTCAAGCTCTTGAGACCTTGTGAAGCAACTGTATCTAAACACACGAGCTTGTCACCAACAAAACAAGACCAGATCTGAAGCTGAAAATGGATTCTCAAATCTCTAGAACAACAGAAAGAAAATCGAAGACCACTAGCTCAAAACATCAACCAAAACACACCCAAGGATGCGCGACACCACTTCAACTAGAAGAAATTATAGTATAAATTTAGCCGATTGAAAGCCCCAAAAACCCCCTTTTTAAAAACCCCTTTTTAGAAACCCCTTTTCTTCAATTAACATTTCATATCAATAATATTATATGATTTTTGTTCTAATTATACTCTTTAATTTTTAAGACAATTGTTTTATATTTATTGTAGTTCCAAGATTTATTCCAAACGCTTAATTTTACAATCCCAAAGAAGTTCCAAACTTGCATAAACAACCACCACACCAACTGACATAATAAGACAACCTTTCGATCCAAACCCTTAATTAAAGATCAACCAACAACAGGTTCCACCGGCTTCTCGGTCTCCGAAGATGGTGCAGCCACAGCTTCCACTGGTTTTCCCGCTTCAGAACACGGTGGAGCACCTTGTTCCACCGGTTTTCCCGCTTCACAAGATGGTGCAGCCACAGGCTCCACCGGCTTTCCGGTTTCACAAGATGGTACTGCAGCCACAGGATCGACCGGCTTTCCGGTTTCACAAGGTGGTGCCGCAGCCACAGGATCCGCTGGCTTTCCTGCTTCACAAGACGGTGCAGCTACAGGTTCGGCTGACTTTTTGCTTCCACAACATGATGGTGCTTCTGTTGGCCAAAACTCGGTCTTCTTTCCGGTCTTGGAAACGGTCTGCAAAACTGCGTCTGGCTGTACGTTTCCTTTCACCGTTACCTTTTTTTGCTCGAGATCAATGTCGAAAGTTTCCACTCCTACACAATGGTTATATGTTCAAGATCAAAAGGCTTAAAGGTTAAAGGTTAGCTTAATTAGCATTCCTTCTGAAATTAGAAAAGTGATTCCGATAAAGAAGGAACAAAATTTGTGGTGCACCCAACTCATAATTATTGTCTTCCATAAAAGGATACGATTCTCAGTTAATGGTATCATATTCATATGAGCATTTTCGACCAAAAGTGATTCCTCCACTCAAAGTGCAATGCCATATATACTTTTTAGTTCCACATGGTAAAAAAAAACTGTAAAAATATGTGGAACCATGGTTAAAAAATGGTCAAGTCTAGCTTAAACACAACTAACCCTTCAAACGAAGGGTAGACAGACATAGATTGTGCTAGAATATTACAAACCTTCCATGTTGCCAAGAACCTTCTTCACGGCACCAACACAGCCTCCACATGACATGCCGACCTTCAGCACAACAGTCTAATTTGCCACCCACATCATTTCATTTGTAAGTTCATCAATCATAGAAATATATAGTCTATATATATATATATATATATATATATATAATTAATGAAAGATAAGCTCAAAAAGTTTTTAAGATTGATTACGATGCCTTCAAAAGCATATAATTTGAGTTTTTCAATTAAGAACTGGTTAAGTTTTCCCTTTTGATCCGTTCTTCATCGTAAAAAAACCCTACCAGATCCAAACTCAAAATAAAAAGAAACTTATGAAAATCATAAAATTAATATGATCAAAAAGCAAAACCACAAAGGAGTTTCAATTCAGAGTTCAAATTTGTTTCTGAAACCATAATCCCACCAACAAAATCAGATGATAACCTAAATCTGGGAAGAAAAATAGAGATGAAGTAGGTACCTGAGACATGGTTGATTCGCTGAAGAAATCTGGGACCTAAACAACTGGTTGAATGAATGGAATTGAATGGAATGAATGGATTAAAAGGAGGGAAAAAGGAGGATTCCATTTTACGTTTCAATTTGGAGTGTGAATCAGAGGCACGCTCGCATCAGATCCCATTATGTTTATATGATGTTGCCATCTAAAACGTAAATGCATTATTTCACAAAAATAAATAAATATCGACATCATATCTTCACATTTGTATCCATATATCAATTACATGTTTTATTTTCAATTTTAATTGATAAGAGTTGGCGGCGAATCTTGAAAACAGAATAAATAAATAAAATTATTTTTATAAACTGATAAATGTATAAAATCTGTAATTAAATTATGGATCCAATTATCCAAATAACAATAAAACTTTTTTCGACTCTTATTAATTAATAAAATAACAAACACACTTTAAAAGCCCAAGTTCTTGTTAAATCAAACTTAAAAGGTATTTTTTGAAAACAAACAAAACCATAATAAACAATTCGGAATGAAAAATAAAATAATTCGGATAATTTACATGAATGGTCCCTGAACTATTTCCAGAAGTTCATTTTCTTCCTTCTAAAAAGCGAAAATGAAATCTTTCAATAAAGTAACTGAAAAGAAAATTAAATTAATTAAAAACCACCGCCTATACAGTAAAGTAACGTTTTCGGTTTTACTGCTGAAAAATAAATGAATATTTATAACTAGTTTATATCTTCTTCTTTTTTCTAAATATAAATTTATATTTTTACCGTGTTAATATTTTAAGGATTATTTAAATTAACGAAGTTTTGTATAAGAATAAGAGTTAAGGTAAGAAATGTAATAAGAGATCTAAACTCTAGACTTTTGATCATTTTTAATCTCACATCCATCATGTGAATTGCACTTTTCACGGGAATTGATCATGTGCATCTCGACACATCTCATTGTTGATCTTCAATTAAGATTAATACAAAAGATGAAGATCTTTTCTTATCCTTTATATTATAATTTTTATTCTCACCGGAAACAAAATATATCTAAATATATGCATAATTGATTATTATGATTTCAAAAGAAATAATCAATCATAAGTATTTTGGTAAATTGGTTATAATTTCGATATCACGGTTAAAATCATCAAACATGAATAATTAAGTTACTATGGAGCCGTTTACTAAACATTTACGTGGTAAGTACTTACTGGATAAATTTCCTTATATGATGAACATGAAAAGGCCAAGAATCTTTTTTTTTTTTTTTGTAAGGGTGTCCGGGCCAAAGCCCGACTAATCCCCGGCAAATTTGAAGGCTAAACATGGCCCCACTTAAACGTCGTCAACACTCCCCTCCCAGGGCTCGAACTCGGGTTCATGACTATGTCATGCCCAAGCCTTTACCACTAGGCTGGAAGGTCTTTGAAAAGGATAGAGAGTCTTACCCGGTAAGTAAGGATGACGACTCTTACCCAGGTAAACACTTACCAGTAACTTGTTGCATTCGATATGTTTTGATGTACTAAAATCTTACGTATTAAAATAAGTTATAATATTGAATCATATCGGTAATCATTTACTAGGTAAACATTTAGTTAAACGGCCCATATGATTAGAGAATATATATATATATATATATATATATATATATATATATTAAAGGAAGAACCAAGAGTATTGAGGTGACATCATGAGAATTGAGTATTGAAGTGTTGGTGAATTGTGGTTGAGTTTGGGATATCCCACATTGGTGAAGAGTTGAAAATTTTAAACAAAATGAAGTGTATAAGAAAGGTGAATTGGATGTCTTTGTGTCAAATATGAGGTTTGCCTCGTAGAGTTGTCTTTCTTTAGATGACCCTTTTGAAATCTATAACCATGGTTGAAAACCAATCTATATATGTATTAAAGGAAGAACCAAGAGTATTGAGATGACATCATGAGAATTGAGTATTGAGATGTTGGTGAATTGTGGTTGAATTTGAGATATCCCATATTGGTGAAGAGTTGGAAATTTTAAACAAAATGAAGTGTATAAGAAAGATGAATTGGATGTTTTTGTGTCAAATATGAGGTTTGCCTCATAGGGTTGTCTTTCTTTGGATGACCCTTTTGAAATCTATAACCATGGTTGGAAACCAATCAAACCAAATGGTAGAATTCATAGTGCAAAATTAATAATATTATATTATTATATCTTCATATATAGTATATATATATATATATATATATATATATATATATATATAAAGGAAGAACCAAGAGTATTTAGGTGGCATCATGAGAATTGAGTATTAAAGTGTTGGTGAATTATGGTTGAGTTTGAGATATCCCACATTGGTGAGAGATTGAAAGATTGGAATAAGAAGGTGTGTATAAGAAAAAAGAACGAGACTTATTGTGTCAACTCATGAGGTTTGAATCATAAGGTTATCTTATTTGGATGACCTTATTTTTGCAAAACAAATCTTATATTGTGTTAGCTCAACGAGTCATAAAGTTATCTTATTAGGATATTGAGGTGAGACAATTAAAATTGAGTATTCTCAAATGGTGGATTGTACTTGAATTTTAGTTGTCCCACATTGGTGAATAATTGAAAGATTTGAACAGAATGAAGTGTATAAGAAAGTGGATTGGATGTCTTTGTGTCAAATAATGAGTTTGCCTTATAAGTTTGCTTTATTTTTAAAGATTCTCTTTGAAATCTATAACCATGGTTAGAAACCAAACCAACCAAATGATAAAAATTATAGTGCAAAATTAATTATATTATATTATTATATCTTTATATATATATATATATAGGGATGTTATTCTACATCCTTTGTCATTCCTACACCCTATACAACTCTCATCTCAACCATTCAATTTTTAATCAATTAATTGTTTCCTAATATAAAGTATTAATCATAATTAATAAACTTTAT
The DNA here is from genome assembly GCF_001531365.2 of Cynara cardunculus var. scolymus. Taxonomy (NCBI): domain Eukaryota; kingdom Viridiplantae; phylum Streptophyta; class Magnoliopsida; order Asterales; family Asteraceae; genus Cynara; species Cynara cardunculus. Next base: position 6,852,230 of record NC_037528.1, read on the forward strand.
TCATATTCCATAAATATTCAAATCATAATAAATGAACTCCAATCATTTCTATAAATATCTCAATTAATTGGGTTGCAAAGGTTGTACAAATGCACAAAGTTGTAAAAGGAATATACCCTATATATATATATATATATATAAGTAAAACCTTCGGGTCATGAGGTGGCACCATGAGAATTATAAAAGTAAAACCTTGGGGGTATTAAGGTGGTACAATGAGAATTGAGTTTTCTCAAATGGTGAATTGTGGTTGATTTTAGTTGTCCAACATTGGTGAAGAGTTGAACGATTTGAACAAAGTGAGTGTATAAAAAGATGGAATGGTGCCTTTGTGTCGATTAATGAGGTTTGTCTTTTAGGGTTGTCTTACTTTGGATGACCTCTTTGAAATCTATAACCATGGTTGGGATTAAAACCAACCAAATAGAAAGAAAAAAAATATCTTTATATATATAAAAGAAAACCTTGGGTATTGAGGTGACATAATGAGAATTGCGTATTCTCAAATGGTGAATTGTTGTTGAGTTTTAGTTGTCCCACGTTGATGAAGAGTTAAAAATTTTGAACAAAGTAAGGTGTATAAGAAATCAACTAAATGGTAAAAATTATAGTGCAAATATAAAAGTGAAACAAATGATGATAATTTGACAACATGAGATAATTATTTATCTGTCGTCTTGATGTTAATACTATCACGGTTTGACACACCTCTCTAATTACAATTCAAATATTATATCTGATATATGGGTCATCAACCTGTAACATCCCGTCCCACATCGGTTGGTGAGGAGAACTAAGCACTCCTTATAAGGGTGTGGATACCTCATCCTAGCATGACC
>NC_037528.1:6854053-6857216 GCF_001531365.2 Cynara cardunculus var. scolymus
TACTGCTTTGTGGTATAGCGGGCAGGTTAGTCAAAGCGGACAATATCATTGCAACGGGGTTTTGGGGGCGTTACACAACCCCACTTGATATTAATTTTATTTTTTATCAGAAAAATCCATTTTCTTAGCTTGATGATGTGGTTCTTCATGCATCGTATTGGAATTCCACTATTGTTGCTACAACTTACGCACTTCTTTAATTTCCACTAGAAATATTATAGAACGTTTCTTTGTCGTAACTTCAAAAATGAGATTTCAATTAAATTTGTTATAAAATTAAAATCGTGATTTTTGTCACTTTATATGAGATTTCAATTAAAACCATGACTTCTAATTAGACAAACTACTAACATTAGTCAAACATTTGTAGAGTACTTTGCAACACGATTCTCAAACATAGTTAGATAACTTAAATTAACATATGGTTCTAAGATTGTTATCAAATCCTCTTAAAAACTTTTAATTTTAATGAGTAGTTGTCACTCACATTTGTCTAAATTTTTTTAGAATAGTACTTCAAATTTAGTCTATAACATTTCTTTTGAAGATGATATTATCGCTACCGCGCAACGCGCGGTTAGAAAGCTAGTTTAACCTTAATGTAATATAAAACAACCGCTACGTGTACGACAAATAATTTAGTTACCAAATGGTTTGATTTCGGTTATTTATGTTACGATAATAAGGGAATTTTTCCTTTAAAAAATAAATAGTAACGCATATGTGTTAGCCATGTAATAATTTTAATATGATTCACAATTTATTCGATCAGTTATATATGATTGTTTAGTACTGACTTAATGATATAAAAAGTGACTTATTCAGTAAACTTGAAGGATAAAGCTTCATCTAAAAAACCAAATATTTTCTAAACACACCCTTTCTAATGGAAAACATGTTTTTTTCATCTACAAAAAAACCCTCTTAAACAAAAATATTCTAATATATATAAACAGATTAATAATATAAATAATTTTATTTATATAGAATTTGATGGAAAACCAAACAAATAGTGTTTGCTTTTGCTAAATTACATTCATGATTTAGGTGGTTTTTTGGCCCCACATTCCACTAAATTAATATGTGCTCTATGCGTATCCGATAAGCCTACTCAATGGTTTCTCCATACGTTTGTTGTCAATCTTTTTCTATTTTGTTTTTTTTCCCAACAAAAGTTATCATCGTCACAAATTATAATCATGTTCGGTCATGACATATATGCATCAACATGTCGTTTTGTTTAATCAACCGTATGTTTGAGACTGACTCACGAATGCATCGAGAAAAAAGGAGGCACGAACGTGTGCAAGTGGTGTAGTACGATGCATGCAATTCAATATATATGAATGTTTATAACCATTGGATGAGAATCAGGGGCGAACTTAGCTACTAAGGGTTGAGAATGTTTTTGTGACTGTTTACTCGATTATTATAAGAAAAAAAAAGTTTAGACGCTTGACAGGTGTACCCGCTTGACTTTGAGAGGTGTCTTGAGATGTTTTGAAACCAACTTTATAACGTAAATCAAATGGGTGAAATGATTTAGGTAGTTATTCAAGAGGTTACTAAAAATACTGACAACAAGGATACTGCTACAAAGATCGAACTCACAACTTGAAGTATAGTTACAAACATAACTACCACTACACGAGACTGACTTTTTATTAAATTTTCAAGACAACATATATTTATTTTAAAGGTTAAGGTCGATTTTATTTGTAAAAATGTATTTTATTTCTTAAATCGACACAATTCACTTTTCTGTATGTCAAACCGTGTTGGGCCCCTCGCTTTCAAACTGCAACCATGAGTCAAGCATGTTCAAACCCCTAAATCATCTCATCTCAAAATCGACCCCTTAATGAGAAAACCGACATGTGTTACCATATGAAACTTTCATTCGTCATGTTCAACAAAAAAAAAAAAGAGAAACTAAACCACAAGGGTGGTGTCTGATTGGTTTGAGTTTGGCTCCAAATGTCAAAAGTACCAGGAGGTCCCAGATTCAAATCCAATGAGGAATAAAAATCCTCTTGTGGCCACGAAGGTTCAAAAACGGTGACTCCGAGCTATCTGCAAAGTAGGTGGTCGTCCTAGGATTAGTCAGTCGCATACCAGGTTGGATATCTAAAAAAACTAGAAAATACGAAGATACAAAAAAAAAATTGCCATTCTTTATTGATTTTTGTCACGAGTCGACTAATTACAAGCATGATGTTTCGTACTGTAAAGGGTCTTGGCAGAAGAAGATACAGTGCGATTTCCATTGAAGCTTTGAAGCTGATCACCACTGCTACATTCATCTTCTTTAATGGTAGGTAGCTTTTTCTCCAAGCTCGCCCGCCGATCTACCCGAATCAGTCTCGGCGGTGCAGCCTCCACCGTTTGCCGACTACTGGAATGCCTAGACATTGCTTTCTTACTTTTGGCTATCAGTTTCTTTCTTGCATTATTACAAACACCTGAAATGCACAATTTATAAGGCGAAAACATGCCCACTTGGGTACTTCATATTATTCAACAAATTGTCAGAATTGATTCCGATATCGTGTTCTTGAAAATCTTTCCCCAATTTTATTTGGAAAGAATATATATATATATATATATATATCTGTTAAAATATTGGTCCAAGAATCTGGTACCTGACTTGTGCTCAAGGCTAAAAGTAATGGGTTTAAATTATTACTTAAAGGAATTAAAACTGAGTTGGGTTGTGGATTGAAATTAGCAGAAAATGGAACTTTGGGGTTTCAACCATAAAAGAAGAACCAAAGTATTCCCCATGTTTCTTCTTCAAGAATTCCTTGATTCCCACTGAAAATATCATATAGTTTCGGGATAATATCGTCTTTATGAGTCTGGATAAAATGGAATAATATTCAGTCACCTGGCTGCTTAATGGAAGCATATGTAACAGTGGCTGAGCGTTGCGTCATGATCTAACTTTGAAATCGGAAAATCAAATTGCAGAAGTTCGTGCTCCAAATGCATTGGCGGTCCTTTGTCTTTTCTTTTGCTTTTTTGGCAACTAATAAATTGTATCTCGTAAAAACTAACTTATAAATATGTAAAATGATTAAAAATATATTTAAAAAAATAGTTCATTATTAATATTTTATAATGTAATTTAAATAAATTTCTAATAATATAATATATTAGTCGA
>NC_037528.1:6857556-6862556 GCF_001531365.2 Cynara cardunculus var. scolymus
TTATAAATAATAAACAACAATTATTAATATCTATTGTATAACTAAAATTGATTACTAATTTTTAATTAATTCTAATTACTATAAATTAATATTTATTTATAATCAATAATAATAATTAATGTTAATCGGGGTTATAGTTGAAAAGTTGTCAAAATGTTCCTCGTAAGCTACTCCAAATAGCTTATCAATAGGTTAGCTCATAAGCTAATTTGTAAGCTAGCTAACGTGCATCCAAACACTTACTCAAAAAATAAGATAGCTTGTGTTTGTTAAACAATGCCTAAGAATCAATATACAAAACCATCTTTTTATATAATTACTTGCATTTATGCTTGTTCAGGTCTTTTTTTTAGCAGCAAACAAGAAATTTATAAAGCAAAAGCGTGTAAACAACGTGGGAGCAACGACAAGAAACGAAGTCTTGCAAGATCATATAATCTGTAGACCCATTCTTACATGAGGGTTATAACCATAGACAAATCTACTTGTAAGTAAGGGACCGTTTACTAAACACTTACTTGGTAAGTGCTTACCGGATAAATTTCTTATCGGATGAACATGAAAAGTACCAAGAATCTTACCGGGTAAGAGCGATGAGAATGATGGAGAGTCTTATCCAGTAAGTGAGGATGACAACTCTTACCTAGTAAATTGTTGCATTCAATATGTTTTGATGTACTACAATCTTGCGCATCAAAATAAATCATAGTGTTGACTCCTATCGGTAAGCACTTACCGAGTAAGCAATTAGGTAACAGTCCCTAAGTGTAAGTTTTTTTTATATTTAATGATGTTGTCATTATAATTTGTTTGGTGCTACTATTGGGCATAGCTGTCGAAAATTTGAGAGACCATCGCAACATATCGAAACTTAAACTCAAGTTTTAATGACTAAAAATGGTAAAATACAGAAGCTCTCACCAGAAATCATTAAAATTGTAACATGAGTTTGATGACTATAAATTAATTATATATTATGATAATTATATTATCATGTCATTGAATTTTTTTTCCAAGATCCACCTCCGGTTGTAGGATACTTTCCATTTGCTAATGCTTTACGCTTTTTTGTAATATGCGATGAAAATGATATATTTATGTAATATTATATATAACATTAGGCGTTTGGAATATAATTTAAATAAATGAAAATTTTGTTACAGACATTAAAAATGATAATTTTGAAAGTTAGTTCCCAAAAAATAAGAATCAGCTCAAAGTTGGTTTCCTTTTTATGTTCATATACTTGGAATTACTTAATAAGTTACTATTTTCGTCATTCATACTTAACAATAAAGCAGTAACAGAGTTGGAGGTTGTTTCATTACTTCTTAATAGTTTCATTAAGAGACATCATCTGAATAATTAAAAGATGAATTTTGTTTTACAAAAAAAAATTGTCTCTTAATAGTTTTTAAAACCATCAGAATGATTTTGTATCATGAACCTCACTTAACCATTTAGCGTCCTGATTTCATTGTAAACAATTACCAAATAATTATATTTTATTTTACATTATATCATAATAGCCTCTTAATCATTTTGTATCAAGTCATTCAGCAAATGTCAAATAGCTCCTTAGTTTAGGGACAAAAACAATAATAAATTATATACAAATGACAAAAATTGCAATTTTGAAAATAAAAGGACTAAAATCATAAGCAACTCTTTTATCTATTCATAAATAGCTAATAACAAAAGGCATTTTAAAAAGTAAAGGTATGGGGGGCCTAGAAGTAACAAGACAGAAAACTCGAGGCCTTGGCGTGTGATTATTCTAATTCCATGTGAGGGGAACTCACTTAATTTTTTTTACAAAAACACTTATCAACTTATTATAAGTCAGAAGAGTTTAATTTTTATAAAAACTATTTATTATTGATTTGATATCGATATAAGTTGTTTATCCAAACAATTAAAAATGTTTATTACCGATACCGCACCGAAATAAATCATTAAGTTGTTTTCCAAACACCCCCTCAACACACAGAGGTCTGATACAAATCTGGCGACTGTGACTTTCGGTGGATCAAAGGCAACGAAATCTGTTTGATAATCAACTCAAAATATTATAACAGTCGAAATGAATGAAACATTAGAAACAAACCCTACGACGAAATGCTGAAATCGATAGCGTAGTAGCAGCGGAAGCCAGGTTGGAACTCGGGGTCTTGTTCGAGACCTAATCGATGATTTGAGGTATGATTCGAATGTTTAATCTTCATATACAAATGTATTGTCATTTACGATGGTGTTGAGTCGACTTTTACGAAAATCGTGTGATAATGGTATTTATGTCTATTGTCGACCACTAAACGCCGTGTGCGGCGGCGTTAAACCGAATGGTAAGCGTAACTCACCGATACAGCGTGGCTAAGCTACAAGTGAGCCCAAATGGGATATATAAAAATGTTAGATGTGTTAGGAAGGAGAAATTTGAAGAATAATGAACGAAATCGAAAGAAATTGAGGCCACAAATCAATCACGTTAAATGCGGCTATGAATAGGAACATTAGTTGAGACGAATTGCTTCAATAAATCTTCAAAGATCAGTTGAGGTTTGCTTAGATTATGAACCAAAAATCACATGCAAATCGAAGCTTTAAACGAAGGGTTTGAAACAGGTTATGGGGTAGAGAAGAAGAGATCACGAGTACGGGAGCTGGGGACTGAATTTTTGATATATTGGGGGCTGGCTCTAAAATTAGATAAACAGTCTTGGGCTAATTGGTTTTTGGACTTGGGTCACTAACTCTGGGCCTAGGTAGAAGAGGCTGGCTTGCAGGTTTTATTAATATTTATAGCATTAAGGTAACCTTTTAAATTAAATATAATCATTATACTTGGTTTCTTTGTCACCTCATCGTTCATATAGGTTGTTCATATCATGTACGATAGTACTGACATGACATTTCTTATTATAGCACTGTACTTTCAAAATTACTTTATTATAACATTACTAATTTCTATTACAACATTGTACATTTAATTTTAATATTTTTATCATTTAAAAATTGTAAATTTAACCAAATATGTTTACTAAAAATTATAATATCATAAATTAAACATGTTTACAAAAGATCATTATTTCACGAATAAAATATTCATAAAAAAATGATGCCTGAATTGTACACATGTTTAATTTCTCATATTATAATTTTTATGGATATTTTTATTTGGAACAAAAATCAAAGATGGTACAAAAATCAAAATCGTAACATAAATCAGAAATAGTAACAGAAATCACAACAAAAGTCGGAAACAGAAATTGTACAAAAATAGAAAATAGTAAGCAGAAATTGTATGCAGAAATCAAAATCGGAAGCAAAAATCATTAGTAGAAATCGTATCTGTAGTCTTCGATCGATGATGAAGATGAAACAAGTCGTTCAAAATAAGAGAAACCAGGTTCGATATTGGAAGCAGTAGATGAGAATGGAAAAGGTGTGCCTAGGGTTATTAAGTTGTAATCAGGGAATTTTTGTCTTTTATAAAATTTTGGATGAAATGGATATCAATTTCATCTCTTTTATGAAGGAATGGTGAAATCCTTAAACGAGGAAATGTTTGGAATTCAATTCCATTCCATAGGTAACCAAACATTGGAATGGAATTTTGGTCAACGGAATTGTTCATTCCAATTCCATCAGATTCCGACGAAATCCAACGAATTAAACGCCCCCTTAGATGGTTGACTCCAAGAGGAGAGTGCTCACATGGAGTCTAATTCCTAAAGGAATTGTAGCTCACACCCTGCAGACTGTGGTTGTCAAATTTGAAAATTCACCTGTTTGTTCAAGTATATCATCTCATAAACCAACGGTGTTATGCTGAAGGCTTGTCTTAAGGTTTAGACAAAGATTTTGACGAAAATAATCCTAAATATATGCGTCCAAACTAATTCAAATGCGATTAATTATTAATGTTAAGACAATGTCACCGTAGAAATTCAATCAATCGACTTGGAACAGTTTAGAACTTCTACTCGTTATTATTGCTATAATTATTCTTAGCTGGTTATTCAAGGCCTGTAAGGAGTTGGGTTGCATTTACGAGATGGGATATAATTAACAGAACTTTTAAGCTTATATTGTGATACTTGGATGAGATATAATTGGACTGAATCTGTTCGGTTTTTGTTGGGTCATCCAATAATTATCGTAGAAGAATACTTAACAGAACTTTTAAGCTTACAATTCCAAAACTTATAATGAACAACCTAACAAGTTAATTATCCCTATAAACAAATTCATTAAGAAGTAAATTGTGATGTTACCACCAGGAGGTCACATGTTCAAATCCAATAAGGAATAAAAATCCTTTTGGGACCACAGAGGTTCAAATACGATGACTCCGGGCTATCTGCAAAACAAATGGTTGCCCTGAGATTAGTCGGCTCGCATAGCAGATTAAATATCCATGTTAATTAAAAAAAATTGTGATCGTATTTCATGTATCTCTTTATAAAGTGGGAATGTGAAAAAGCAAAGAGAGAAAAGATTTTTTAATGGAAACTTGGAACATAAATTATGCATAAATTCTTTAGCTTTTTCTTTTTGTAAATATCCGAAAACCATATTTAGGGCATCATTAGTTTATTACATTTAGAAAATTTAAAATAATATTAATTCTTCCTCTTGATTCCTTAACTTGCTTGATTCAAGTATTTGGCGAATCTGATCAAATAGGATGAATCGGAACGGTATTTTGTAAATACGTAATTATCTTGAATAAATTAACCATTCTTTACTTATCGATTACATGAGAAAAGAAAGATCTTGTTGTTTCTTCAGCAATTTCTGATCTCTAGTGGACCTCTCCGTAAGATTCGAACCCATATGAAGTTCTGACCATGTGTCAGAGAAAAAAGAACGAACGGATCTTGTAGGATTCCCAAGAAATTCTTCGATTTCTTCCGAAAGTAGAAGATTAATCATCTGCTTCTCACGTTCCGTGAATAGCCTCGACATTGAGAAATTGAACCTGGGACCTCCTGGTA
>NC_037528.1:6865056-6869433 GCF_001531365.2 Cynara cardunculus var. scolymus
AAYTGTGTTTTCCTCTAGTTTTTGTTACTACCAATCTAATCTTTTCCCTCCTTTTGGTTTGTTTTATGAGGATAAAAACTTTACTATTTTCAAGCTTTCCCCTAATCCTATAAATCACATCCTTTGGCAAGGTGTGAATGCAAGGACAAACATGAGCAGGTTGTTTTGGGAACTCACTGCAAAATTAGGTATGTTCAACTATTCATCATTGTTCTGTATTCTTCATTGTGCAATGTATCTTTATATATAGATAGGGGCAGGTTCAAACGAGAACACTAACTATTTAAGATGCCAGTAAAAAGGTCGTTAATGTACAAAATCATATATGATTCACACACACACACATATATATATATATTCACATACAAAATCATATTGCTTCAAAAGTCGTCCGCTTCCATTTTTTTTACGTTAATCTAAAATCACATGTGATCTTGTACATTGACAACTTTTTTCTTGTTTTCTTAAACAATGAGCGTTCACGTCTCTCTCTCTCTCTCTCTCTCTATATATATATATATATATATATATATATATATACACACACACATATAGGAGTAGGTCCAAATGAGTACCATAAATATTTTGAAAACCTAGTATTCATCTTTTAGGCAACATTTGGTACATGGGACAGGACATGGCAGAATGGACAAACTCATTGTCCCACATTTGGCGTGAAATGTGACAACACAAGAACTCAATGTTCCACGTTTGGCGCGACATGGGACAAGAACCGGGACAAGGTGGAATAAAAAAAACTTTTTCTTATTCTACCAAAATAGGTGGAACAAGATGGGACAGGGATGAGACAGAAACTAAAATTTTACTAATCTACCCTCATTTGATATATAACCTCAATATAGTATTTGTTTTAATAAGCACCACCGGCAATCGCAGCCACCAACACCAATGGTCGCCACCACTAACCACCTCCTCCTCCACTATAACAACCTCCTCCACCCCCTCTACAACCATATCGCCCAAGAACACCACCACCCATAGCCACCTCCACCATAATCATCACCACTACCATTCAGTCCTACCCTCTTGTCTTGCCTAGTCATGTTTGCGTATCAAATGCTACCTCAGGAGCAACTTTTCTAGTTTTGTCATATTCAGTCCTAATCGTACCAATTACCAGACATACACTTATCCTGTCTAGTCCAATCATGTATGCGTACCTACGGCACCTTAATGCATAATTAATTACGAATAATGAAAATCATGATATTCGTGACGAATAATATTTATGAATAGTTGATGGTAATTCATCATGAGTAACTCAGAAACTAGTTGATAGGTTCTCAAAATATTTACAGTTTTGATTTGAATTTTCTCATATATGTGTGTGTGTAATTTAAAATCTTTACAAAGACAAAAGAGAACAAAATATTGGGCAAAGGGGCATGCTAAGTTTTGAAATTAATTAATAATGCAGTGCCAGAGGTGAAGCGCATGCAAGAGTTCAAAAGGAAACATGCACAGGCTCTTGTACTGCTTAAACGCACTTGCTACTTACTAGCACAGCTGCCTGGAAAAGTTGCTCGAGATATTATAGGGTCTCCATTAGAAACTGCAGCAGCCAATGGGAATGTTGAGGTTGTTGAAGAGATATTGACAACCTTCCCAAATGCCATCTATTTACAGAATAGATCGGGACGTGGTGTGTTTCATATTGCAATTGCAAACCGTCGGGCAAAAGTATTCAACCTCATATATCAGACCACCAACCTCCGCCGACGTGCGTTGCAAGTACTGGATAACTCACAGAACACTGCTTTGCATTTGGCTGCACATTTGGCTGGAGAAACTGAGAATGAAGCTGGTCTCAACCTAAGATCAACTGGTCCTGGTCCAGCCCTTCAAATGCAACGCGAATTACAATGGTTCAAGGTATATTTTGCACTGACCTTGCTCCGTAATCACATGTGATTTCAGTGTAAAATCACATGTAATTTGGCCGTTCTCATGTTCTCTTATTTGGTCTCGTTTGAACCCCACTCATATATAATGAATTGCGATAATAATTGTATTATAGGAGGTTGAACACCTATCATTCCCTCAAGATCAAGTAAAAAGGAATATCAATAATAAGACACCAGCGGTGATATTCAATGAAACACATGAACAGTTAGCAAAAGAAGGAGAACAATGGATGAAAGATAGAGCCAACTCAGGGCTAATCGTAGCAACACTCATTGCTACAATCGTGTTTACCTCCGCCATCACCATACCAGGCGGAAACAACAGCAATACCGGGTTGCCGGTATTTTCCCAACGCCCAGCGTTTGTTGTGTTTGCTGTTTCGGATGCTCTTGCTCTCTTCATGTCGGTTTCTTCCATCTTATTGTTCTTGGGAATCCTGACTGCACGATATGCTATCGAAGATTTTCTCTACTCGCTACCGAAGAGATTGATGCTGGCCCTTATCACGCTGTTCGTATCGATCATGTGCATGATGATAGCATTTACAGCCATTCTGTATTTGGTATTTGGAGATGAAAAGAGATGGGTTCTTGGGCTTGTGTCTTCATTAGCTGCTATGCCCTTGCTTTTGTTTGCATTGTTGCAGTTTAAACCCCTTTTGGACATCATCACATCCACATATTGGCTCCAGATCTTCAAGAAGCAGGGTGATAATATTCTTTTTTAAAATTTTGGTCTTTTTTTTTTTTTTTGCAAGAATAAGTCACGTCACAAATAACGTTATAAAATCATTTTTCACCTAAGTTTGGATATCATTTCGAGAATACGATCTTTTGAAATCCCATAAACATGGATTTAGAATTCTCATTTGGTATTTTGTGGCAAACAAGAAATTTGTAGAGCAAAAGAGTGTAAACAACAACAAGAAACGAAGTCTTGCAAGATCATATAATCTGTAGACCCATTCTTACATGAGGGTTGTAACCATAGACAAATCTACTCGTAAGTAAGTGTAAGGAAATTCGATATCAAATGATGTTGTAATTATAATTTGTTTTGTGCTACTATTGGACATAGCTGTCGAAAATTTGAGAGACCATCGCAACATATCGAAACCTAAACTCAAGTTTTAATGGTTAAAAATGGTGAAATATAGAAGCTCTCACCATAAATCATTAAAACGGTAACATGATTTTGATGACTATAAATTAATTTTTATATTATGATAATTATATTACCATCTCATTGAATTTTTTTTCCTAAGATCCACCTCTGGTTGTAGGATACCTTCCATTTACTAATGCTTTGCGCTTTTTTGTAATATACGATGAAAATGATATATTTATGTAATATTATATATAACATTAGCTGGTTTGGAATATAATTTAAATATATGAAAATTTTGTTACAGACATTAAAATGATAATTTTGAAAGTTAGTTCCCCAAAAATAAGAATCAGCTCAAGTTGGTTCTCTTTTTATGTTCATATACTTAGAATTACTTAATAAGTTAATATTTTCGTCATTCATACTTAACAATAAAGCAGTAACAAAGTTAGGGGTTATTTGTTTTGCTTTTTAATAGTTTCATTAAGAAGTGAATCTTGTTTGACAAAAAAAATATGTCTCTTAATGGTTCTAAAACCCTTAGAATGATTTGTATCATGGACAAGAATATAGTTAAAATAAGAGATATCGAGAACGGCATAAATTGCAATGAAATTACATGTGATTACAGAACATGGTCAACGCATGGGTGCACGGGCGATTTGGCCCGGGACCTCTGTTGTGGCTAAGGTTGTGTGTAATGACATGTGATTTAAAACGTGAGGTTAGTGTAAAATCACATGTGATTTAACAGTTCTCTTATTTGCTCACTATTCTCGTTTGATCAATCCAACTCTAACATAATGATTTGCTATAATAATTATATGATAGGAGGTCGAAAGACCATCACTCCCTCGAGATGAAGAGAAAAGGAATATCGATAACAAGACACCAGTAGTGATGTTCAATGGAACACATGAACAGTCAGCAAAAGAAGGAAAACAATGGTTGAAAGATAGAGCCACCTCAGGGCTAATCGTAGCAACGCTGATTGCTACGATCGTGTTTACCTTCACCATCACCATACCAAACAGAAACAACAGCGGTACCAAGTTGCCAGTATTTGTTGTGTTTGCTGTTCTGGATGCTCTTGCTCTCTTCCATCTTACTATTGTTGGCAATCCTGACTGCAAACATCAAAGATTTTCTCTACTCGTTACCGAAGAGATTGATATTAGCCCTTATCACGCTTTTCATATGGATCATATGCATGATGATAGGGTATTTTGAACTTTTTACTCTTTTTTTATTTTTATTAGATTATTTAATATATATATATATATATATACCATAAAATTATCATATTTAATATTTTTTTGGTAAATCTTCAAGTTAATATTTTTT
>NC_037528.1:6870448-6872189 GCF_001531365.2 Cynara cardunculus var. scolymus
TTTATGGTAAACTTTAAAAAACAATGTTTTATTTATCTAAGATTGAATAAACTACATAAATATTAAATACAATCTAATATATATATATATATATATATATATATACACACACACATACATATATATATATATATATATATACGCATACAGGGTTGGGTTCACGTGAGACCAAAGTTTTTTCGTGAGACCCGTAAGACCAATTTATGTTCATTGATCAACTTTATAAGCTAATGATCTAATGGTCTAAAGTTGCACGCTGACAATTTTGTGATTATTGAGAAGTATAGTGACAATCTTGTGATTATGAATGTTCATATTGTAAATCTAATCAAAAGGTTGAGAATTGGTCTTACGGGTCTCACGAAAAACACTTGGTCTCGCATGATCTCATCCACACACACACACACACACACATATATATATATATATATAATACTAATTACATAATCTAATAAAAAAAGTAAAAGGTGTAAAATATCCTTTAACTTAACTTATTTTTTTAACTAGAGTTAGCTAGACCAAAGATGAATTAAAGTATCAACCACAATGACCAAAATTATAATTAGTTTAAGATAGAGATCAAACATGATAATGATTGGCAATCATAGGGACCAAAAATGTAATTTGCTCAATTATCTATAAAAAATGAAATTCAATTTAATTTCAAATCGTATAATTCAAAGAAACCAAATGTTCCAAATCATTCCACGAAATCTAAATCTTTCAAAAACATTTTGTCAAACCAAATGAACCCTAAAAGGTTTTCATTCAATATCTACCTAAATTTTGGGGAATGCTAGGTTTTCAAACCATGGTTCAAGATATCGCCCCCAGGGCTGCTCAGGGAGGGCAAGCCGGGTGCACGTCCAGGGCTTATAAGAAACAAATATACAAATTTTTTTTCAAAGGCTGACATCATTTGACTAAGAAAATGATGCTAACATGATTCAAACTTTGGTTTGAGGTGGAATAAAAGCCTTGCAAACCAACTCTGCAAAACAAAACTTGTTCTCATTGTAGTTTCAAAATACATATAATGACACACAACAAATTAATACGATTGCAAATTTCACGAACCTAAATTTTTTTACTTTTCGATTGAGGAATGATACGGTGGCACATACTAGATCTGTCCCTGATTTAAACAAAAAAAAAATATCTTATAATTAATATTATATCTCATAAATTCTAGAGGAACCTACGTTTTTTGTCCTTTGGTTTGTTGAAAATTGCTATTTTAGTCTTTTAAGTTTTTAAACTTAAGGTTTCCGTTCTTGAAGTTTACAATTTATTACTTTTTTTGTACATATGTTTACGATTATGTTATATTTTTATCCCTCATATTTAATAGTAAACCATTTACGGAGTTACTTTATAGATAAAAACAACAATGAATCACACACCATACGAAAAACCGTTATCTATATTATATTATAAAGCATTTGACAAAAACTCTTAAAAACCACTTTTTATGCGTAAAATACTGTTTATTAATGCATATTACTTAAAACTCAAGATTGCAAGTAAATTATGCGTAAGTACAACTTATTAAAGCTTCATATCTGAATTCGTGTAACTAACTGCTGATAAACATGATCAAATACAGGATAAACATCTTATTTTAAATATAAAAAATCTAAAATATAATTAGGATAATCATTGACTTTTAACAGAATACTTGATTATTATATTTATAAAATATTATATTATTAAACCAAAAATAAAGTATTTCATTATTAAA
>NC_037528.1:6873744-6909854 GCF_001531365.2 Cynara cardunculus var. scolymus
ATATTATATTATTAAACCAAAAATAAAGTATTTCATTATTAAACTTAAATTAAATTATCTATACTATATTATAAAACATTTGACAAAAACTCTTAAAAATATTTTATATGCTTAAAGTACTATTTATTGATGCATATTACTTAAAATTCAAGATTACAAGTAGATTGTGCGTAAGTACAATTTATTAAAGCTTTATATATGAATTCGTGTAACTAACTGCAGATAAACATGATCAAATACAAGATAAACATCTTATTTTAAATATAAAAAATCTAAAATATAATTAGGATAGTCATTGACTTCTAACATAATACTTAATTATAATTCTTATAAAAAATTATATTATTGAATCAAAAACAAATTACTTCGTTATTAAATCTAAATTAAATTATAATTAAAAAATTCCATTAAAGAAATTATACAAAAAAACAAGAACTTTTAAATAGTTAATTTCATACTAATATTGATATATTTATTTTTGAAATTTTATGACATCTTCAAATTTATATTTTGTTCAAAAACAAAAACATTATCTTTTTTTCAAAAYCACATAAAAACCGTATTAAAACATCTACAGAGACGGAATAAAACAAAACATTTGCATTATGCGAGAACCTTTATAGTTTTAAAAATATAGGAACAAAATCACAATTTTTAACAAATTACGGTTACTAAAATGATAGTTAAAAAGCATTTTAAAAAGTATGAAGTACGGGGGTTAGAAATAGCAAGACACATAAACTCGAGGGCTTGGCATGTCATTATTCCAATTTGATAAGCAGAACACGCTGGGCTTTTGATACAAATCTGGCGACTGTGACTTTCGGTGGATCAAAGGCAACGAAATCTGTTTGATAATCAACTCAAAATATCACAGCAGTCGAAATGAATGAAATATTACAAACCAACCCTAGAAGGAAATGCTGAAATCGATAGCGTAGTAGCAGCGGAAGCCAGGTTGGAACTCGGGATCTTGTTCGAGACCCAATCGATGATTTGAGGTAAGATTCGAATGTTTAATCTTCATATACAAATGTATCTTCATTTATGATGGTGTTGAGAGTCAATTGGTATTGAAAATCGTATGATAATGTTATTTACGTCCATCGTCAACCACTAAAAACGCTGTGCGCGGCGGCGTTGATACGAACGGTAAGCGTAACTCACCGATACAGCGCGTCTAAGCTACAAGTGAACCCAATTGGTATATATAAGAATGTTAGATGTGTTAGGAACGAGAAATTTGAAGAATATTGAACGAAATCGAAAGAAATTGAGGCCACAATCACGCTAAATGCGGCTATGAATAGGAACATTAGTCGAGACGAATTGCTTCGATAAATCTTCAAAGAACAGTGTTGCTTAGATTATGAACCAAAAATCACCGACAATATCGAACAAGACTGGTGTAAATCGAAGTTTTAAACGAAAGGTTTGAAGCAGGTTATTTGGGTAGAGAAGGAGATATCATGACTAGGGGTGTAAACGATACGAGACAACTCGCGAGCTACTCGAGATCGACTCGGTCAAAACTCGGTCAACACTCGACTCGAATAGGCTCGACTCGAACTCGAGCTCAACTCGACATATTAACGAGTCGAGTCAAGCTACCCAATACTCGACTCGAAAAGCTCGTGAGATACTCGATTATTTTATATATAATTAGTTTTAAAGTATATAATCAGGTTTTATGATAAAATATGTAAAATATAAATAATATAAATGCCTTATATTTTTAGATATTTAAACAATTAAAAAAAGACAAAGAAAAACTATAAAAAAAGTTAGTGAAGTTGTCCCACATTGGAAGATAGATGGTAAAAGAAGAAAGAAAAGATGTTATAAAAAGAGAGAAAGATGAATGCAATTTTCTAACTTTGTCTTTTTGATGATGAAGTTTGAAGTTGATCTCTTTATTTTTATAAAAACTAAGAGAACACTTTTAAGTTTTAAAATTTATAAGAGAAAGACCCTAAGTTTTATAAATTTCAATGAGTGAGTTTGGTTCGAGCTTGATTCGAGTTCGAGCTTGATTCGAGTTGTAGTTCAAGCTTGATTCGAGCTTAGTTCGAGCTCGAGTTCGAGTTCGAGCTTGAGAAATAGTTATCGAGTTCGAGTCGAGCTCTGATTTTTACTACTCGTGAGTTTTCGAGTCGAGTTCGAGCTTGGAAATTCGGTTTCGAGTTCGAGTCGAGTATAGTGATACTCGAGCTCGACTCGAATCATTTACACCCCTAATCATGACTCATGATGAGTACGGATCTGGGCTTAGGACTGAATTTTTGATATATTGGGCTGGCCCTAAAATTATATAAACAGTATTGGGCTAATCGGTTTTTGGACTTGAGTCACCAACTCTGGGCGAGGTAGAAGCAGTTAGTGGCTGGTCTGCAGGTTTTATTATATAAAGGGATTATAAAGGGTGTAGGATTCTTGATGTTGTGAATTTGAACCATTAACTTGTTGTTAATTAGATTTATCATTTTATAATCAATTAGTTGATTGAATTTCTTATTAATTCTCATTTTGAAGTCAAATTAAGTTTTTGCCGATGATCATTAAACCTTCGGAATTTGAACTTTCTGTTGCAGTCACGATTTATTTGTAACAAATTGACATTTTGATGGTAAAGTGAAGTACTTATTAAAGTTACAGAAAATTTGTATCACAGTGCAGTAATCTTATGGCTTGGGCCATGTTTATAATTAGTTTATACTTTGGAAATTAGGATTTAATCTTGAACCTTGTAATTGAGGTTGGTGTAGAAGGTTGTAACTGGAAATCCTTGAGTTGGCGGCTCACACCGTCTCGTCCCAAGAGCATTATGTGAGGCAAATCAGGTACACAATAACCCTTAGATGGTTGATTCAAGAGGAGAGTGCTCACATGGAGTCTAATTCCTAAAGGAATCGTAACTCACATCCTGCGGACTGTGGTTGTCAAATTCGAACATTCACCTGTTTGTTCAAGTATATCATCTCATAACGGTGTTATGCTGAAGGCTTGTAATTTAAGGTTTAGACAAAGGTTTTGACGAAAATAATCCTAAATATATGCGTCAAAACTAATTCAAATGCGATTAATTATTAATATTGAGACAATGTCACCATACAAATTCAATCAATCGACTTGGAACACTTTAGAACTTCTACTCGTTATTATTGCTATAATTATTCTTAGCTGGTTATTCAAGGCCTGTAAGGAGTTGGGTTGCATTTACGAGATGGGATATAATTAACAGAACTTTTAAGCTTATATTGTGATACTTGGATGGGATATAATTGGATTGAATCGGTTCGGTTTTTGTTGGGCTTTGAACTGTCATCCAATAATTGTCATACAAGAATACTTAACAGAACTTTTAAGCTTACAATTCCAAAACATATAATGAACAACCCTATAAACAAATTCATCAAGAAGTAAACTATCATGTTACCTTTTGTTACACTCGTGTTTCAAGTATCTCTTTATAAAGTGGGAAAATGTGAAAAAGGAAAGAGATAAAAGATGTTTTAATGGAAACTTGGAACATAAATTATGCATAAATTCTATAGCTTTTTCTTTTTGTAAATATCGGAAAACGACATCATTACTTTATTACTTTCAGAAAATCTATACTACCTTATAAACCATATTTATCAAAAGTATTAAAAATAAATTTTAATGCACAAAGTCTTAAAAATCTTAAAAACAACTCATAATGTATTAAGTATTACTACTTTATGCATTCAGTCTTAAAATCTCTTAACCTATGATTAAAATAACATATAGTGCAAGTTACCAATACATATTATTACCTTTTATTTTCATGTTCCCAAGATACTTTTGACACATTTCACTAATGTCTTCACCCTCTCATACATCTATGTCTCCGCCCCATCCCCCAAGGTGAGATTCATATTGATATTCACCACTAGTTATTAAAAGGTTTTCTCGTTCATCTCTTATTCAATTGCTCTAGAACTCTTGGTCTCGCTCTTGATCTCTTGATTCTTTGCTCTTGGTGTAAATCGAACACATTTGTGGAGTCGTTTAAATATGTTAGATTTTAAATATATTGGATTTTAATCTGTCATATAATTTTTTTCATCGATAGACTGTAATTGGAACCATAACTCATAATTATTCAAATTGTATTAATATGTAAAGACCAAGTGTAACTTATATTATCGTTAAATATTCTCTAATAAAATCAGTGAAACTTCAAAATCGTTGCCGCCTTATTACAAGGATACACAACTAGTTTAAAATAATAATAATTCTTCCTCTTGATTCCTTAACTTGCTTAGATTCAAGTATTTGGCGATTGATTACACATTTGTGTGAAGTACCCATCTGCTGTTGTGAACTTCTAAAAAAGATTCCTTGGACAACAAGTTATGCATACATCACTTTATGTCGTAATTTCACTGTTCAATTTTGGAACAGAATTGAAAAGTATAGTTTTTTTTTTAATTATATTTACTCCACAATGTGTTTACGCGATTCATGGTTGAAGGAGGCCTCTTTGTTATCCCATAAAAATCGTGTATTTGATGTGATTTTTAAGTTTATAATGTCAACAATTACGAGTCTTATACAAAAATGTTAGATTATATCTTTATGAAATACTAAGTTATTAGTAGGAAGTTAGACCATATAATATGACTTAAGATGTAAATAGTTTGTATTAATCTTCTTATATGATATTTCTTAGAAAAGTGTCAACTGATTATTTTGCATAACTTTGTTCTAGAAACTTATCATAACATTTTCGTATAAGAAGTACATACGGTTGTTGATAACGAATAATAAACACTTCTTGTTGTAGTCACATTTAACCTGCAATTGCATTAACATAAATAAAACTTGTTTGAACAAAACAGAATCTTTTTAAATCATGTTTTTATAAAAAATGAGCATTTGTTGATTATTTAGATAACCCTTCAATGAAAATATTCTACATTAACATCCATGGAGGAAGTCTCTATGCTATATATATATATATAGATATATATAGTTGGAAAGGTTTCATAGTGTATATCAGGTTCAACAACCTTGGTGTCATCCAAACTTCCAAAAACGGCAATGGCCTCGTCTTCCAGTAAATACCCACACCCAATTTACATGGATTTAAACTTTAACTACATCCTCAAACTCGATGGGTACAATGCTGATGGTTGGAAAATATTCATGTACGGGTTACTTAAAAACAATGGCGTCATTGGCTACATTGACGGCAGCATTGAGCCACCACCGGAAGGTAATCCAGATTACGCAGAGTGGAAAGAGATAGACAATACTGTGCGAGATTTGATCATCTCAGCAATAGGAGACGACTACCTAAAAAAGAATTCTTGTTTAATCACCACATCGAAGACGGCTAAAGATTTGTGGGCTTTAATTGACAAAACGGTTTTGCTTGCAAAACCTTCTGCGAAGATGACTCACACCGATCGATGTAAGATGCTCCAGCTTCCCTTGCTCTTTTTAATGTATGTGGATAGGGGGACATTCTTTTTAGAACTCATGAAATTATGATAACTCTGAGAACTAATGAAATTATGATAGCCTTGAGACTAATGACTCGCGTGTTATTTCATATGATTTTTCATCTTAGACTAGGATGTAGAATATCGATTAACATATATTTGTTTTACGATGTGTTTTTTCCACATGTACTTGTTTCACAATGTGAACCTTTTTAGTCTGTTTGTAAAACAAGAGTTACACGTAAAATAATTTCACATCGTGAACCACATACATGTGAAACATTATATGTTCATCAATACATTAAATGCTAGCCTTAGATGTGAAAAAATCATGTGAAACAATAGGTTAAGATGAGAAGTTCTCACTGTTATCACAATAAATGGAGTCCTGAAATGATCCCACACATTTATATACATTATAATATGCATGCAAACCTGCATTGCTCTTGGAATTCAAACTTGTTTAAGTATATGCACCTCAGCTATTGGTAAAAGGACCATTAAACCATGTAAAAATTGAACCGTTCTTTATTGTTTTCGTCTAAATTAAAGGATACATTTAACCACAAGAGTTATGTACACAGGGTCAAACAAAGCAGAAATGAGATCACATTATCTTCCTTATTTGCCGCTACACAAGGCTGCTGTCAAAGGAGACATGAAGACCTTAGATGAGATACTAAAGAAAAACCCAAATGCGGTGCGTGCTCTCGTGATAGGAGCCTCAGAAACAGCACTAATGGTGGCATCTCCTATTGAAGGTAACCAGGAGTTCTTGAAGAAGCTCATAAGTCTGATGTCCCCAGAAGATTTGGCTATGCAAGATAGCTTTGGACAGACTGCTCTTACCGGAGCCATTTTGGCGGGTGATGTGGAGATGATGAAGTTAATGGTTGAAAAGAATCCTGATCTTCCTMACATTAGGGATATGYATAATMWAATACCCCTCTTTAKTGCTCCATACTYTTGTGACAATGATGMCGTGGTTCGCTACCTGTTASATGTCACGAATSAAAGCTRTCYTCRAGACCCTCAAAYTGYTCTCCTTGTGRYTGGACTCATATATGGCGGATTTTTTGGTGAGTTATGGAATTATACTGGACTTGTTCGTCTAACATATGCCCAACATGAGATTACATTGAACATACAAAAGACAGTATTTGAATTTTTCATTTGTTTAATTATTATGTGCAGATTTGTGTTCCGAATTGCTTGATAGATTTCCCTTTTTGGCTGTCACACCTCTAGAAATCTTAAACTTTTATGCATTCATCGTTCCTAAGTGGCACAAAGTTAAACTCATGGCAAAGCTTCATATACTCCTGTAAGCATATTATTGTTATTATTATTTGGGAACAAATAACACATCTCTTTGTCAGTATGTGTGCTTTATTTTAGGCGAATAATGTGACTGGTTTGTGTTATAATTAATGTCGCATAGATCTACCTGATGAGGAGCTCAAGAACTACGGTGGAATTGGATTTGGTGATGTTGAGAATCCTAGGGAGGAAATAGTTAAAGGTAAGAAGCACAGCTATTATCCTCACGTTATTATGTAGCAATTAATCTAAATTTAAGTTATCTTTTCAATGGAGGATTGTCCATTGTAACTTACTTAGGGTGGCCACCATTGAGTACAGTATTTGAACTCAAGTTTTCTAACCAAATTCCTAATACTTGATTAACCCAACTGTGTTTTCCTCTAGTTTTTGTTACTACCAATCTAATCTTTTCCCTCCTTTTGGTTTGTTTTATGCGGATAAAAACTTACTATTTTCAAGTTTCCCCTAATCCTATAAATCACATCCTTTGGCAAGGTGTGAATGCAAGGACAAACTTGAGCAGGTTGTTTTGGGAACTCACTGCAAAATTAGGTATGTTCAACTACTCATCATTGTTCTGTATTCTTCATTGTGCAATGTATCTTTATATAATATAAATATGCATAGGGGCAGATTCAAACGAGAACGCTAACTATTTAAGGTGCCAGTAAAAAGGTCGTTAATGTACAATATCATATATGATTCACGTACAAAATCATATATTTACAGTTTTTCATTTGAATTTTCCCAAATGCCATCTATTTACAGAATAAATCGGGACGTGGTGTGTTTCATATTGCAATTGCAAACCGTCGGGCTAAAGTATTCAACCTCATATATCAGACCACCAACCTCCGCGGACGTGTGTTGCAAGCATCGGATAGCTCACAGAACACTGCTTTGCATTTGGCTGCACATTTGGCTGGAGAAACTGAGAATGAAGCTGGTCTCAACCTAAGATCAACTGGTCGTGGTCCAGCCCTTCAAATGCAACGCGAATTACAATGGTTCAAGGTATATGTCACTACTTGATCCCACTTTTACTAATTTGGCCGTAAGACTTGTATCATAAGACCAAAAACTTTGAGTCCTGTACAATGACATTACATTAATGTCATTATATATAAAATATATTTGTTGGTCCTAAAACTTAGAAGTGCTCTATAATCACATGTGATTTCAGTGTAAAATCACATGTAATTTGGCCATTTTCATGTTCTCTTATTTGGTCTCATTTGAACCCCACTCATATATAATGAATTGTGATAATAATTGTATTATAGGAGGTTGAACGCCTATCATTCCCTCAAGATCAAGTAAAAAGGAATATCAATAACAAGACACCAGCGGTGATATTCAATGAAACACATGAACAGTTAGCAAAAGAAGGAGAACAATGGATGAAAGATAGAGCCAACTCAGGGCTAATCGTAGCAACACTCATTGCTACAATCGTGTTTACCTCCGCCATCACCATACCAGGCGGAAACAACAGCAATACCGGGTTGCCGGTATTTTCCCAACGCCCAGTGTTTGTTGTGTTTGCTGTTTCGGATGCTCTTGCTCTCTTCATGTCGGTTTCTTCCATCTTATTGTTCTTGGGAATCCTGACTGCACGATATGCTATCGAAGATTTTCTCTACTCGCTACCGAAGAGATTGATGCTGGCCCTTATCACGCTGTTCGTATCGATCATGTGCATGATGATAGCATTTACAGCCATTCTGTATTTGGTATTTGGAGATGAAAAGAGATGGGTTCTTGGGCTTGTGTCTTCATTAGCTGCTATGACCTTGCTTTTGTTTGCATTGTTGCAGTTTAAACCTCTTTTGGACATCATCACATCCACATATTGGCTCCAGATCTTCAAGAAGCAGGGTGATAATATTCTTTTTTAAAATTTTGGTTTTTTTTTTTTAAGAATAATTCATGTCACAAATAACGTTATAAAATCATTTTTCACCTAAGTTTGGATTTCGAGAATCGAGACAGGATTTAGAATTCTCATTTGGTATTTTGTGGGATTTTATAGGATTTATTTTGTAATAATGTTTCAATATATGTTTAAAAACCTGGTTTATAATAATTGATTAATGAAAAGGTAATTTAATTCTTTTTACAGTTTGCTTTTATAAAGAATTGAATTCAATTTCATTCCAAATTCTATAAATCAAATGCACCACCCGAGGTTCCAAATTATTCCATTAAATATAAATCTCTTAAAAAGATTTTGTCAAACCAAACGTGGTACCTAAATCTTTGGAGAATGCTAGGTTTTAAAACCATAGTTCAAGATTTTTATGACCGATCTCCGAGTCCTAAACTCATACAATAAAAACAACTAGAATCGAAAGTTCCAAATTAGTCTTCACATCCAAACAAGACTTGGCATATGTGACGTCTAAGTGCAATTTAAAAACATCTCTTTTAGTATTTACGTACAACTTATTTGTAATTTTAAATTTTAAGTAATATACATCACTAAATAATACTTTATGCATAAAAAATAATTTTTAAGAGTTTTTATCAAATATTTCGTAATATAATATAGATAATAGATAAATTAAGAAAAAGAACAATAATATAAGAAAAAGATGGTCAAGAAAGTAAAACGTAATCCATCCTGCAAAGACAAAGTCTAAATAGAAAAGGACGCCTCGTAGTCATAGTCATAGGATACATTGTGTAAAGAACAAAAAGACAAAGCCGCCCAATAAATACCACAACTTCATGCCCCACCAATTATTTATATCTATCAATTTTAATTTCTTTACTTTTAGTATTTATTTAATACGTTTAATAGATTAGGATTAGATTCACGCGAAATCAAGAGTTTTTCGTAAGATTCGTAAAATAAATTTATGTTCATTGATCAACTTTATAAGCTAATAATCTAATGATTTAACGTTGTACAGTCATAATTTTATGATTATTAAGAAATTTCGTGACAACAGTCATAATTTTATGATTATTAAGAAATTTCGTGACAATTTTATGATTATGAATGTTCAAATTGTAGATCTAATCCAAGAGTTGAAAATTGATCTTATAAGTCTAAAAAAAAACCTTGGTCCTTCAATGATCCCAAATCTAATAGATTAACCATAACATAGAAGAAGAATTACTATACATTTATCCTTTATTTATTAAGGATTATATATATATATATATATATATATATATATTATGGGGATATAAAACACAAATTTGATTTTCTTTAGATTTTAGATAAATAAGAAATAAAAACTACACAATAAATAATGAGAGGGTTTTTTTTCATATCCTTTTTATATTTTTAAGACCCGGCCCGAATAAACTTCGATTAAACGGACTAAATTCCCCCAATCTCCCACCCTGTACCCAGGCCGTACGATCAATAACAAACCAACGGCTGTGATCATCTCAGATCTTCTCCAGTTTTGCAGCCTTCACCACCGGATTCGCCTTCGCGATGGCTTCCTTCCCCATCGTCTTGAAATCGAAGGTGCACCCATGCTGCTCCGGGTACCTGTGGGTACCGCAGAACGTCGTTCCACAGCGGCACGTGAACCCCGTGAGACCCACGCGCCGCCTGCATGACCCGCACCTGTTCCGCGTCTGCGGGTTTACGACCGGATCAGAGACCGTCTTGGCGACAGTCAACTGATCGGAGGAAACGGAAGAAGGTGATGTGACTGGGAAGGAAGAAGAAGAAGAATATGTTTCCGGTTGCTGTGGCGGCTGAGATAGGCTCTTCTCGACGGCGGTCTTGGCCTTTGACATCTGTTGTTCCTTTAGGCAATGATCTTTGTAGCATTTGGAACAGAGATTGAGCGTGGTGGGACTCCCAAAGAACCCGCAGTTATTCGCACACAGCGTGTGATTGCTCGTTTCTTGCCAATTCTGTTCCTCGGCCATTTTCTTGTTTCCGATCAAAGTATTGGGCCAAAAACGATCCGAGAAGGTACCGTGAGCGATCGATTGAAAATTCAAATCAATCGCTCAATCACAGGAGATTAGCAGAACCTATGGTAAAGGAAACACAAAATCAAATCAAAATCCAAAACGAATAAGAGATATATGATTTAGAGGGAGAATTGAAAGAAGAAGAAGCCACCAGAATATCGTTGCAATTAGGGTGAACCCGGATGATCGTATTATGGGGGAGGTGGAAGAATGGGGAAGGAAAATATAGAATGGCGACGGTGAAGATGAAGGTGAAGGTGAAGGTGTTTGTGGAAATGTGCAAAAGAAAAGAAGGAATAAACGGTGGAGGTGGGGTTGGGATACGTGGTTATGGGAAGATTCCTAGAAATGGTATGAATGCCTTATTTGACTTCTACCAACTCCTTTTTTTTCAATATTTAATTAACAAATTAATACTATTATCTTAATTATATTATCAATATTTTATATATTATAAAATTAAAATTAAAATTAAAATTAAAATTAAAATTCTTAATTTTAAAGTCTTGTACGTGAATAAACCTTCTTATTAGTATTTTAAATCGTGAATTAAAAATTCTCGTTTTATAACATTTTATTTGACAAATCAATAAAATTATTTGATTTGTTGTGTTTTAACGCAACGGAAAATTATTATAAAATATATTAGAAAACTATTTTTAAATTTGAAACTCAATAATATTATAGGTTGTTTGGAATTATACTTTTTTATGATTATGGTGTATATTTGATGTAGCACTTAGAATCCAAAATAGAATTACACGATCGATGATCCACACGCGAACATGTTTACATCTTCCACCCGATGCTAGTCTAAGAACTCTAGATTTATATGTATTTTATAGGGAAAAAAAGTTTCTTTTTTGTATAATTTCTAAAAAATTAAATTCTAAAAGATTCAATTAGTTGGAATTGATTTGGTCTAACCCTTTTAATTATATAACTTAAAGGGATAACTATAATCAATTAAAATAAAATAAAAATTATTTAATTATATTATTGTCTTTATTAATTTATTTATATTTAATATAAGTTAATTTATTAATTAAAAAATATTAAAGTTATTAGGTTGTTCTCGTAAATCACAGAGATTTTCGTTTGAACCTTCAACTATATATATATAATCTAAAAGTTTAATATAATTATACATATTTACATATAACACCCTATAATCATCATAATTACATTTTAACATATATTTTTTTGTAATTATCCTTCAAGAATAATTATATCAATAATCAAATTGATGTAATATGGGTTTTTTCAAATGGAAGTACAACATATTCTTTGTGTGTCACCCTATAGGTTTACATGTTCCTCGACGGTATCTCTGTATGATACGTGTTGTTGACATATAACAACCTACATGATTCTTATTACATATATCTATATTATCTTATAAAACATTTGACTAAAACTCTTAAAAACTCTTAAAAACTTTTAATTTTAATTAATTCATATTTTTTTTATCATGTTTTACATAATTTTGTTAGTAGATACACTTTTGATTAAAAAAAATCACAATTTGTATCAAATATCGCATGTTCACAATAATTCATTATCTTTTTACCAGTTTGATCTATTTTTTGGATCCATGTTTGAATCACATGTGATTAGTTTGATTTAAATATGATCTATTACGTATCATATATGACTCATTATGTGAATTATTATACATATCACATATAATAATATATGTCTAAATATAAATGATGTTTATCACATATAATAATATTTTCATTGCAAAAGGATCTATAATAATGTAAATATCGATAATCATACATGATTAAAAAAATATATCTACAATTATCACACACAACTAAAAAAAAATTTATAACTATCACATATGAATTGATCATAGATATCAGATCGGATATTTGATGAAAAATGTGATTTTCTATCATCAAAAGTGATCTAGAAAAAAGGTATAGAAAACTGGATAAAAAAATTATAAATTAAATAAATAAAAAATAAACAAATTTAGATTAAAAATGTATCCAATTTAAAATGGTAATTTTCCTGAATAATATAACATAACTTTCAAAAATCACCAAATTTTTTATTATAACATCTCTAACTTTTAGACTCTAATAAAATCAAACTCCATTTTACAATAAAAATGCGTTGGTGGGGAGTTGGGAGAAATTTGTTCAATTAAAATAAATTACATAATTTTTGGTTGTAAATACAATAAATTTTAATAATTTTACTTTTGATCTTGATTGTTTATAATCAATTGAATCGCTCCACGAAATTCGATTTCAAAACCCTAATGTAATTTATGTCATGGATTAGAGGAATTCAACTGAAAACAATTATTAGAAATACTGATCAACTTCAATGCAACACTAACCAACCAAATAGTCTTTGTATCGTAGTCTCTGACCTCCTAGAAGGTCAGAAGTTCAAACCTTATCAAAAATGAGAAGGGTGTGTAAATTTATTTATTACATTTAACGTATATAAATATTATATACTTCAAAAAAAACATCGAGGATTATATATTTCAAAAGTTGCAGCGTACATTTACTCACTCAAACACAATGCACATGATCTTGTTCAGGACATTGATAAGAAAATTTTCTTCATCCCGTCCTAATATTCCGCTTTCACATTAATTGTCATCTTTTCGACAACCGTCTTCAGCCTACTTCCCCCAAGTAAAATCCCGATACATAATGATACGCTTTTTAAACAAACATGCGGAAAAGTATATCGAAGAATTTAGATGATTTTCTATGACAACTTCTCCGAGATTTATTATTATTCTTCAATTTTATCTGAAACTACAAACATTAAACATTCAATAATTTAGATATTTGTGTAACGAATTTAACTCAAAAAGCCTCCCTAAAAGAAAGATGTACAATACATTACAAGTACAAAAGGTCCCAAAATAAATTATGGTGACTTTTCAACCCCTAAAAAGCATCCATCATTTTCAACATAACATTCATTTCATTTCACTTTTATCTCGTAAATATATATTCCCTCCACCACAATACAACATGTTGTTCAATAAAGCGACCATAGTACGATAAAGTTGAATGTAACGATACGTGCAAAACGACAAATCCAAACAAATAATTTAACCATGTGACAACAATTCCCCACAAGTAACCAACACTGTGTTCTAAACCCATGGACCCAGGCCATGTCTCCTAGGTCCGAGTACGAGGGTCCGTTTAGTACGCTGACAAAACTGGACTGATTAAGAAATTGTGAGAAGTTTATGAGTTTTAATTTGACATGACTATCAATCTTGGGAATTGGTTATCAAGTGTTTCAACATCCTCGAGGACCCAAATCGGGTGTTATTCGAGCACACCAAAAGGTCTATTAACCAACAAAAGGGACCTTAATTTGCTTCTGGGTGCGAAAGGATTATTTCATAGTCTTATGGTCCAAAAGAGAACATGCCTGGCTACAATTTATAAGAAACTGTGGCTAATGACCAATACATACAAATCGTAACAAAAACCGGTTGTAAATAACTTGATACCAAATTCTCTACGATTCTTTATCACTGTTTTGTCTCATTCTGAGAAGAAAGAACCAGGGTTACCTCAGTCCAGTTGGCTTGTTAATTCTCCATTTTCATCTTCAAGATCAAGTTCCTGTTCCACAGCTTTAACCTGGAAAACAAGCGAGATCAACTAATCAAGACCAAACTCCAGAAAAGAATGGGATCCAAGTGCATGAAAGAAAAGACTAGATCAACTCGATATCTGTATGTTTGGTGCATATTAAGTTCATATAAGATTTTAAGAGCCAGTTTGCTAGCAGCTTAATGAACTTAATGGGACTCGGAGTTTATTAGGTCGATTATACATGACTGTTTGGTAGTGGCTTAATGATATAGAAAGTGGCTTATTTAGCAAGCTTTTAGGGGGAGCTTTATGTAGAAAGCAAAGTTTTTCCAAACCTGCTCCTCAGTTAAAAGAAACGCTCATTCCTCAATGGGAAAACCTTCCAAACAAAAACCCTCCCAATCTTTATGGACAGATTAATCCACAGACAGCTTTATGCCTTTATCCATACAGGACTCGATGAAAAACCAACCAAACAGGCCCTAAGAGTGGTATATGCCGTATATGTTAGAAGTTGCAATGCATAATGGCAGAGGATAATAAGTCAATAACTGAAGAATAAATGGGCAGCGGAGTTCAATGAATGTGACCTCGGGTACATAATGCATCAGCATATTTTCGATGCCTGATTTCAGAGTGACAGATGAGCTGGGGCAGCCACTACATGCTCCTTGCATTTTTAGCTTGACAACTCCAGATTCTCTGACAATGACAGGTGAAAATTTTAGATAGGTTTTAATGGATCTCAATCTATGCATCCGTATACATATAGTCAGATGGTGGAAGCATACGGATCAAATCCAATGTACTCGATATCCCCACCGTCATCCTGCACAGCAGGTCGTATACGAGTTTCCAACAGTTCTTTGATCATTGCAACAATTTCAGAGTCATCCTGCAACACGGGGAAACATCATGACATAGGACTGATAACTGTAAAGAGTCAATATACATGTAAGATGATTATTGAACAAGCTAAAAGAGTTTAGCTACTCTAATTTACTGAGAAAGCTTGTGGTTTTGCTTCTTTTCTTTTTTTCTTAGAGATTTTTTTTTATTGATTAGCGGTCTGATTGTGTCTCCAACACGGCATGAAAAGCGATCCGAAGTTGGGATCTCACACTTGTTTCAAACACTAACGATCATTTGGCAATACCTTGGGGGTTTTGTTTCTACACACACACACACACACATATATATAGAGAGAGAGGAAGGATCGTGTGATAATAGGAGTTAAGGTGAGAAGCATAAGAAGGGATATGGACCGTTGATCACTTTTAATCTCCCCACCCCCCACCCCACCCCACCCCATCCCATGATACGGGAATTGATCTGGTGCATCTCATTAGTGTTGATCTTCAATTAGGATTGATCCAAGGGTGGAGATACCCTTCTCACCGCAACTCCCATTCTCACCGAAACCCAACCCTATATATATCCTTGCAATTAGCAAACAGCACAATACATGCATACAGTTTACATAGTCATGTAATAGCTACAAAGGTTCATGCTCATTCACCACCAAAACTCGTTCTACAAAAAATTGAGAACCTCTAGCCATCAGCACATAGCCCAGCATTTTACACGAAGAACAATAACCAAATGGTGGTTGCTTCTAAACTGTCCCTATAGCATGAATCAAGCATCAATCAGATAATTATCTACTTAGGACCTTCTAGCTTCTTATAAGATGTAGCACTACCAGTAATACATTTAATTTCAGGTGGTTTGCTGATCCCTAAAATCAAATTTGATCAATTATAATCAAAGTTAATTTGATAAAATGGGCAGGCATGATCTGTAGAAGATAAAGCTGATATTGTACATCTTGAATTAATTTGCAATACATTTTTCCTTCTCTTTTTTCATTTTTTTCCCTTTTCTTTATGTTGCCCACTGGCAAATCTTCATATGCTTATGCCTTCACTATGCTAGTATTGCTATTACACTTCACAATTTTCACTAATTTAAGTGAGTACACATTACTACACCTTTATCTACACAAGGAGAACAAATTTGTAATGTTTATAGTTTATTATCAAAATGGACGTCGCCTACTCTGTTTTTATGCATGCAATAGTCATCTACAGAAGATGGAAAACCATCAAATGACTTAACTAGTTATCTCATTGCTCCAACATTCAATGGATGAAAACAGACTTAGTAACAAGATGGACGACAAAAGATGGTAAGGTGGATACCAATAAAATCAACAAAAAATTTATGACTAAAGATAGTAAAGTGTATGCCAGCAAAATCAACAAAATATTTATGTAGAAGTTAATAGATTTTAATTAGACCAATCAACATGAACAGCTCATGAGAGAGGCGATGCACACTAGTAGAAACAAGGAGGGAACGAGAAGACACATAAAGAACGAACAGCACCGGGATGGCTCACAAACTAAAGTGAAGACAATCAAGAAACAAAGGAAAATAAGACGAGCAAAATTGAGTAATTGACAACCTCCACCTATGATCGATCTTAGTTGATACAACCCCACCCTCAATAAGGAACTACCTTGCAAACATTACTAGACGATCACAGGCCACATTCGGAATGCTTCATTAATGATACATAGTCCAAAGATCGAAGTTGTTAAAAGCACACTAAAGCGTAGCTATGCTCTTAGGCTCATAAGGCTCAAGGTCTCGGACTTTTTACAAGTCGAGGCTCGGCATATTCACGAGGCTCAATAAGGCACGGCGCTTTGGCTGAGGCGCCTTGTGGGCCTAGGTGCGCCTCATAAAGAGTTACTAAATACCTAGTTAAACCCTAAGATTAAATAAGTTTCTCATCTTCTCGTCTCCTAGACTTCTTTAAAAAGTGTTATTAAATAGATGGCATAAGCCGAACCCTAATATCAAATACCCAGTCCTTAGAACTTCAAGCCCCCTTCTCAATAAATACCTAGACTTAAAAACTTCTCCTTCACGGCTCACGCTTTAAACCCTTCTGCCTCTATCCGAGTACTATTGGTTGATGCATTGGAGGCTTGTACTTGCTGCATATTTGAGTTGTGCATAACTTTGTGTGTATACATATACTAATAAGATGCGCCTTGCATTCCTTAGGCCCGCGCCTTGCATTCCTTAGGCCCGCGCCTCGCGCTAGGCCCCGAGACCCCTTTGCGCCTAAGTGTCCCTTGAGCCTTTAACAGCTTTTGATCAATGCCATGAAACACCAAAGAGGTTAAAAGGGAATGAGAATGGTCAGTTCAGAAAATATTTGTAAAGTATAAGTATATATGAACAGCCAATTATGAAGAAAAAAACGAGCGTAAGTCTAGAATCAACTGATTATCACTTTAGCTGGGTAAAAAAAATGCATAAAGAATGTATAATCTATCATCAAAGAGACCAATATAAGCATGGTAGAGTTACATATACATCAAACTGCAACGTCTGCTGGTGAGTGATCTAATATAGCATCTATATCACCAACTCAATGGTGCTCCTAGAAGCAAGGAGGAGGAGGTGAGTATATGTTCTTGAAGAACAGATCTGTCATTCCCTACATCCAAACTCCAGTAATAACCTTACCCAGTCTCCAAACGAAGCCTCTCAAGTCTCAGTGACAACTGTATGGAGCAATTTAACATAAGTTACTCAACTATACTGAAGGTGCCTACTACCTGCTAGTTGCTACATGATACTCCTATCTCTACCTCAATCACCATATGGCGATCTATACTGAGAAAAAAGAATTTGCTTCCATGACCTCTATTGCATGTTTTTGCACCATAATTGCTCAATATTTCAAATCTGCAAGTCTATCTCAAGCGGGAAGAAGAAATAGTAACAGACCATAATGACACTATATGTGGCCATCACCAGAAAGAAATGAGAGAAAACTTGAGGCTATAATATGACCTCAACCCTTGCTCCCAAAAAGGTTTCCACCTTTTCCTTGCTTAACCAGAAATAAATAACCCTAATCAATCCGTTGGTTGATTTGAACTAATGTAGCTTTTTAGCTTGTTTCAAGGTGCTAGTTTTCAAAGTGAACTTCCAAGCTGGTAATGAGCCAAAAGATCCTATTGTCTATGCATTAGCCTTATTGCAAACAAAGCAGGAAGGCAGAGCTCTGGCTTTTGAGAAACAAAGTGGTGAAACTAATGATTTCAAGGGCAAGATTGTCAGACAGAAACAAACACAACTAGAAAGTAACGGTCTAGGTTCCTCGATTTTCCATGATATTAATGCCTATATTAGAATTGATTGATGCATGTACKAACAATTCACTAAGGGACACATAAAGCAAAGATGCTAGGATGCTTATCACTATTCTGATCAATATTCACAAGAACTGGGGAAAGAAACATCTAAGGTGAGATTAGAAAAGAGGAAGTTTAATTACTTCATGAATAGCTGTATCCTTGGAAGCTGCAGTCGCCGAGTCCAGAAATAGGGGATTCCCAGATGAGTAGAAGTCCATAATTGCAGCAAATATTTCAGGTTTTAGGAAGTCCCAGGAAGCATCTTCTGACTTTGTTACAGTTACAAAATCTGAACCATAGAAAACACGAGTAATTCCTGCACAACAGCAGAGCATGTTAATTCAACCAATTGATAATATTCCTCTAATCAACAAACACTTCATCTAATTCGGTTAAGGTGGATCTACTTACAAGTTAGAGCCATAGCATATATGAAGATAATATATGTATTAGCATACCAGTTAGAATAGTCCAACTTAAGTTGTGATTTACATGTTAAATCTGTTTGATTAATAGCCCTTTCTCCAGAGTGTACCAAGCCTTAAGCTGAGCATACTTATCAGCTAAGCTATTTGCATCTTGGGTCAAACGTCGACTCTGGCAATTGTTATATGAAAACCATGTGCAGATAATGTTAAAAAAGCACCGGTGCATTCTTGCAGCAAGTTGCTGTTCGTTTCAAATAAACAAGTCACTTTATCCGTTCCTTAATTCACTCAGGTAAGAAAACACTAGTAGTAATTATTTGAGAAAATAATTATTCAGATAGAGCTTTACTAGTTATCACCATCCTTTTATAAACGCCATGTCATCCCACACAGGACCCTGTAAAGATTGTGTCCAAGGAAAACCATCCGTAGGAGTAGGACATACAAGAATAAATGCAGAACAAATTTTTACACTGCAAAAGTGTGTTCTCTGGAGTTGAGATTCTTACCAACCCACACACACACACACACACACACATATATATATATATTGCTAATTTTTCGGGAATTTTAGACCAAGCTTCTGATAAACTTTGATTTTCGGCTATGTAGTTCAAAATTATCTCAGAATGTAGAGACTCGTTATAATGTCTGTACTCCTGGATCCACCTAAGTAACTATTGCATACCAGCCATAATATGTTCAAGAATATAGGGTGCAATCGAGCATAACAAATAAGAAGTGCCAGCTAATCCAAGATAACACTGGGGATGGAATACAAAGAAACAAATGTGAAATGGGAAATATTTGGAAGAATCCTAGGGTCAATCCATTCACCATTTCTTGCTTTATGATTTTCAAATTTTCATATGAATTAGGTGAACTTTAAAAAGTTTGTAGTTCCTGGAGAAAATTCAGAAACTGAAGAAGAAAAAATTTAAAATAAGAAAACAAATCGACACATATGCCTTATATCTTACGAGCTTGGCATATAAAAAGGACAAAGTAAAAGTGAATCTAAGTAATAGAACAAAACATTACAACTGATTGTCATTAAGTTATGCCACGGTTATACAAAACCTTCAGCCATGAAGGTAAGCAACAACATAACACATAGTTAATCTCACCATCAATTCCATAGAGGGCCTTCGCCAATGGGGAATTCATAGCCGTACGGGCATTTGGGAAGTCTGCGCTCCCAACCTCCATCACTGGCTTCCCAGGATAAAACATCAATGATAAAGGATTAGGAGTAGATTGTGTTTGGATAAACATGGTCCTCCTCTGCCCTGTCCAAATTAATGTCAGAACATACCCATTTGAAAGACTATATGTGCTTACATAGCAAAAGCAAATTATTACTGCATGGTAAAACCATGTAACAAGATAATACATAGATTCCATATCAAATAGTAGGCTTATCAGAATTACACTCACAGACAGAAGGGACATCTTAACACTTTAATAAAATGCCCACAAAAAAATTTAAACATACAAAACAATATAGTTGTAATAATTATGGTTTGGAGAAACCCCCACTAAACCACTTTTTGAAGGGAGTGTTCCTCTTTTCCCCTTAATGACTATTCAACCAAGGGGATAACAGTTCCAATGTTTAACAACCTAACTAGAAGGATAATCTGAAAGGATTCCTGATACCAGTATGATATAATGGTAACAACTCTTTCCATGTTCCTGTGGTTCTTGGAGACTCACCCAACATGTCTACAATATCTTCCTTACTATTCTCCTTGGTCATTTAATGATCTGTAATTAAGAAAATTATCTTTTTTTCCTTTTCATCCCTGGCAAGTGGTTGGCTAATTTTTTATCATGCACACCAAGGCATGAGTTAATCACTTTGAAAGCCTAATCTGTGCTTTCTCCTGACCTAGCCATAGAGTCCTATCTTTTAGATTCTACCAAAAGTCTTCAACTTCAAAAAGATCTGCTTGTAACAAGAAAATGCATCACCGGTCTCAAAACTTTTTTGTCAGCAATGATGTCACATAAACTTAAACCAATCAGTACTGTAGATTGATACTTAGACGGACCTTATTCAAGGACGTTTAGATTTACCTAGCTTATTGTTCACTTATCTACTGTGAACAACTTTACACATCAATATACTCCTTATACCAGTGTTCAAAGTTGCAACAAAGCACCTGGAACCAATTATCCAGCATGATTTACCATGAACTGCTGTAATCATCAACAAATTCCTACTTGTTTGAGGTTCAAATGGAAAAATGGATTATTTTCAGATAGTTCTTCTCAGTGCATAGAGTAAAACTCTCCCCCAACTATAAAGTATTTTCCGTTATTTGCATTTATTACATGAAGCTCTGTATCAAAGCTGAAGCTGTGATCAATACCTAACCCATCCATCAAATCCTAAAAACAGCTATCAACAAAAGTAAAAAACATTTAAATATGACGAGATAAAGATACATCATGTTTTCAATAGTCACTGCAAATACACTAATACTGCATGCCTTCAAAGTATTCCTTCTTGTCTTTGCACTCAAATTATGAAATTATAAAAGCAGTTGCCAAAGTAATTATCCCCATTGGTCAAAAATTTGTAGCATGACATCTTGGATTGCGAAGTTACATTGGTGAACTTAGAAATCTGTCGTCTTCTTCCATGTGCTATACTTGCTACTTTCTATGAAACATCCATCTTCCATTAGCAATAAGCAAATTCTCATTAATGACCTATCTCGACACAAGAACATCTACCAGAGTGGACCCTAGCCTCATAACCTGTAGAGAATCATTTATGAAGGACATCTGTCTTAATCTAGATGAAAGATTTGCTTAATGTTGTCTACTACATGTGGGTTCTGGAAGCTTTATGACTTCTATCAAGGCATGGTTTGATTTCTTCTCCCGTTCCCCCAAATCCCCTTCTCCTCTTATGACGTCTTGTCCCCTATCCAATTCTTATTGTATTGCTAGTCCTTGTGCATTCCCCCAAACTCCCTTCCTGTCTTATGATGTTTTCTCTAATCCAATTCTTCTTGTATAGCTAATCCTTGAGACGAAGATGGTATAATAATAATGACAATGTCCAGTAATGTTAGTATGAAGTTAAAGAGCAGCAGCACCTAGAGCTGAACAAGTGTGTTGGCATACTCCGCTCATGATCCCAAAGACAACATGGTATGCTACAACTAAGTATCTTCTATTGATACCAATTTCCAGCATCTAATTCACTCGTAAGCCTGTAATTTAAGGAGCCTATTCCCTTCCTGTGAACCAGGTATGAAGGATTGCCTCTACAGTGAAAAACACTTCAAATCCATGACAATTTCATGTTTGAAAACAGGAGATTAGCTGTACAAGACTACAGGTAAATACAAGATAGAATGTGGATCGTTTAATAAACTTGAGATCTAAGAGCACACTGTTTCCTTGGTGAATTCGTTTATACCAGTAGCTGATTGACATCTTTGCAGTGTGATTCAGTTGTTTTTGTTCTTACACAAGCCTTCTTTATCCTTCTCTCAAAAGTCATCACATGTTTATAAAGTTTATTATGATCTCGAGCCATATATGCTTCATGCTGGCGAAAGATGATTACAATACAGACTAAACTTCATTAGAAGTTTCCGCAGTATGGCTTATGAAGTTTCCTTATCATTTCAACAAGCAAGACTTCAACAGTGAATTCTTCAATAACAATGGTGTATATAATCACACAGCAAAATTCTTAGAATATAACTATATCATAACTATATGTTTTAAACTTCAAAACAACTAAATCCTAATTGTGTAATTCTAGTTCTTCTTTTCTTATAAGCTTGATATAAACTCCAACACAGTTATTTATCTTAACTTAAACTTCTTTATCATAATCATCTACTATAAATAGGAGAGAATCATTCAAAAGGTACTTTAGTCAAATACATGATGCATTACTCAAGTTGGGAAAATACATTCAGAAGCAAGTTTTCTTTTTGGTGGACAAGTACCAGTGATTTTAAGTAATTTATGGCACCCAATGATAAAAAAATCTCCTTTTAGTTTTTACTTATTGGGATAAAGCTCAATCATTTTGAGATAGGGTAACTGAATTTAACTTCATTTTGAATTCTAGCTCATGTCTCCTAGTTGCCAGAGAGAAAGGACAATATCATATTAAAAAATCTGAACATCAATAAGTAAGAGGAAAAAAACAGGAAGAATGAGATCATAAAAATCAATTTACAACATTAATATATAAGAGAATGTCATTCACATATAATTCAGCATAAACGTAAATTGGGATAAACTAACCTGCGAAATTGACTAAACCAGATGACGCATACGAAGATGGGACAACTGGTCTTGAAGTCGATGATGTGAAATGAGAGAAAACATTATTCGAAGAAGAAATGGATAACAGACGGCGAGAAGCATGCCGTGCAGCACCGGTATCAACGTAGGGTTTCAATCTCCGGCAAAGATGGGCTCGTTGCCCTGCTATCAGTCTGGGCAAACCCCTCATCACGACCGCGAAAATTCCTTCGTATTGATCTTTCAATCTAAGAAGAAATTATCGTTGAACAATTGATTTCATAAATAGATTTTCTTTCTGCGCGGTTGTTTATGAAGCTGCAATGGCGGTGGCGTATTGCGACATTTTTAGCGGAATCTTTGTTTATTCCCATTTTGTCCTTCCTCCTTTTTATGGCCTCGGCCAAGTTGGAAATCGACCCAAAGTTCTAGATACCTCCATTAATTTCACTAATCTTAGAAAACAACTAGAAAAATCTACGGTTATTTTTTAGGACCGAAACCGGTAATTTTTAAAAGAAATTCCTAAATAGCCGATCTTTATAACAACGTATTTGTATAAAACCTATTTCTTAGATAAAATCGAGTCTACGTCGCGCATTTATGTAAACTCTGACTAAAATGATAATTCATGTGCGATAAGTGATAAAGAGGATAGGGGTGCAGAGAAATCTTATCCGATGAATATTTACCAAATTTAAGACGCTTACCAATAATTTATTTTGATGATTGAGAATGTTATATGACAAGGTAATTAATGAATTTTGTCTGTAAGTGTCAAGTAGACATTTCTTACACATTAATTTTTTATTTTGTCATGTCACTTACCAAACCCTTGGCGTGACATCTAAACTGAGACAATGTGATATTGAGAGTGAAACAAGGACGAATACAAAAATAGGTGGAACAAAAATTATGAATGCGAGACAAAACTAATAAATTATCGAAGGGTAATATCAAATTAAACCCTTAAAAATTTATGGAGGTTTTTTTATCCGCCTACCTCATTTGTACTTGTCTAGTCTGTCGAGCATGCATATGCATAATACATAGTAAGAGCATCTCCAACAATTATTTTGAAAAAAAAAAATATTTTAACATTTTTGTTGCTCCAACATGTATGTTATCATCTATGCTAAAATAGAGAAAATAAAAAAAATATTGTGAAAATCTCTAAATTTAGATAAATCTTTAAAACTCTATACAAGAAAGAGTAAATAATATTTTAATAAATAATATCTATACTACCTTATAAACCATATTTATCAAAAGTCTTGAAAATAATTTTTAATGCACAAAGTACTATACATTTATGCACAGAGTCTTAAAAAGTCGTAAAAATAACTCACAATGCATTAAGTACTACTACTTTATGCATTCAATCTTAAAATCTCTTAATCTACGATTAAAATAACATATAGTACAAGTTACCAATGCATATTATTACATGTTCTTTTCATGTTTCCAATATACTTTTGACACATTTCACTCATGTCTTCACCCTCTCACACCTCCATATCTTATCACCATTTCCAAATGTGAGATTCAAACTGATATTCACCATATGTTATTAAAAATTCTCTTATTCATATCTCATTCAATTGCTCTAGAACTATCGGTCTCACTCTCGAACTCTTGATTATTTGCTCTTGGTGTAAATCGAACACATTTGTGCAGTCATTTAAATATGTTGGATTTTAAATATATTAGATTTTGAACTGTCATATAATTTTTTTAATCGATAGACTGTAATTGGAACCATAACTCTTATCTATTCAAATTGTATTAATATGTAAAGATCAAGTGTAACTTATATCATCGTTAAATCTTCTCTAACAAAACCAATGAAACTTCAAAATCGTTAAATTCACGACTCCCGTCGCATTGCGCGGGTATACAACTAGTATCTAACCAATTAAAGCTATTGAAGTCTAACGTATAAGAAATATAAATAATATTTTATTAAATGTATTAAATATTTTATTAATACAATTAGGGGATGTTTGGGATTGCTTATTCGAAACAACTTATGTTTTTTTACAAAAGTGTTTATCAACTTATTATAAATTAAAAAGATTTAACTTCTTCAAAACAAAATTTATTACCGGTTTGACATCTGTATAAACTGTTTATCAAAACACTAAAAAATGCTTATGCAATAAAATGGGGCATTTATGCAATAATAATAAATGGAGGGGTGTAACTGCAATTCCATATTAGCATCATGATATGTAAGAGAAGTATACGACACGTGCGACCGAAGGCGCACTCTTTCCCTCGTCAAACCCTATCATCTTCTCTGTCTCTTTCTCTCTCTCTATTCGATTCATCTTTCCATCTCCGTCGTTCTTCTCATGAAATCGATCAAAACCTTCAAATCTGGGGTTTCTTCTCCGATCTTGAAGAACCTGAGGTCACTACCATCGGCGTCAATTTTTTGATGATTACTTCTCCTACAGTCAATCCTAGAATCATCATCAATCGCTCCTCTACCACCACCCTCACCGCCGCCATGGCGGGCTCAGTAGACGATCTCGGAGGAGTTGGACCAGCTCCACCAGATTCATGGGAGGTCGCCGACTTAGACGCCACTATGAGCAGGTTGATGCTCTCTTCCAAGAGGGATAACAACAACTCCGATTTAACTACTGCTACTACTGCTACTACTGCTACCACTTCTTCTCCTCCTCCCTCGCCTTCGGAGTTTGCTTCTGCTTCCTCAGTCCCAGTTAGGTCTTCGTCGGGCGGTGTGTTGGAAAATTTGGTAAATTCTGTTGATCAGTTTCTTCGTGAAGCTTTGCAAAACCCTAGGGAGCGCCTTTCAGGTGTGCACAATTTTTAAATGTTTATTGTTTCTATGTAGTTTTTCTGAAGGGTACATATATCATCTGTCTTAGGTCGTCGTTATAAAAAGGGATTGCAACTGGGACATTACAAAAGGAAAACGTTTGATATTTTGATAGGTTGCTTTGGTAGGTCTTAAATTGGATCGATTAACTTAGCGTGAAGATTAGGCCAACCCTTAATGATTGTTGTATAATCTGTTCAACCGTCAGCGAGAAGGAGTGTGGTCAGTTGACGTGTTTTAATCGAACTGAATGGTGGTCGAAATTTTACAAAATGCATTTAGAAGTACCAGTTGAAATTATGCCTTTTGAGCAGCGGTAAATAAAGAAAGGAAAACGAGAGTTGTGTTCCACCCACTTGGTAAATTGTAATCAAGTTTTTTTAACAGTTTGCTCTCCTCTATGTCATTATATTGTCATGTGGGTAGATATAACAAAGTGTTTAATGAATGATGATTTCAAACTAAGCTCAAAATTAAACGAAGGCGCCGAGGCAAATTTTGTAGACAGTGTTGATTGTTGAGTGTGAGCTAGCTGACTTAAAAATCATGCCGAATCATGAATGCTTCATAATTCAAATGTCAAAAAGCTTACTTGTGTTGTTGACCTTGCTAGGCATAGACTTTTAGCTAACCACTTTGGCTTTGTGATTGTGGTAATGAGATGCTTAGCTTGAGCCACACAGGAAGTTTTTGCAGAACTTTAGCTGGGCTGTGATAGTTTTCTAATGAAATTGGTATAAATTGTCTCATCCAGACTCTTACACCAATGTCCTGTATAGCTTCTACGACCAGTATTCAGTGTAGCTTTTATCTATATCCTTGCAATGCTTACTCTGTTAGGAGGAAGGAAAATTTACATTTGCAAAATTCATATCATTGCGATGTTTACCCTTGTTGATATTCATAAAGTAATAGTAATATGTTGCGAAGATCCCATGCTGCTTTTGTGTCTATATTGGCTATTTCCCCTGAAGCTTATGGCTGTTGGTGTACACATGAATATTTGAACGTGTGTATACTTGGGTTTTGCTTATTTTTTTTTCTTATTACAAGTTACAACATGAAGGAAGTTTTGTCCCAAACTGATAGACTATAAATGAAGCATTGAGAACTGATAGAAAGAAGACATGAAGCTATGAAGGTTCTAGAATCCAGTTATTGTGCTTCTAAACCTGCTTATACAAAACCAATTTTTATGTTAAGAAAATTATATTGATGGTTTATGTGCTGTTTGCATGGTTCTCTTATTGGATTAATTGTTTTAGTGGCGACATATTTGCTAGAGAGGTTTTGTAAGGAGTTGTGTTTTTTTCATTTCACACATTCTCGTTCGCATACAAATTAACTTGCTGGTTGTATGGGACATAATTTCTACTATACCAACTCAAACAGTAAAAGGATTTGGCATTGTTAGAAGAAATTTTATATTTAACTATAATAGACTTGTGCATGTAGTGCTCTGAGTGAGCAGACCTATTAGTTGGCGGGTGATTATAAGAAGGATTTACAACAGTGATGAGTGATTTATTTTTGTCAATGTAAGTCAGGCATGTGACTAGTTATTTCAATCTGGAGATCACTTGTGGCTAGGTGATGGGGTCACAAGTTGGTAGGCTGAGGTGATGAAAGTGGTTTTTATTTAGTTTGAAGGACTTAAGTAGTACGGATAAGTTAATAGATACACTAATAATCTAATATACATGAGAACTGCTTTCCAAGCAAACACCTAAAAGTTTCTTATCCATCTTCAAATATCCAAATGAGCAGGGACAGAAGAGGAAGACATAGTTCATAATTTAAGTTCAGTTTACAAGGATGATGATGAAACAATGGATTAGTTGATTTCTTAAGATTGTGACTTGTTTTGCAATTACATAAATGCACGTCAAATGTGTAAAGTTCCACTGTTTTACAAAATTGCACCTTACTTGCTTTGGTCATCACCTCTTGTCACTTGCCTAGGGCTAGGGCTAGGGCATATTATAATCTATTGTGGGATTAGCCCACTTCTTGTCTTTGGCAACCATGGAGCAACAATAAAGACTTATGACTAACTACAGTCTGTGATAGGATGCAATTCATCTTGCCAGGGGTAGAAGCACCTTGCTTTGCATTAATGAACGGATTGCTTGGAATCCGTCAGGCCTTCTGTGGTGGGCTGTTGGCCATCACTAGGGGTTATGAACTTTGGCTCAGTCAAATAAGTGGGACATATGGTTGCAACTTTTAAATCTTACAGGCATTTTTCTTACAAATCAAATTGAAGGTCTTAATTGCCATCTTTGCTCAATATCAGTTCTTTTGTAGAGCAAAACAAGTTGCTTCCTTCCCACAGACTTTCTTTTTCTCAATTACAAAGATTACCATGCTAATTGATAATAGCTCCATTCATGAAATGCTATAAGATCTCACCATTTTAGCCTTAAGGTTCCACTTCTATATTGTATACATGCAAATAATGACGTGCTATGATGTAATCAACTAGTTTTCAATATGGATTGGTTTTTTATCTCTGTGGCATCTGCAATAGGGATTCTTATGTCGGGTGAAGCAACAAGTTTT
Source organism: Cynara cardunculus var. scolymus (assembly GCF_001531365.2). NCBI lineage: Eukaryota > Viridiplantae > Streptophyta > Magnoliopsida > Asterales > Asteraceae > Cynara > Cynara cardunculus. Next base: position 6,902,413 of record NC_037528.1, read on the forward strand.
GCTATTTCTTGTAAATTGTTCCGGCTCGTTGTATGTTGCTTTTTATATTGATTTATAAAAGAACTGCATATTAATTATGTTATATTCAGTACTACGGATGGAGCAGGATGTGGAGAAGTTCATTAGAGATCCTTCACAACAACAAATGGAGTTCCAGCAGTTGCCTACTTCATATCTACGGTTAGCAGCACATCGTGTGGCTCAGCATTATTCACTGCAGTCCATGGTTTTACTGGACAATACTCTTCCTGATGGTTCTGGTTCTCGGATCATTGTTCGTAAGACTTCTGAATGCCGGCCTCCTCTAATTCGTCTGGCGGATATCCCTGTAAATATACCAACGGAGGACCTTAGCAGCAGTGTTGTTAAGGTTGCAATCAAACAGAGGCCTAATAAGCGATCACAGGGCGGTGGTGGAGCAAACTCAAATTCCCTGAAGAACAATAGCTTAAAGAGTGTGGAGGAGAGAAAAGAAGAATATAATCGGGCACGTGCAAGAATATTTAGCTCCAGCTCCAGCTCTAGTGGGGTGCCTGGTGGGAAACAAGAGAGTGAGCCAAGGATGCAGGAAGTTATCCAGCATAGTCCGTTGGGGACTTCAAAGATAGAAGAAGTTTCTGTTCCTGGAGGAGTTGATGTGAGTATTGGCAGGGCTTCAGTTGATTCCTCTGCAGGAAGCAGTAGACCAGGTAGAAGTAGGACAGAGAAGGAGCCAATTGTTAGGTCAAGGAGTAATAGTAGAGTGGCGATCTTTCGTGACCGTGAAGTTGAGCGAAAGGATCCTGATTATGACAGGAACTATGACAGGTTTTCATCATCTTTCTTTGCATGCATACCCATCTCAATTTTTTGTTGGATGCACTAGTGTTTTTAGCATCTTGTTTCTGCAAACTATTGTAGATGCATGTTCTATGTCTGCATATTTACTTTGAGCTTACTTACAGTTGGACTATGGGTGATCTTCTCTTATCATTAAATAGTTGCATCATATTATGACATCTGGAGTTCCCTGTGCATCATTCATTAACTGTGACTTCAATGACAATGTTTCAGTTAGCAAGTACTGCTTTCTTTTTTGTACTTGCAAGATTTGGGTGGACGCATTTGCATTTTTTACAACATGCATAGTAAATATGACTTGTTGATGTTGTCTTTTATATATATATATATATATATATATATATATATCCTGTATTTTTGCTTCTTGGTTGCTGTTTTTGCATCATCTTATTTCCATCAGAAGAATGTTCTATCTTGCTTCTTCATTCATTAGGAATGTTAACAAAGGTCACTTATGTTATGGTAGTGAGTTCAATACGATCTTTTTTGTGTTTTGTTCTGAATTCACATAGCTGAGCATGTTACCATGAGTTTGTAATTTTTATTTGCATGTAGATCTTTCTACGCGCGATAAACTGTACTTGATTGATAATCTACAAAGTGTGATGTGGCTTGGCTACAATATGGAGTTTTTATTGCATTTTGAAAAAGAACTATTTGGAGTGTAAAAAGCTATAATTGGCCTGTCTTGGTGTTAGTTATTTTGTTGATCTCATTTAATGCTGTTTTAACTTTGTTGTGATGATACATACCTGAAGAATTAGATTTTATTGTTAAGCAGCTTAAGTGTGAGCAGTAATAGTATGCGTTTCTCCAGATATGCACAAAGATTCGATCCAGGCTTTGGGTTTAATGGTGGCTCATATCCTATACAGCCAATGTACACACCGGTCTTGAACTACAATACTGAATTTCCTCAGCTTGGTTCAGCACATAGGTCTCCTATCTCTGCTGAACACCAATCTCATGGACTCCCTCAGCATTTACCTTCACCATGGGTTGCACCATCTTCACCTGCAGGAATTGGTTACAGGCCTCCAGATGCCATGATGACTCCATTTAGTCCCAACCATGCTGCCCCCCATCCTGCCTCCACGCTATATATGCAGTATCCTTGTCAGCGGCCTGGGATGACATTTATTCATCCTCGTGAACAGGTTCACCAACACTACGCACAGGTTAGATAGCCATGTTGGCCAAAGGTTTTTTTCAATTGGGTATTCCCTATGTGCCCTAGTCGTATGAGTGAAATTGCTAGATTAGAAGTTCTTTTGCTTATCATGGAGCAAACCTCTTTTTTAACAATGCATAGTGGATGCTTTATCTTCCTGTCACAATTGCAACAATAATATTTGTCACACATCTTGTATGGTCGGTATAAATAAAAGTTCTAATTCATATATTTTTACAAATAAATTCCGTAAGTGGAAGATCATGGTGTTTCCATGAAACGACTTATCTCCCCAACCTTTGCAAAGCCAAGGAGCTTTTGTGCACCGCATCTCTTTTTAAGTAGTTATTTCTACAAAACTGGTTGTGGAAATTATAATTTGAAAAACAGAGGTCACAGAGAAGAATGCCCAAGTGTGTTGTATTTTCCATCAAATGTTCGAAAATAAATCTTCGGTTAAGATTGTTTCTAATAATGATTCCATTTGACAATATATCATCTTTATAAGGCATGACATGATTGCTTTAATAAGGTTTCAATTAGTTTATCTCATTGATTAGTGTTGGTTGTTTACATGAACTCTCTATTCAACTAATGCTTCTTGAATGACATGTTTGTTTGCAGTCTCAGCAGCAGCAATCTGATGCAAGTTTTGGATTAGCCCGGCCCCGGTGAGGGGCTTGGGCGATGCCTGCACCCTGTCAGAGGTATGGAACGTGCTCAATAGGTGTCGGGGTTTCTTTCCCTAGACTTCATCTGAGCTGGCAGGGGTGCAGGCATAACCTACTGAGGTTGGGTGGGATGGGCATACAGCATCTTGAATATATATAATTTTTGGTCCATTTCATCATCAATCTCGGTCTTGAGGGCTTCATGAAGCTCATTGGTCCCAACAGTTCCATTGTGTTGGATAATAGGTATTTTGCCACTGAAGAATGATAACAGGAAAGAAGTATATGAGCTGTGAATGTACACTGCTCTTCCAAGTGAAGGTACTTCTTTCACATCCGTTTTTACTCCTTTCTTTTAGCATTGAGCGGTTACAAAACAGTGCGTAATAAACGTTGTGTTGTTGTTACAGCACCAGAAAGCATAGAATGAAATGAAAGAGGAGTTGGTAGAATGGTTTCTTGGAAGAAGAAGAGAAACTCCGATCATCCATCACTCTTTTGTTGGGTTGGGTGAATAGAAAAGGATTAACAGTGGATTGACATGTACAAAATTTTATGTTGGAAGTTTGAAACTTATATATTTCCATGCATGTCACTGCTTATGGCTTTTATTTTAACAAACTCCAATTTCTACACATAAGTTTGCTTACAATCGATTGAATTTGCCTGCCCTACCTGCTATTAGGAATGGACCCTTGGTGAGGGAAATGGTAGACTGGTGGTTTCAAAATGATACTTTTTCATCTTTTCTCCGACTTCTGCAACGAACTAAAATCGTCTGCACCAACCAACCCAAACGGCTGCACTCGCACATGGTAATCTCGTATGGTACCCGTAGATTTTGAGAAACATTCTCAACTGGTTGGGCCCAAAAATGTATGTACAAATTGGTGATTTTTTTAAAAAAAAGCTAAAGGATCCTTCATTTATGTGTGAGTGCAGATAATGACTGGTTGAGCACTTGCATGGGACAAAGTCGAACGTATTGTCTATTGCTATCTCTATGTGCTTGATTATATCAATGCTTTAGTAATCCAACGTCAGCAACTTCGATGTTAATGAGTTTATGAGTTTGCTATTGCCTATTGCCATCTGATTTGGTGGTTGTTTTTATCTACTTGTAATTTCCTTGACCATTTCTATTTGTTTTAGTTGTTAGTTTGACTGCTTCTATCGAGTATTGCTATTTGTTGATATTTGCATAATTGCTTGCTTCTATTGGCTATTGCTTTCTGCTTTTACAATATGTAGTTGATATTGTCTTGTTGGTTTACGGTTATTGTTATTCGACGATCTACACATAGTTTTATGATTGATAAATAGATGTTTGTTATTACATGCATTTTTGTCAATTCTTTTGACTCTGTCATGTTTCATAAGTTTTTTAATTATTAGTATCTTATTTTTGTAGAGCAAGAAACGAAGAAAAAAGAAATTCAAATGTTTTTATTCATTGCTCGCTCGACTTCTTCCTCATGTATTGAGATTACACCAAACACAATACCACGTCGTCCCATGCAAGTGTTCAACCCGCCATTATTTGAGTTTGAATATCGTAGGCCTCGTTCACAATTATATTTTTGTTGGTTATATTATATTTTCTCACATTCCCACATATTATCGTTTGTCTTGAAAACACTGATAGTTTTATCTATCAACCATCTGCTACTAACTCTATCGACTGCTTCCTCCACATGGATACTCTTTTTGTATCAAAGCAAAGTAGATTTCTTGTCATAGACTATGGAAATTTTTACCTACTTGAAGAGAAAAAGAACCACATTTCTTTTCATACATTTTTTAGAGCCGGTTACCTAACATTGAGTATATGAATCTAAAATACCCTCCTATCCATAAATAAACATAAATCAGATTCAAATCATAGCCTGCACAAGCTTTTAACTTTGAAAATTCATGATTCCAAAAAAGTTTTTCTTAACCGTAAAAGTTAAAACCAATAGGAAAAACATCAACATAGAGTATGATAGAAACCTAATGATTTATATTGTTTCACACAGAGTTTGCTCCGAAGAGCAACATTATGACCTTGATTGTGCCAATCTATGTTGGAAAGTATATGTATCGTATGATGTACTGAGAAATGCATAAACGATATTATTAATTATAAACTATTATTGATTGATTTTATGTATAAAAATGTACAAAGATATCATATTGTATAAATTATTACTATTTCTTGTATTCAATTTTATTTTTGACAATAAAAACCATTTATTGAAGAGATTTTTTCGTACTTATTCAGGACATACATTTTGATCTTATAAAATGTTATTAATGATCCTGATTTCTTTTTACTATGAATCTTTACTTTTAATATTTTTAAATTACTTATAATCGTAAATAGATTTTGTTTTCTAACTGAAATTAATTATACGTTAAAGACTACCACAAAAAATATGATTATCTTTGCAACTTTTCAAGTTGAATCCGGCTCAAGCATGACATGACCTATTTTATAGTCACGCCTAGAAGGCTTGAGTGCTCCCTTCTTGGTGGTCTTCCTTGCTTGTTTATCACACGAAAAACCCTTTTGACACGACAGTCTCGTTTTTAATCGGCGTGTAACACCTTTTTCTCGAGTCGTCGATGAGGAATGCTTCATTATCATTATCACAAACTTTCCTTTTTTACGGTTATTCTTTTAACAAATGTTAAGAAATCTATTAATTGATCCAAATCTCTAACTGCCTAACATTGAATACGTGAATTTTAATTAATTTTCTATCTACAAAAAGAAAGAATATGATCTCAAAATATAACTGACATGAGATTTTGACTCTGAAATTGATTGTTCTGATTTTTTTTTTTTCTTGTTTTAACCCTGAAAATGTTTTAAAATGGTGATAGAAAAAAATGTTAACATGGAGTAATATAGAAAACCATTAGATTTATATTTTCACATAATGTGTTACTCCAAAAGATTAACATTATAACTTAGATTATGCGGTCAATATGGGAAGATATATGTATCGTATCATGCCTTTGATGGTAGAATGGATCGACCATGCAATGTATTAAAAAAGATATGGTAGATAATGTTGATTTAGAAACTATTACTGACTGATTTTGTGTTCAAATATATATAATAAAATTCCTTGTATTCAATACAATTTTTTTTTTTTTGAAAATTTATTCCGTACTTATTAATGGCCTATTTTTTAATATGCACACCAAGTTTATAAAATATGGTCGAAATATAATTCATTCATTGTAAATTTTGATACAGAAAACTGCTATCCTGTTTGTCTTGTAGGAATGAAATGGATTTTGGGGTATTTGGATTTTAAATCCATTTCAATCTCATGTTTGGTTTGTTGGATTATCCGGATTTGAAATCTTAGGATTTAATTGAAATCCTTAGGGGATCCTCCAAATTTCATGGAATTTCGTAGAATTGTATGAAATAATGTTTTCAAAAGTGTCAAAAACATTTGTTTATAGTAAACGATTAATAAAAAATGTAATTTAATTATTTATAATTTTTTTTATAAATAATGGAAATCGATTTCCATTTCAAGTCCTACAAACCAAACACATCAATGATTTCAAATCATTCCAATTCAAATCCCTCCAAACCCAAATCCCCATAACAATCCTGCAAACCAAAGTTGGAGAAATATTTTTTCCTCACAGAAATTAACCATACACTAAGAGTACTAAAAAAACGTGACTATCTTTCCAACTTTCAAGTTGAGTCTGGCTCGAGCCTCCCTACGTGACATGGCCCGTTTTATCATCACGCCTTGAAGGTTTGAATGTCCCTTTCTCGATAGTCTTCCTTGCTTATTTATCACACAAGAAGCCCTTTCGGCACGACAGTCTCATTTGATTGGCCTGTAACCTTTTTTCAAGTCTTCAATGAGGAATGCTTCATCATCATTACTACAAACTTTTTTTTTTCAAGACTATTCTGTTCACAACGGTTACAAAATCTACTAGTTGATCTATTTAAGCTAAATTTTAAATTACTAAAAAAACTCTGTTTGATCAATTATAGGTAAAAAAAAAAATTGAAACGCTGCTCGAAATAATATTTTCACGATTGACAAACATTTTTTAATCAAACTGTGCATACAAATTTTTCAAAATCTTCAACAAAACGAGATATTGTCTAAAATTCATATTTGGTTACATGATTACTTTAGAAAGTTTGTCGCCTTCATTACCTTATAAGGATCGTTTCATGAGAGGTGAAAATTTTGTAACAATATCACAAAAATAGCATAGAATATTGGAATTATCTTTTAAATCTAAATATTTATTTTTATTAATACTTAATGTAATACGATAAAATATGTAAGTGGTTTGTTTTAATTATATTATATAATATTATAATTAAAAATAATTCATTTTTGCTCATTTTATATTTATCATCTATTTAATCGACTAATCTTCATCAAACATGAATAATTCATCAGTTAAAAACTTAACTTATTTAATCAACAGTTAGTTTATCAGTTAAAAATTTAATTTAATAAAATATGTAAGTGATAAATATATTTTATCAATTAAAAATTTAATTTAATAATCAACAGTTAGTTTATCAGCTAATTTATCAAATATAACTAAAATATATGCATTTAATCAGTTTTATAGAATAAATAATATAAAAAAGAAAAAAACAATTTTTACGTGGAAACTCACTTAAAATTTGTTTTTTTCTTGCCGCACGTGTAACCATGTGGAAACTTCAATCGTTGTCCTATCTATACTATCTTATAAAACATTTGGTTAAAACT
>NC_037528.1:6913689-6933076 GCF_001531365.2 Cynara cardunculus var. scolymus
GACTGAGATAAAGAATAAAATAAAATATTAAAATCACGATTTATCTCGCTGCATTACGCGAGTACGCTTCTAATTCTATCTCATATATGATGCTCAATTTATCATATGATTTATAAAAATAAAATAAAAATAAACAGGACGTTCGGTTTAACGAAAATGGAATGGAATGATTTTCAGAATGAAATCGGATTTCATTCTTTTTTAAATCCTTGAGACAACATGGGATAGGAATGGAATTCAATTCCGAATCCCTCAAAATCCAATCTTAAAAACCAAACGGAATGGTATTTGTAAAAACATATGAAACATGATTTATACGATGAAAGCCATGTGCCTGCTGCTAGGTTGTGGATATGTCAAGCGTGTAATGATTTTACCAAGAATACCGACAAAACATTCATCATATAATTTCTCAATTTTTTCTTTAAAAAGACGGTTAAAGTCCCATGCAAAGAAGGGAGGCTTTTGATGGTTGTTTTGTGTGAGACCCTTCATGCTTTGTTGCTATATACTTACTTTATGTATTCTATATATACCCATCAACATCTCTTCCATCACCATACACAACCAGGTACATTTTCATCATCCCCCCCTCTAATTTTGATCATCTTTTCTTTCGTAAAAAATTTCGAAACATATTTTGGACATTTGACTTACGAGTCGAATCGAATAACGCAATTCAAATCTGACATCACTTAACTTGGTTTCAGGGGCATGGATGACACTAGAGAAATGGAGGGATTAAACACGGAATTGTACCTGCGAAATTGCCTAATCATTCAAGAGAACGAGAGGCTTCGGAGGAGGGCTCAACAGCTGCGCAAGGAGAACGAGGCTCTCATCTCTCGGTGGAAGGAGAACATCGGTGATCTCCAAAAACTGAAACTTGAACCTGAACCTGAATTCAAGCTCCAACTTGGTTCCAGTTTCCAGCAGGACAAGAAACCCAGCAACACCAAACAAAAGGGTTAGCAAGTCGCAACCTTCAATGAGTATTTTCCATTTCATAATGGGATGCCATCAGGAATTCAAAGTCGAATCTTGATGCCCACCTTTTTCATCATGTTTATTTTCCGAACCAGACCAATAAATAAATGTGGAGGTTTCTTACTGTCGGTTTCCCATCATACATTTGTTTTGTTCTTACTAACTAGTCCACATTCAGTTTTCGGTCTATGCTTGAGAATGTTTCATAAAATGCTTTGAAATGGTTGTATGCGATGTCTACGTCTTCCTTCCCACATACCTCTCTTACACTGCAGTAATTGGAAAAATCCAAAAAAAATATTGAAAACAAGAGGTGGAACTTGAGATGCATAACACAAATAGCAATGTGGAAACAGCAAAAGAACATAAAAGTACACAAGGCAAAGAAAAATAAAGTCATTTTACAGAAAAAGGAAGATCATCCAAGCAGATGTGTTTTCACATCAAATATCTATAGGAACATAATGTTTTAGAACAGCAAGCAAGGGTGCAACAGGGGGATTATGCCCCAGAGGCCGGAACTAATCTTTAATACAAATATGTCACATAAACATGTAGGTTGAAGGGGGAGTAAGGAACCATACCATGGCGGATCCAGGAAATTTGGTAATGGTGTTGTAATTTAATTAAGTTAATATAAAACACAATAAAAGTTAAATAAAGAAGTATAAAAATGAGAAACAAGACATTTAATATAAAAAATATAATTTATAATGTATGATGTATAAAGTAAAAAATACTCCCTTTCGTCCCAGAATAAGTGTCAACAATTGAAATGGCACACAATTTTAGGCAGACATAATTATTACACTTCTTTGTTAACCAAATGACAATTTTATGCGGTGACTCCGGGCTACGCGCAAAGCAGGTGGTCGCCCTGGGATTAGTCGGCTCGCATAGCGGGTTGGATATCCAGGTTAATAAAAAAAAAGAACTCATAAATATTCGTGCATTGATTAAAGGTAAGTTTGAGAATTTGGTTATTTACTTTTGAAAGTGGATATATATTTTGGGACAAACATAAATAGAGATGCCTTTGATCAGTAGATTATTTAGAACTACGAAAGATGGTCAAGGTAGCTTGCTTCCAACGCACTGCACTTGGACACTTATTTTGGGACGAAAGGAGCAATAATTTATAATCTATGGGGGGGTCAAAACTTTTTTTGGTAGAGGTCAAAATGAACATTTATGTCAGGGTGTTCATCTAAAACCGTATAATTTATTCTAAGGTTAGCTTTTCGGATGTATTTAGATTAAATATGGAATTCTTTATTTTGTTTTAGGATATTTTTTATTCTGCATTTGGGACGCATTGGAACTTTTTATTGTATGGACATGTGATCATCGAACTTATTTTGAAGTTATGATTTTATAAATATTGGATTGAAGTACGTTAGGAAAAAATCGCAATATTATTTATGTGGTTTGAGGAATATTGGATTGAAGGTGTGGTTTGCAGTTTGGCCTTAAACCACAACAAACCCCAGGCCCCTTAAGGGATCCACCACTGACAGCAAGGCCAATGTTGAATTGGACTACAAGATCTTGCTGCTCTACTCATGCATTTGGGTCAATGTTTGAGAGGCAAGCTTCAACCCCTGTTCTGCTGTTCCCAGGAGAAAAAGGCTAATAGACACCAACTTGCATGATAGATGTGAAAAATGCTGCATACTTCACAAAAATCGATCTTGCCATTGTTAACATCCTGAGCCCAAGTCCAAATTCGCCAGACAGGCAAGCCACAATGCCATGACATGCGCCTTGCGCCTCCTGGGTCACGCACAAGAAACTTCCCAAGAAAGGATCCGGAATCCCCTAGAAAGTCTAGGTAGTTATATGGATATATAGGTCCTCCAAGTTGTCCTAGGCTTATTGTATTACCAAAAGATCTTGATGACACCGTACATTCCTAAGGCTTGTTGCAGATGAACCTATAAAGGTGTTGAATCTAGATTGAACCTTAGGGGTTTGAATCTCCTATAAATAGGGAAGGTCTCCCTCATTTGTAACCATCCAAGGTTGGAGACACATAAGCATAAACAATAAACTTACAAAGTGTTTCTTTCTCAATACTCTGATGTTCTTTATAATTATAGGCCACTATCCGTTCATGCCAACTTGGCTCAAAGTAGGATAGTGTTGAAATAAGGCCGCATTGATCTTTTGAGGAAGGATTCTAGAAGAATAAGTAGGAAATAAGGAGCTTGTCCACTGCACATGCTACTAGTTCATAAACTAACTCATAAACTTTAGATTTTTGTTCATGGAATGGTAGTTGGTTCGGGCTCTGTCTATACAACATTTACAAAAGTTGAACTAAGGCCATCCCTAAATTCTGATATGAAACTTGGAACCTTTCCAATATGAAACAATAGCTTATTGACTTTTCTTCCTACATGTTGACGTGATCAGAAGTGGTGGAAAGTAAAAATCCTCAAAAATTTTAAATTTGAACAATAAAATGGTGATAGAATTTGCATGCTTTCCATCCAATATTTCTCTTCCTATATTTTGTGGGTGCCATAAAGTTATCGAATACAGAACATGAAGGAACAGACAATTTATTACCTGTGCATGGAAAGCTGAGGAATGCCACAATCAACGGTGCGTATACCCACTCCAGACGCAAGTATTGGACCTATAGTGGATCCACATCCCATATCATTTCTGACCACAAAGTCCTGCATATAAGATCAAACACATTTAGCTGAATTCTTACAGACGGTGCAAGATTTTCTGTACCCTTTGCCTCCCCCTCCCCCCCCTCCCTTCCTCCTGAGGGGATGGTGAGGGGGGACGCTGGAGATAAGGTCTGCATAGATTAGACTAACCTCCTATCTTAAACAACAAATCAAGTGTTTATGCATGTGAATAGAACACAATAAATGAAAGAGATTTAGATTTGCCCTCTCATCTATAAATGCTACTGTACCAAGTCTTTAAAAGTATAAACAAATTCTGAAAGAATGGTTCTATGAATAATGGAATTCAAACCATGATCTCCCATGAGAGGGTCCTTTTAATAAAGCACCCTTTAACTATCAGATGATAAAGGAAAATGCTAACTGCTGTAACATACGGTCACCTGAGTCGGAAGGCCATGAATTTTAGCAACTTCTTTAAAAAGAAAAGCTGTAATTCCACTGGTAGCATAACGCTGGTTTGCATTGTGCTTTATCACAAGACCCTTGTGTAATTCTGGGCGATGGTGTTCTTCATGCTTGTCCATAAAATTAGGGTGAACTCCATGAGCCATGTCTGCAGAAACTGTAAGAAAATAAACAGGTAACATAAATTTAAGACAAACATACAGAGTAGCAAGACCAAACATAATAGTAATAACATGCCAAGGTAAAATTAATGGAAAGTGGAATATGAAAAGTAGAACAAGATCGATATTGCTAACTTTCTAGCATCCTCCCATGCTATATTTCCAATTTTAGCATGGAATATGAAAAGTATAACAAGATCGATATTGCTAACTTTCTAGCATCCTCCCATGCTATATTTCCTATTTTAGTATTGGGTCCAATATTACTCCATATAGGTTAGAAATGGGCTCAAAAACTTCAAGTGAACAAGACATGTTTTGAAAGCTTGATCTGATCTTTCCTTGTGCATGTACAGCATTTACAACTATAAAATCAACCTCACTATGCATTCTTCAATAAAACAAGAAAAAACGTATACAACTCTAGAAAAAGAACACAAAGTCACGGACACCCATACACAACATTGTTGCCTAGTTTTCTGACTTGAAACCATGTGAAAAGGCTCTACCATACACATTTTAATGCACTCAACTCCAATTCACCTCTTTCTAATTGAAAATCTCGTTCCAGACATCAAAAGAGAAGACATATGAGGAGCTTTCCTTTCTAAAAGCAACAACCGCGTATCAAAAGATCCAAAACTTCATGGATACTACTAGCCTTGGACATTCTAAGAAATCCGATGGTTTCATCAAGTACAGATTAACACCTTCAACTGTAAGGATACACGATTTTATCCACACACTACAGAATATAAGACATCTGAATACAATTCTACATTTTGAAGGAAAAATATTTCAAGTGCAGTTTATCTATTAAAAAGGAATCCTCAGAAGACAAGAAAAAATCAATGCTCCCATCATCCCATGAAAATAGTAAAGCTTGGAAATGTAGATAGCCTGGTGAAATCGCCTAACTATTAGTCAAAGGTGTAAAATGTCCTCGAATAATAACAAAATAGCGCAAGCTTGAGGGCCCAAACGACAGCAATAATTTGTAATCGACTTGAGCTTGAAAATTGTTCAAAAAGAAGATGTACTTTATATGGGGTATCCTAGAGCGAAATTATTGCAGTTCTCATGGTACAAAAGAAGCATCAAACTTCATATTGTTTTCACCTTTTTTTAATGTTCAATTGAACTGTCAAAATTATATGATAGCAGACGTTAAAAGAAAAAAAATTACCCTTGTTGATCGCAAAAATGCTTAATAATTATTGACGGTACTTTGCAATTTAATGTAACAAAATAAAGTTTCTTAATAGAGCATCCTTTGCAGGACATGCACTTGTCTCATCTAGAAAATCAATGAATGTGTAAGAAAGAAGACTCATCAAGGCTTTATACAAACCCAGAAATGATTGACGAATAGCACGCTCAAGGATGCCCTCCCTGACTAACTGATTAGCCAAGCAATCAACTATCCGCCTCATAGCTTGAAACATTGTTGGTGCACCAGCGCCTTGCATTGAATCAGAACCAACCTATACAACAATATGCAGTAAAAACTAAAGATTACAAGTATATAATAGAAAAGATTGGTGTAATTGCATCAAATTGAGTAAAGTTTGACATCAAGATTAAGGACAAAGTCTGAAAAGTAGCCTTAACAGCTCATTGCTAGTAAGAAAATTATTCCCATCTCAATATTTGTAAAAAGCAAGAGCATCCAAGGAAATGTCTATGCAACATTTTAGTGGCAAAAGGATTACAAACAAGAACTTCATATGGGTATCTAAGCATTCGGCTTTATGTCATTTAGACAAAATCTCAGTATAGAATTTATTATACTTCATACTAATAAATAAAATGCTCAATGAATTTACTGAAACTAGCTGGAACCTTGTGTTCTCTTATTTGCAGTATGGTGATTATAGGTTATTGGTCATATTCACGATAACATAATAGAATCCGAGTACCTCTTCATTATCGAAAAGAGCAACCATTCTAATTGCATGCTCATCAGATAGATCTTTCGGCCCAGATGAATCAACAAGAGCTCTGAGTGCACAAAAACTCGAAGCAAGATTATCTAATCGTCCAGAAAATATGAACTCGTTGTTCGCACCTCCAAGACAGCTAGGTTGGGTATCACAAATGTTTAGCTCAATGCTAGCTATGTCATCAATTTCACAGGCCAACTCATCTGATAAAATCTGAAATTCAGAATATGAAAATAAAAGATTGTCATCAAAGTTGGTTCTGACTTCCGACATAATAATAGCACATGTATTGTTGTTATTATGGTTTCTTATTTTCAACTATTTGTGAGTGACAATAGATGAGCAAAGCATCCACCTGTGAACCGCTGAACTGAAATTCTTTGGCCCCATGACTTAATAGATACAAGCTCTCATTTAAAAAACTATCACTCCTATGAGTGGAGGTAACATGATAGAAAAGGAGGCACCTAGACAGAGTGAAACTTCAAAACTAAATGCTTGATAGATTGTATAAGGGAGAGATGCATTTGGAGATGTTAGAGTGGTGATACATGAACATTCAACTAATTGCAGTCTGGTCCAAACTCTATATGCCAAAGCTATTTAAAGCAATGCTTGCTTATTTTAGTAAATGGATTGTCGTTACACTCATTTTTTTCGATTTGGTTTTTATTGTTTATCTTCTTCAAGGAACTCAATAAAATCACTTTTACCAGAAGATGTCCTACAAGGCTACACCCCAGTGTTCACCAGAAGCATCAACTTCCCATCGATACTACTCCAAAATAGCATCCCCACCCACCCCCACTCCCATTTAGAATATGAAGATTGCATGCCATGATTTTTATTACCTGCATGAGTAGAGGATGGTGATGAGAATCTTTGGACGATGAGGAATTACTTTTATCTATTACATCAGCGGATGCATCATCGTGCTTTGTTGCTAACAAAGGGTTGAGGTGAGTCTCCAAATTTGGCTTAAAACCGTCCTTGTTCACCGTACTATAACCAAAGCAATAGATATGACAATGACAATGAGAAGGAGCACTTCATTAAGCAAAATGAGAAAATGGCTTTTATTTTCTATTTGTATAATGGATAAACAGAATCATAATGCAGCTTGTAGAAATACCAACAACAAACAGCTCATATTTCCCCATCCATGTAGTTACCATTACTTTATGTTAATTTGCTCACTGCTTCTTTCATATTATGCTTTTACTGTTCCTGATACTTTCCTTCAGATACCTCCAAAACAGGCCCTTTCTAAATCATCAGCCCAAAGCCAACACAAAATGTTTCCTTTAGCAACATATAACAATTACACACATCTTATTTAGAGAAAGTATTCAAACAAACATAACCAGACTTCACCAAGTCATATAAATGTAGCATACTAATGCATACTCAATCAGAAACACTTAAAACCATGCCATATAAAATGCCAAGGTTAACTGGAGAGTCAAATTAGTGTACCCCCTTGTTCTTTGTTTCCTCAAAATAATATAAAATCATGTTTTCCAAACCAATTTATGTGGTGCTTTTGATTACTAGTCAAGCCTCTAAGCTTAGCATGGCTAAATTCTAGAGAGAGGGAGATTTCACTGCAAAGGAAAAGGGAAAAGGCAACTCATACTTGTATTCAAGGATGATCATGTTTGAATCAAAAATAGTAACAAGAGAATCTCAATTTATCAACAGTCAGCCAGTCACAAGTCATACCAGTTCATAAAATAAAATAAAATAAAGAATGTAAAAGGTCTACAACAGTCACATACAACAAGCTCAACCATATATATGTACAACTGATATCCATGGAACTCTTTGAAAAACAATCCACAGAAGGAGGGTAAGCAAACAAACCGATCAAGATGAATAGCAAGTGTAGGCACTCGTAAAAGAGGCCTCTTTACTTTGACTAGTTTGTGTAGAAAGGAGCCATCACCACCTCTCACTATGACCCTTCCAGCTACACTTAAATCTCTATCAAACCATGTATGCCATAATCCACCACCATAGGTTTGTACATTGACCATAAGATAGTTGGATTTGGACAATGCAGACTTCGGCTTCAATTTCAGACAAGGGCTATCCGTGTGCGCAGCAATTACATGAAAACCATTACCAACAGAATACCTGAAAAACTGATTTCAAGCATTAAATAATCAAAAGATTAACCCAGTATTGATAATTAAAAAACTCAAAGGAAAAAAAGAGAAACAACCATTCAGATAATGGCAGAGAGGTAACTGAAAGACCTAAAAGATAAATTTTATCCATAAGGGAGAATGATAACAAAAAATCCACAAAATGGATGATGTCGAAAGTAATACAAATAGCAGCTCAACAAGAAGTAGTTAGCAAAGTGAACAATCAATATGGTCAGGTCAGGATAAGTTTTGGACTCCACGAGCAATTTTACTGACACGGTATTAGTTCACCTATCATAGATCTACTTATCATTGGATCATTCTAACATGGATATGTTGAATCTTATACCAATAACTTTACACCCCACACCAACAGCATACGGTATTAAAAGAAAATAATGCCAACTTACTTTTCCCCAATAGCAAAAGCTACCAGACAGGACATATTCCTAGTGAAGAAGTAACGTCCACCAGGTTTAAGGTCCCATTCATCATTCTCGCTGAGCAGATGGAATCCAGCATCAACCAGTTGTCTCTTTGCTTCGGCTATAGAGTCCAGATGGAAATAGTAAGATGACTGAATCAAAGAGAAAGGCAAACTTCTACCAAACATCAGAAAAAAGACAAAAATCAAAGAGAGCGGCAAACTACAACCAGTGTGTAAATGACAGCGCAACATATTCATCCATTACCTAGTACTTTAAGAGGAATATGAAATGAAGCATTTCTATGTTCCATGTTGCCACTTCACAAACTAGCAAAACAACTAATCATGTTTCTACAAGGACTGTGAGAATTGAGTTGGTTGTGTTGGAAAAGAAGGTGATGAAAGCCTCAATCCATGAGAAAATGAGCAAATGCCTTGTTCATATAAAGATGAATAAGGACACAGAAAACATCAAAGAGGAGATTGTTAGAAGAACTGCAGCAGATTCCCTCATCTTCGTTTCCATCTTCTAACTTACATTTCCTCTCCATCTTCCCCCCCCCCCCCCCCCCTTCTCAGAAAAAGAAGCTCCTGTAACCTGATCTTTTCTATAACTTCCTAAACCCAACCAAACGAACCGGTATATCCCACACACACATATGGGTATGGGGTAGGATGTAAGCAGACCTTGCCTCTACCTGAAAGGATAGAGAGGCTGTTTCCATGTAGACAAATTATTGAGTTAAGTTGAGATATAAATTGAGTGCAGTTTAGGATCACAATTAAGTGAGTTAAGTTGAGTGGTAATCAATGAAATTCCGAATGAAGACTGAAAATTTATTTCCATAGCATATTCAGGTATCTTTTTGAGTTCATCCTCCCTATCTACAGTATAAACAGTTAAACACTAGTCCCCTTCAAAAATTTCATTCTAGGTCTACAATATAAATTAATTGCATCCCGGTGGATAAACAACTAGTCCCCTTCAAATTATTTAAAATAATACCTTCACTGGTATATCAGACCATATTTCATATCATATCCACTCTAAACACATCTATCTAGAATCTTCCATTAATTCTTAGCAATCACTTTCATATGCAGTTTCGTGTAAAAAACATTTATGTGACGCAATGTCAAACAACAGCGTTGTATCATCGTACCTGTGGCATGAAACTGAGTCCAGGACTCGTTAAGGTAGTCCAGAAGATCACCAACTATTGAACCACTTGATCCACTAGCAGAAGAACTCTGCACCAAAACACTCAGATATCAGATTGAACAACATCATAATAGACATTAGACGTCTTGATTCTAGAGAGAAGGATACCTCAGGAATTGAGTTAGAGTCTGAGCAGAGTGGTGGAGCGAGATGAATCTTGCGCAGACGAGTGTTGTTCCGTAAGAAATTAGGTTTAGAAAAGAAAGGCCGCGAAGAAGATTGATGAAGGAACTTCGATGAGATTGCAGAGGGTTTCAGAAGTGAAGATGATTGCTGGAGTCGAACAATGGCCGCCATATGCAACCAGATATCCTAGAGAGAGATAAAACTGAAACCTGACCTTCTCTATGAACCCAAACGCATATTTATGCCGTGCACTTTGACCATGTTCAATAATCCGACTTTATTTTATTTTTTAATTTGGTTATTAATTTTAGAAATTAACACAGAAAAAGATGCTTTAAGATTTTTAATTATCCTATATTATAAAACATTTGACAAAAATTCTTAACATATGTTTTTAATGTACAAAATACTGTTTATTGATGTATGTTACTTAAAATTCAATATTACAAACAGATTGTGCTTAAATACAACTTATTAAAGTTTCATGTTTGAATTCGTGTAACTAACTGCAGATAATCATAATTAAATACTAAATAAATATCTTATTTTAAATATAAAAATCTAACATATAATTAGTATAATTATTGAGTTCTAACATAATACTTGAATTCAGATTTTATTTTTAAGATCAAAATAAGTAAATTAAAAAAAAAATAGACAGTTATTACAGTTTGCAATAAAAGGTGATTTTCTAATTAATGATTGGAGAGATTTGAAATAGTAAATAAATTTGATTTTGATCTTCATCTTGATATTTTAAATTATTTTATGATGCCAAGTAAAAAGATTTTGAAAAAATCAAATAAAACATCTCTCCGTAATAACAAACTGATTTTTAAGACAAATATTAATTTATATAACAATATGTTATTTTAATTATTTAGAGGTTGTTTGTTTACCTCTTAATAGTTTTATTAAAAAACAATATCTACATCGTTAAGAGGTGAATCTTGTTTGATAAAAAAATGTCTCTTAGTGGTTCCGAGTCTCTCTTAACCATTCAGCGTTCTAATTTCATTGTAAACAATCATATTTCATTTTGTGGTATATCACGAGAGATTCTTAAACATTCCCACCACTTGATCATTATTTTTAATTTTGCTTATCATTCTTAAATTTCACATTGACTATTTTGAACAAATTAATATACCCTTATCTATAATAAAAATCACATGATTCTATTTTAATAAAAAAAATTGTTAGTTATTAAACCATAAATTATTCTGCTTATCGATTGATATATTTATCTTCGTCGTTACATTTTTTATTAGATATCTAACAAAAAAGATCTATCGATCAAATATTTATATATAAAAATATGTCAGTATTTATATGAAGAACACATTAGTAGCAATTGACATTCAAAATGTCTTAATTTGATCATTGAGCTTGTTTTGTATCACTAAAGTTATTACAATTTCATTTTTCTTTTGTTTGGTAACTACTAGTTCATAACTTCATTTCATACGATATTGCTAATTTCACTAGCCTCGCCTCTTATAGAAAGTCAAACGACGTTATATAGTAATTAAACATTCAATGCACCTTTGTCCGTGCCAGAGTTTCGAAAAGATATCGACTAACCATAAGAGGATGGAGGTCCATGTGGTTATCACATATGGTGCCCCTTGAGACGATAGCGGATTTTTGAAATTTAGCAATAGAACACCTAAAAAACCTTTTATAAAAATTGAAGTTTTTGGTTAAAAAAAACTTGAAAATCTTGTAGAAATTTTGAAAAACTTGAAATATAATTTATAAAAATGTATTCTTTTATAAAATCCGGGCTTATGTATAACCAAGCTCGGGTCAGGCCTTGAATTTTCGTAAAAATCAAAATCATAACCGGTCCCAGACCATCGGGCTGGTCCTTATTGGTCCCATTCGGGCCCGGCCCGAGCGAAGCCATCTCTATCTAAACGGTCTCAAGGTTCTTCGGTTCTTCTGTCAAGATTGGAGGCACATGAAACACTTACCAAAATTCTATAAATCATATGAATGCAGATGAATCCAACAGTGAATGACTGATCAAGCTCAACGACGATTTAAGAAAACAAAGACAGTTTGTGGTTGTTTGTGAAATTCATAACTAGAAGAACAAATATGCATTTAAATTGAGCTCAAGTAGGCTCACTGTTGGCTTTTTAAATAAACAATAATAACCATCAGTTTACATGCTGAAATTTATTCAGTTAAAATGATCCTAAAATGGGATTCAGTACACAGCTCCCATTCCTCTAAACAAATATCATTTTAAAATGCTCGAATCTCCAAAAAGCATACAAGGAAAGAAATAAACAGGTCGAAGATCTGCTTGTTTCTTACTTGGGCAAGCCAGTGAGTGGGTTGAGGAGAGCCTGGGTTTCATCAGCCAGCACGACCGGACCACCGCCAGGTCTCGTGCAGATAAAGTAACTAACATCTCCCTTGGATTTTTGGATTAGGATGTTATCTTTGATTTCTGGGGGAGGGGCCAAACCTTCCACATCCTTCATATCATTAATCCCTGCGTCTTGTAGTATTGACTTGTCTCCAATTATGTAGCTGTCAAGTCAAAATCATAATTATCACAGGATGCTATACATATTACATAAAGCTTCTACATTTTCTGATTGCAAAGTTCCACTCCGTTTTTACAACTTGATAGTTTCTCCTACTTTTCATACTTGAGGAATTTTCTACGTATCATACCAACGGTCTCTTTTTTCCACCAAGTCACGTGTTGCATTTATATTCCGACAGAAGAAATGATGAAATATTTATTTGTGGTTGAGTAGTTCCATATCGTACCTGTCTAAGTCGGTATCCGACTGTGGAGGGAAATTATAAAGCAGCCTCTGGAGCAGAAGTGCAGCAGTTTTCCTGTTACGTGCAATCATAACCGCGTTTGGCCCTGCATCGAAGGTATAGGCCACCTGCACATTGTCTCAAACTAAGTCCACGCTCCATATGTTATAATATTCTCCCTCGATGTTTGACTACTAAAAAAAGGTATTCTAATTTCAACATGCTGTCACAGGAATTCAACCATATACTAAGTAACGAAAATGAGATGGCACTTTTAGTTTTTATCAGTTCATAATTTATAGATGGAAGGTGCTTGGAGCCTGCTAATGATAATCAAGAGGTTGTGACTTGTGAGTTCAAATCACACACTTGTGGGCTGCCCAATGAATTAACAGAGGTATGTATGGCAGTTAGTGTATTAGACTCTGTATGTGTCATTTGCATTTGCTATACTTCTAATAAATTTGGAATAGAATACAGACCTGAGGTGTTCCTTCTGCACGATTCCATTTCTCGACACAGCTGATTATCCTGCAATAAGAACACCGTTTAGAGAAAACTTACGAATTTTGTAGTGCTAATCCACAATGAAACTTATTATACAAAACTAGAAACTTGCCTGTGGGATGTGTCGTTCATGTAGAATATAGGGGGGTATGTGTCGAGGCAAACTGCATGAAACTGATTGCTATCCGTGCAAGCTAGACGTGCAAAAGATGGGAAATCACGTTTTTGTATGGCGTCTTCCATTTGGATTATGCGCTTCGGCACAACTTCCTATGACAATCACAAGAAGGAAGGTTAACATGATTGTACATTTGACGAGACACCAAGTGTATAAAGCTATAAACATACAAGGACGAACGATTAAATGAACCAAGAGAATAGCAACAAAACATAAGCAACACAAAAACTAGTAATTAATAAGATCATTCAAGTTGAAAGGAAATGCAAAATCTTTACTCACAAATGAGGGCCACTGAAAGGAAATTTTCAAAACACAAAAGGACCAATTCTATACATCTTCTGGAGAAACAGAGTTCTCAATCAAGACAGTTTTGTAGAGTCATCAACAACTCAACAGTCCCTCACTTGCAGGCTGAACACATTGAGATATAGACCACTTTGCTTCAATGTTAAAGAAACAAATCCCCCCCCCCCCCCCCCCCCNTACCCATATAAATTGCAGCATTTTATAGATCTGTCTAACTAATAGTTAAATGTCTAAGATGCGTTATAATGATGATGAAATAGTATGAATCCTGTGGACTAAAATCAATATCATCAAAAACTTTAAAATGATAATAAGCATATAGGTAATATTTGCTTGAAAAGTTGCCAAAAAGGAAAGGTTGCACGAATATAGGACACCCCGAAATTGGGAGTTGTAGATTTTAGCAGAGGAAGAGATTAAATTGCACCAACATATTTGCTTTGCATATAGCCATACAGGGATAACCAAATGACGAATGGAAGATTCAGGAAGACCCAATCATACCGGAGCAAGGATGGTATTTCCTGAAAAAGATTTATGATCATAATTTACAGGGATCTAAATGTACCTTGGCTCTATGTTGAATAAGAGCACTAGTTTCAACAGTATCACGCATTCCTGAGGTACTACTGGTTTCCTTTTGTCGTGCACTTACCTGTAAACAACAGAAGCAGCATTAGAACACGTTAAGGAATCCAGCAGACCATATTAACATTACTTTGGGATCAGCATGGAATACCAACAAATTGCTACCAAGATGAATAAGGCTTTGCTTAACTAGTACAAAAATATTTACTATATTTTAGCAAAACTCATAAAAGAAATTACTTGTTGACCACAGGAATATGATTCAAACATAAGAATCTTTATAGTAAAAACCTTTGTGGTGCTATTACATATCTTAGTGTTATCAACCAATCAAGCCAAAAATGCAGGAAAAATGAATTAGATCACAAAGCTAATTAGCCAGTTCAGAAGCTCATGGGTGATATGTGCAGATTGTGGAGTCTTTCAAAGGGTCTGGCGGATGACCATAACAGGATGTTCCATAGATTATATCCATCATACTAGTGGAAAAACCTTACATAAGAAGACATACATTTCTTATTGTTGATTAAATGATCAGCGGGTTTCGCACCAAGTCTTCGGTCTGAAGTTCATTGCTCCCCATAAAGGGGGTCAATTTATACTAACTAAATTACTTTAGCTGACCACATGCACACACACAAAAACAGAACAAAGAGAGGGGGGGAGGGGGCGCAAAAGCATGTTCTTTGTGCTTCCCTGTATATTATACTGTAGTCTTTGAGACACAAGACAGATAGGAAGCTGTACAAATAACTTCATCCATCTAGTGGATGCATGTAACGCAATCACAAATACATAGTTGTTCTGCGACGAGTATACAAGATGATTTCTATAACCAAAAATCAGTCACATGGGTCTTTAAGAAAAGAGTGTCATATGATAGCAAGCACATCCCATCCAAGTAACCATAACGTCAGGGGTTTAAGCTTAATAAAAGGCAGTTGTGTCTTGTGTGTGTTTGCGGAGTGAATCGAATGAAAACGGAAAAAAAGAACATACCACAGCAATGATAATCACAAGTTCATCCCAGTGTTTCTCATCTGCAAGTTGAACAGCAAGGCTGTCACTACCATTGTCCTCCTACAATTGATACAGAGAGCTTATTAAGAATATATGGTCCCATGATGACACACTTCATACACGAAGCCAATAAGTTACAGATATCAAATTTGAAGTCCAAAACCTACTTTTCCCATGATCCACTTGACAAATCCACCATACAAACTGCGACAAGCACTACCTGAACCTTGCCTGAACATTATTTATAGGTTAAAAAAATTGTCATCAGTATTCACTAGCATAAATTCCTGGTACATATAGGAATAACTCAAGCCCACGTAGGCACAATAACATATAGCTGATATTAAGTGAAATCTCTAAACTACCTTACCCTAACTTCCAACATAAATAAACTAAAAGAGAAAGATATAGAAGAGAGAAAGGTAAGTAGCTCCATCTAAGACACAACCTAAACTGTCAATGATTTGAAGGCCATGTCATGTCCACTATCTTATCTGTAACCGCCCAAAAAATCTTATAAAGTCGCCTGGTTATGAGAACATTAACAAAAAGAACGATAGCAAGGGCCAGATACAATACGACAATACAAAACAAGAAAGAAAAGAGAATGTATGTGGCACATATAAATGCAAAAGCTACACACTCGATATAAGGAGATGAGTATTAATATTTCCTGGCATGCTGATTGTCTTGAGCCATGGAACAGGTAACTAGGTAAGGGAACTCGATTTGCTGCAATGTCTAAAACCTGGTACGCACTACGCAGGCAGTGGATTTACGTCTTATCACATAGAAAGTTTATTTATTGATCGCTCCAATATGATTATTTCAGAAAAAATAAAACATACACCACACATTTATTATTTCCACATATGAACTTGATAGACTACTGCGTGCTTATGAGTCTGTGTGTTGATGTCACATGGATGCTGAACAGATTAGCATTGCTTCAATATCCCTTTGGAAAGTAGAAGCTAAAATGAATGCATAAATTGGCATAGTAATAATTAGCAAAAGATGAAGGTGACAAGAATCGTCCAGACTCCAGAACCTGGAATGGTGGAACCCACCTCATAAGAATTGGAACAAGGAAAAATACCTGGCAATAGCAGAAAGCTGACTATTATCTTCTTTCAGATTCATCAGCTTGGCAAGGGAAAAAACTGCACAAGAGTTATCAGCAGATGAATCACAAACCCTAGGGCGGTAAAGAAGGTAATGTATGCACATTGGGAAAACAAACCATGTCCAAACGAGCAGAAGTTAACATTATATTTGCTCATATGAAGATTTAAGGTAATTCAGAGTTACACCATTACATAATATAATACAAAAAAATCAAGTTGTTCTATTCATTTGCAAAGTTTCTTGCTTCATAAGAATAATGAGGTTCAGTCTTTTGATAGCAATGTACTCCCCAAAGTTTTTTCTCAAAAAACAAAGAAACATTTTGACTCCATAATATAATGGTTGATTTGCAATTATTTATAAGTAATCCTGTCAATATATATAAAAGGTGAAAGAAAATGTGGTTGTAAGATTATTTATTGCAACTGTACAATGGAGTATGAAATTTCTATATCATTTAATGTGTTTCTACAATTGAAGTGTAAAATTTGTACCTAGGCAAGCAAGACCAGCAGCTGAGGAAGCCAGACCAGCGGCCGTTGGGAAATTGTTGTATGAAGCGATGTGCAGATGGAGGTTTTGCCAGTCTTCCTTCTTGATTTTGATGCCTTTCTTCTCATCCTCTACATCTTGGGCACGGGCACGAATTTCTCTCAAACAACTTTGGAACCTACCTCCTTGAAGAGATATCTCCTACACCAACCAGCATAAAACAAGACAAAAATCTAGTAATCAGAAAAGCTGAATGATTGATGAATTCTACCTCACATAGAACCTAAGCCTAAGGAAGGATCACTTTTGTGCAGCTCAAACTACAAACACGCATAACATGTAGATAATCATTAGCATTACCCTGAAGTCATCCATTTCTTCATGACAAAAGAGTTCCTATATGCATATAGGATTACAAATTGCTCCATATGATACTAGAAAAACTTTATTTTAGTTAACTTACCATCATTAGTTTTGGGACCAGAAGGTAAGCTTCTTTAATATCTTTTTCCTTGGAATCTTAAGTGCTTTCCGGATATTTCACAAACACAAATCTTAACTAGAGAAACCCATAACGTCTTCTATAGCCATTTTGATTGCTTTTCGCTACGGAATATTCCCAATTTCCCACTTAAAATTGGATTATCAGATGAGGTACTTCCCATATTCAAAATTGATACATATGCATGCATGCATTCACATATATATAGATGTGTATATAATCATAGTTGATGTAGCATCGATTCTCTCGAGAACCCGAAACAGTTTTCATCTCTGCGAATCAATTCTTGGGACGGAAGAGTACTCTGTTTTCTCCGAAGCAAAAGTACAATAAACAAATATATGTCCTCACAAGACTCTTAAACTTACAAAAATAAACAAGTATACGAAAACAATGAACAGGATAAACTAGTACCTTCCCGTTAAGCCACATGCGATCTTGATCAAAGCTAGGGCTAACAGAGACGGTAGTGGTGGTACAAAGGTGATTGGGATCGAGAGTAACACTGATACTGTCATTGATCGGCAATATCAATGTCTCATCCCTCTTCCCCCAGTATTTGATCACCGCTATGTTCGTCGGAGTCCTCGCCGTCACCATCGACACCCATTTCGCTGGTTCACCTCCCATCTTCTGCAATCGTTCTTCTCTCCAAATCAATCAAATCAAGAATCAAAGATCCGATGCCTAGAACAACTGGGAGATAGATTAGGCTTTTGGTGAATGAACTTGGCGTTGTACAGGTTGCTATGCGATGAATGTGGAGCTAATTTATATGGAGGTTTGGAAGAAACCCCCCAATGTTGACTCAGAGTTGATGAGCAGCAAGAGGAGTGTGGGTTTCTTTCTGCAAGTAGTCCTCCAGAGCAATGGACCCCCTTTTGAACAGTTGTTGACTAGTTTCGTTTTTTATACTTTGGCCACCTTAGTCTTAGTTATTTGAATTTGTGGTCACCATAGTTATATTTTTTTCAGGATCTAACCACTTATTTAACGAGGTTGTTATTTGACTCCATTCAGTATAAAAGGATCGACTTGTAAGTGCAAAAACAGTAATATAAGAACACTGTAATTATCTGATCAAACAAAAAGAAACACAAACGATGCGTTACTAAAACATCTGTGATGAAATTAATAGACCATGATAAATACTGATTCCTACATAAATAAATTTGTGTAAAAACACCTCAGAACATTTTGATCAGATAAAATATATTTTGCTTTTTAATGGAAAATGTAATAAATATTTTATTCTAATTAATAAAAGTCTTGTGTGTCATTGTAGAATTTTGGTTCTAATTATTTTAGCCCTGTTGCTTAGACTGGTTGGTAGGTGGCTTGTCCCATTCAAAATATTGGTGCCCATTTTTGACATTTTCAAAAAACAAAAGCGATTGAGGATATTTGGATTTTATATTTTAGATTATCTTTTTTGGTAATTAAATACTGAAAATTTGTCATACTCGTAATGTTTATTTTCATTTGTGAAACAATGCATCTGAATGTATATGTTTTACGTTCACATTTTTAAAATGGAAAACAAAAAGAACTGAAAATATACATTGAAAATAATCACATTGTGAATCAATAATTTAATTTTACGATGTGTTGTTTCACAATATGAAACAACATACGAAAACGGCCTCTCACGGTTCTTAATATTTTTATGGTTCTCATTTTATTAGCTTTACATATATATATATATATATATATATATATATATATATATATATGTGTGTGTGTGTGT
>NC_037528.1:6935971-6965144 GCF_001531365.2 Cynara cardunculus var. scolymus
ATGAACGGATTTAAGAGTTTTAAGAGTTTAAGAAGTTTTTAAGAGTTTTAGCCAAATGCTTTATAATATAGTATAGATATTGAAAACAATTTATATTTATCGAAAAAATCTAAAATTAAAATAAATAAATAAAACGTTACCTTTTATGGTATTCGGATTTCTTTTAGAATATCTCTTGAGATTATGAAGAAAAAAATGAATAATTTTGAGGGAAAGAAAAAGATTATATTTCTATGGTATCTTTAAAATCGATTTATTTATTGAAAATTATTATTATTTTGGTATTTAAAAAAAAACGAGAAAATCAGTTGAAAGTTTAAAGAACCGATGGTTCATACAGAATAGAACAAAGAAGTTGCAATAAAAAATTGTAACTCTTCCATCAAAAATAATGAGGGTCCGTTGTGTACGTGAACAGCACTAGACTCGATAATATTGAACGGTCGAAAATGATGCAGGTGGATGAAAAATTTTATTTTGACATAAATAGTTTAGCATTTTATCAATATAGCGGGATAGAAAAAAAGTCTGATTTTCATACTGTCATACCCCGTTTTATCATGCATACCAACGCACAATGAAGTAACTTTCTTACCACGGTACTTGTATCATATAGGTTTGTTGTAAACTAATCATTATATTTAGAGTTCATCTACCAAATGCTTATCGTTAAGAATCACCACCTTCACTCGACCATCAAAATGGAACGTTGGTATACATTTTTATTACCTAGTAAGCACTTACCATGTAAGATTCTCGGTCATTGTTATGCTTCTTAGCATATAAGATTTACGGTCCTTGTCATGTTTTCATGTCAGCAGCACCCGAACCATATCCTGACCGAGACTGGTTAAAGAGTCGTATGCGATGAAATAAAAGTGTAACCTACTCCATGACCAAAATACTCTTCATCATTGATCAGTAAATTGAAAATGCGCACAAGAAGAGCCTGTAAAAATTTTGCCAACATCAAATTAACATGTTTCCTCTCTGGATTCCTATCAAAATTTGCAAACTTCAAAAATCTAATCCTCATCAGAATCAGGTTCCACATCAACAATATCAGGTATCTCATCCATCAGTTTGTCATCAACACCCAATGCAAACATGAACTCCTTACCTCCCTCCGAACCCACTACTGTTACAAAGCTTCTTCCTGTCGCTGTCTCCAGATCACCGCCGGAGGCGTCCTTGGCTGCTGTCATCTCGGTTTCCATGTCGGATGCATGATGATCGGCTGTTTGACTTGGAATGTCAGACTGCTTATTGATTTCTTCAACCAGAATTCCCTTTCCTTTCTCTTCAGGAACTTTGGAACCAGATGGGCCCTCGAAGGAGACAAGCGGTTCCGCTGGTGTTGATGTTTTCTCTACCGTGTTCTTTTCTTGCTGAATTTCAGGCGCATTGCTTCCGTCAACATCTTTTACCCATTTTTCATACAGATCATCCTCTTCCGATTCAGGGTACTCGAGTCCATTTCTGGATGTGCCACCTGAATATAGGTGGTGTTTCTGAGCACCAGAATATGTGTTGTTATCCATAAAACTGTCTTTTACCCCATTAACAGGGTAGTCGATGGAAGATGCAATATCTATCAGCGGAAGGGCCCTTGGATGTATCAGAACTTCCAACGTCAATAAGGCGTGTGCACAGAACTCTGCAACTTTTGTTCCTGTTTCTTGCATACCTGCACATGTTTTCTTAGAGATGAATTATACATAGCAAAAGAAGCAATACAATAAATCGAAACACTCTAATTGGCAACTGGAGTTTTTTGTTCTGTATTCTGTTTTCTGCCGAATTGAAGCATTTTCTTATCGGCGTTTAAGCAAGTATGATGGTTGTCTAGAAAAGAAGTGTCAAATATGATGGTTTGAAAAGCTAATCTCTCTTTATTTTCCATTGTGGATGGAAATAAGTTGATATTATAAATGAACTTTGCTAACAAATAAAGTCAAAATATTGAGGATTTTGAAATACAACGATACCTCTATGGAAAAGCTCAAGACCCTGGGCCAGATATGGAGGGCGAATACGACCAGGGGAAAGAAGGGACGCCAAAAGTGCACGTAAAGAAGCAAGCTGGAAATCAGCCCAACTAGAGCTACTGTCGTGTAGGGTGTAAACGTTATTTGCTTGTTTTGTCCATCCACCTTTACAAGCATCTGTAGATACAGTTATGAGAAGCACGTCAACATTTGACCTCCATCTCTCAGATCTCAATGCACCACCCTGCCAAAATCAGTATTATCATCAATCTATAGTTTGGATCAAAGGCCAATAACAAAAAAAAAATTATGGGACAATAAATCAAATAAAATTAAAGCACATATGATCATCAAACAGTATATACATACACACACATGTCTAAAACATGAATCAACTGCACTAATTGATCTGAACAAGGCAGATGTATGATCAACTGGTGACTAGTAGCTTCTAAAGAATCAAGACTCCACTAAAAAATTACTTGAAATTGACTCGGATAACCTTCTAGAAACATGAACCTGTGTGCATATAGATGCAATAGCACATGTTGAGATAGCTACCGAGAGAATTTAATGGATTTTTATGACTAAACATGAAATAGAAATGGTTTCATGGAATACGAAAACATACCACGGTTAGAAGTGTTTCTAGTGCCTCAAGTGCAGCAATCTTCACAGAAATTGGAGTATGGTTTTTGTGTAAACTAGATGTTTGAGGTTGATTTCCAAAAGATGTTATTGTCATATCATGCTTCCTTTTCTTTTGCATAGGCTGAGGCACTGCCTCAGATGTTTTTAAGACTGGATTAGAACATGCTTCACCACCATGATGACCGACTGAATCCAGATCAACAGAAGCGTTACTTACAACATCTTCAGCTAGGTACATTGTTATCCCTGCTCCATTGCACAACGACAATCATGATCATTGCCTCAATACTTTGTTAATTACACACAGCCACATTGCAAACTCCATAGAAAATATAGTGAAATGGGAAGTAACTCACACCCCAATTAGAAACAATTTCACAGGGAAAAAAGAGTTTTGTGTTACGAGAATTTTATTTTCAATCTCACAAGCATAATGACTAAAGCTGAGAGACAAAACGGCTCATGTCTACAATGTTATAGTCATTTTTGACATTGTTTATCTTCTAAAAGACTGATCTGGTTATTATTTATTGTTAAACATTTTAAAAGGTCGTAAAGGTTCAATCCAAATAGAAACAGAGAAATTGGTTTTAAGAAATACCGAGAGAAAATGTGGGTGCAAAGATGAATGAACTTGTTGCTGAAACTATACAGTCATGCAGTGACGTTATTAAACGAAAGGATAGTTAAAAGCATACCAACCCCCATGGACATCAGCATCAACTTAATGAGGGCATAGACTTTTATCCTAAGTTCCGGTAATGCACATCTCCTGAAATACTCCGTTACGAGTCGAACAATATGTGCAGCATGTGGAAACAGTTGACTGCAAAGGAAAAAGAACATTGCATAACATGAACAACCACCACAAATCCAAATGAGATTTACATGAAGCAAGTTATAACAAGTGTCATAGCACTTGAAATAGGTAAACATGTTGGCAAGACTAAGAAATAGACAAGCAGAAGATATATGTTTATACAAGAAATGGAAGCTCAACAAAAGACTAAAGATCCATAGTATTATAAAATAGCAGTTAAACTTTCCACCTATCAATTGGTTTTTTGTTACAAACAAACGATTGTTCTTGCAAAAAGTGCAAGAAAAATGTTTGGGGGAAATTGTGGAAATGTAAATGCCAAAATAAAGAACATCTTGGCATTTTATGTCCAAAATCGTTGAATCCAGCAAGATACAATGATTTTTAGCATTTTTGCAAGAATGATGTGTTGTGTAAAAGTGAGTGATTATGATAATTAAAAAGGTTAGTAGCTCTCATAAAATGGGATGAAAATCTACAACGAGTGCACTCCATAGTTTTATAAGATATCTGCAACCACCAAAATCTAAAAATCAACTGTCTACCATCACAGTTCATGTACAGCACGAACGTCATGGAATTTCAAAAAATATCACTGGGGGAGGTACAGGTTTGACTATGACAATATATCCAATGATGTCAAGTTTCCGCAGAAATCTCAGATTAACTGATATATTCTTGGGCATAGATGAAGAAATAAGTTAGACCTGGGGCGATCATGTAAGAAATCTACAGCGATGAAAGCAGGTGTGAGATTTACAAAAAACCGGGAAGGCACCATCAGAGTAAATGGAAACTTTGTACTGTTCCCAAGCAAACAAAATAACACGATGAAGATAAATGTAAGCATAAGCTATTTGTACACTTTTGGCATATCAGCAAGTGATAAGCCTCCAGAGCCATTTGATAACAGTTTGATACTCAGTTCAGCATATTTTACAATTACAATCTACAAGTCAAATTGTCCTTCAAGGAGCTAATCCGTGATTCAGTGATTCCTACATAATAAAAATTGCTGGAAGAACAAAATTAATGGTGTTATTACCAAATTTCAGAGAAGAGGATATTTGTATCTTTTGGAATGAAGTATATTACGCTAAATACAAATAACAACATGAAATATGCTCCTTTACATGAAGAGGAAGTATGCCATGATCAAACATATTAAGCAAACACAGACAAGATAGCACCTTTTTCAGACAAGCATATTAGCCACTTTCCTTATTACTTAAGAACATAACTAAAAATAATTGACTCCGATCCATTATCTTTTTTCTCCTTGCAATCACTGAAATCACATGCTCCATCATAAACAATACTAATACCTAAAGGATAAAGAAAGAGTTCACCTGCGTGCTTCCTTGACAATACCACATAGGATTTCCAAACTATATGAATGCTGAACTGGGAGTTCAGTACAAATACATTCCTGTTGCATTGCAGTCATGATGGGGTACAAGGTGTGTGGCAAGGAACCGTCCACCATCAGCACTCTTCCAGCAAGCATTAATAATGACCTAACAGGAACTTTGATCTATGATTGAAACAAATGGAACTCCAAATAAGTTACCCCTTTAGCTTAATTGAAGGTGAACATAACATATAAATAGTTGAAGCTACCTGAACAGGATAAGAAGTTCTAAGCATTGTAGAACAACAGAGCATCAGTGCTGATATACTAGGCATAAAGAGTCGTTCTGGCCTCGTTGCCTTGTTAGAAATGTCTAATATTGTTAGGCCTCCAAGAGGAGGTGGGGGTTCTTTTCCTGGAGGGACCAATGCCCGCATGGCTTCATTGGTTGTAGTTTCTGCAGTGTGTGCACATAACATTGTAAGTACTGCCGACGTAATCAACATCACCAAATAACTCTCCATCTACTTACCTTCTTCCAAACCTTGGAGTGAATCATTCAAAAGGAGATTTATTGCTAGCAAGATCTTCTGCATCATCAACGACCAGCTATCTTCGTCCCCTCTCGATTTTGGGAGTAAAGATAAGCAAAGAGCAAGTTTCTGGTCAAAGCAGAAAGTACTTCAGAATTTTTTGTCAACAGTAACCTATTAAATGTTGAAGCATATAAAATAGGTCTCACCTTCAACATATTAGCATTGCATTTCCCAGACATAAGCTTTGTAACAATAGCAGCTTCAGCCTGCGGAACAAATTTTCCATACCCAGCTCAATTTTCAGAAATTGACCAAGAACCATTGTTTATTGAAAAAGCATCTCGTTTGTTGTAGTCTTTTAGGATAAAAGAAAAGGAATTTTTATATTTACTACAAACACTATGGTCAGTCAGCAAAGTTGTAACTGAGAACAGCCTGTGTTAAAGCCAAATTGGCTGAATAATAAAGATAGTAAGTGACCAATAATGTATATTAACAAATCAGTATATCCAATGAACTTGTCATTACATATATTCTACAGCTGTCCTAATGCATCAGCCAATAATTTTTGGTTGCTAATGTTACCATCTTCACAACTTTTCTATTAGATCATAATGACAAATGTAACGCCGTACAAGTAAATGATATTGTAAACGATAAAATGTCTTAGTTGCAGATTTCTACTAATAGTAATATTGCAAGTTGCATAAGGTGAAAGGCAAAAATAGAGAATTTATTGAACTGCTAAGACTAAATAGCTCTGTATTTCCTAATTCCTTATTCTCCATGGGATAGTTCAGATACAAAGAAGTATTCATGTGCTAGAATAAAGATCATTGATTCATTGTACACACTTAGCAAAAGATCCGATAACTTACTGAATCATAGTTCTTCTGGACAGAAGATGGAAAGAAATTCAAAATGGTGCATAACAAAGGAACAGCACCTTCCTGCATAAAAGGAGCAATCAGATAGCCATTGGTAACTAGAAGCCAGTACAGCTATAGCCTATCATTCTTGAAGATAAAAATGTTCAAACATATAGCAGGTACCAATCAAACGAATAATTTAAGCAACAAAAACATATATAAATCAGAGAGTAGCATGTATAGTAATACAACCAAGCACATGCCAGGGACTGATTGTAAAGAAGGAATTATAAACACCTCAATGGTACATATACCCCACAGAAACAAATATACACATAAGGAAGCTGCTCCATAAATTATGTTAGAGCGGCCCCCTTTGGCTCCAATGCATCAATGTCCATCCATTTTATGACATGCCATTTTTCTAAGAAAATGCTACAAGACAATTATTACACATAAAAGGAAGAGCTGACATACATATAACAGACCCTGCTTCTTATATTACCAACAACTATGACACACATAAGTTGCATAGATGCTCACAAGATTTGGTTTCTCATTGACGAATGAGAAAGC
This sequence comes from Cynara cardunculus var. scolymus, assembly GCF_001531365.2. Lineage (NCBI taxonomy): Eukaryota > Viridiplantae > Streptophyta > Magnoliopsida > Asterales > Asteraceae > Cynara > Cynara cardunculus. Next base: position 6,942,763 of record NC_037528.1, read on the forward strand.
TACCAATAAGCAAAAAGCTTGGGTGAGGGAGTACACTTTAGAATAAAGTGAAGATTATTGGATGAGTAATTGCAAAGTAAATAAATCTTCTTTAATGACTACCAAGTTCCGAGTGCATGCAGTTGGTATTAGCTGCTAAAGCATAAAAATAAGAAATAAATAACTCTGAACATGGTAGTACCAAAAACACATACAGCATCTGAGCTATCCTCATGCATCAGCTTTAAAACTGGCTGAAGAAGTTTTGCAGCATGTGAAGCTCCATCTTTCTTCATATTCGGAAACCCACCCAACCTAGTTCAGAGGGATTAATATCAGACATGAGGATGAAAAGAAAGTCAGATATAAAGCGAGCATATTTTTTTATGAAACAGGATGTGCTTCAGATGTGCAACAGTGGTAAGCTCATTTATTTTTTCCCATTTCTGAGTCCTGATAAGTTAGGCACTGTAATGAGATCACACTGCACTTTCAAATTAAGATGGTCATGGAAAGTAACTAGAAAAAATTCATATCCGCAAAATGATAGGACCAGACAGGCACAGGTAGCTTGACCACCTTGACTGTCAATGTAAACAAAAGGGGCCTTAGTGTAAAGGGCCAGAAAGCAGCCTCTTACTAGAGAAATCAGATGCCACACAAACACAGAAAAGTTGACATCTTGGTGCCTCATGTCTAAAAACCTAAGCATAGATGGAATTAAATGCTAGCTCATAGAACAATATATGATTTTCCGAAATGGCACACTACTCAGTCTCATCCTTTCTTTCTAAAATTTGGTCAACAATAACAGCAAACTCTGAATTCAGAAAGTTATCCTAAAGTCGGAGTTGCTGCAACCGCTTGGTTTAACATTGTCATAGAATCACGCTGATTAGGATCAATAGCTCTCAAGCATAACCATACCCAGTCAAGTGTCTGTTTGGCCATTACATGAAGTTGAACAAGCTGACAGGCCTATTCCTTATGGTGGCGTTGGTGCACAGACTGTATGGGACAGAAAAGGACAGGACTGACTGGACTAAAAACATTGCATTAGAACAGAATACATAATAAAAGCACTCGTTGCCAGTTTTTGTTAGAGTGTCGGTTGGTAAGGAACCACTGTACGTTACAAAATGCAAAAAGAATGTGGTTGTACAGAGCGTACAAAAATGGAAAAAATATTCATTTAACGGATTTACAAAACACACCATCATACTACTTAAATGGTAAAACAAACACTACAATTGACCAAAAAAAGTAACAAAGCTAAACAATCATTAATGAATTTCATCCATATGACACAAAATTTATACAAATAATTACATTGTAGACATGCTAAATTTCATAATTGTGTTATCCTTTCACTGTCTCATCATAACTTCTAGTTCTCAACCTGAATAACCGTAACATTAGTGAAAAAATTGGCACCATCAACTTAAAGCTCAATTTCTAAACTTTAACATGCTTATGGTTTGAGTAAAGTATAAAAATATACCTTGTAAGAAGATCTGATATCGAGACACAACAAGCAGCCTTCACAAAGTGAGATTCTGCAGGAGGCTGATGCAAGATTTAAAATTTGTGTTAGATGACTTAGATCCAAAAAGGAAGGTTTCTGTAGCCACAAAGAACATCAACTTATAACAATCTTCAGTCAGACCAATTTTAAGTCTTACCTTTAGCTTTCAATCTAGACAATAAGGTTCACACAATCATGTAAAGGACGAAGCATGGATATTGAAATAGGTAGTCTAGGAAATATTAGGAATATGCCAAAAAAATTGGGATGCACCAAATATTTATTTTTATCTTCTTTGATGTTTGATTTTTCCAGATACGTAGGATACATTAAGGACGTATCATGTGTTCTTGGTGTTGGTGTTCCGCAAGGAACTAGATCATCCAAGGTCATACTTGTTTTTTGTTGTTTGCTTCATGAGGATGTGTGCTATCGAATTGTTGAATGGACTAAAAAGTAGCGAAGTCATAACCGACTATCCAATAATTGCAAGCAAATTTGGCATGAAATAAGTCAAATGAAAAGAAAAATTTTCAAACGATAAACAAAAATAATCCCATAGCACCGCCATAATTTGCAATAAGTAATTTGATGATAGTTAAAGAGGTTCTTAAGAGATCACTCCATTAGTATCCTACTGTTCAGGAAAGACAGTTTCAACTTCCAACTTGCAATGCAAGATAAATAGAGATGAACAAAAAGCGCACGCCACGAGTCAATATGTGATGTGGATTGTTGGAGTTGGCTTTAAATGAGTACAACAAGCACATGTGTGTTGATGTTTTCAGGTTACCTTTCCTCGTGAAATTTTTAACCATATTTTCTACTTGGAAACAGTCATCAAGATGGTGTAACAACAGTTCATTATCGGCTTATATCAGTTTGAACTTTTCTATACCATTTGAGTTTTGCATTCCACAAAATGGCCAAGCAAAATCTGTAATTTGAACAGTTTAAGCTTTAAAATGAACCAACAGAACAGTACTAAGCAGATAGCAGAGGTATCTTAAATACTTCAAAAGAGCTCCAAAGCTTCTTAGTACATAGTTTTGTCCAGTAATTGTGTTTCATTGGTGGTCATGCCAAATCGATACACCCGTGCATAAAATAATTATATAAAAAACAGAACTATATGTCAGCCACTCCAATAAAATCAAATTCTAACTCTTCCCCCTCCATCTATCATTCAAAATCCAATCAGATCTTATACTGTTTTTGACTAAATTCTTCAGAGTTGTTCAGAATATTAATATTGTGACATTGTGCAAAACTGTTAATCTTCGAAATTCCAAGATAGTTGGCAACATTGACTAAACCCAACCACGGACATTACAGCCACCTAAACCAAACCAAGTCAAACTAACCCAGTGAATCTCAGTATCTCACACAAAGCTAGGGTCCAGCGTTAGGACTTATGCAGGCCTTGCTTCTACCCCAAGGGGTAAAGAGATTGTTTCCATGACATTACAGCACCTATAAACATAAATATTCATCATAATAGAAAAGCAGAATAAAATCTAATTACCTGAAGATGTGAAAGCAACTTCTGAAACCAAACAGAGTAAGATGCAAGGAACCGCTCGGAACTGCATTCTTCACAAGTCATCCCTAACAAACATATTCCAGCCCAGCATTTATCTGGCTACACCACATTTTAAGTATATTCAGATCAGCAGTTCTGAAACTATAAACTAGATAAAAACTATCACGTTATTAGATTTGCTCTTATTAGCTGGTAGAAATAAACTGTAATAACTTTAGAGCTACCTGTATTCTCTAGGATTAGATAAACCATATATCTCATAAGAGTAACGCAGAAGTCTAAGCAAGACAAGTTTTATTTCAACAACGAAAGCATATATATATTCATATTATTATACTACACCCTTTCAGCCCATAAGCAAATAAAGTAATTAAAAGGCATTTAGTTTGTCCAGGAACAAATGAGTGAAACGAATTTTTGTGGTCTTATGAGACCAATTTACATCCTGTGTTTTCTGGTAGTTGATGACCCTATGTGCTAACTGGGAATTCAATAACTTTACATTATGATTCCAAGACAATTTGTCTCGCAATCATCATTTTTTGCTAAAACTGACTCGCTAAAGTTAACATGCGTTTATACTAAATTTCACCCAATATATATCACTATCTTATAGAAAATACATCTTAAACGCATCTTTGAAGATATTTAATATTAAACTTTAATCGATTTCTTCGTCTAGAATATTATTCTAGTGATTTACACATCAAAACCCCTTAAATTGTGCTTTTCATTACCATTCCTTTATGTGGGGTGAAGGAGGTCTCGGTTTCACCTTCACAAGGAAGTCCAACTTTTACCACATAATGCGATTAAAAAAGCAGAACTTCTATTGCAGATTGAATTGAAACTTACCATGTTGCTACATACAAGCATGAGCAAGCGGTCGACCCACAAATCAACCGCAGATTTCCATTTCTCGATCAATTTTTTGTTATCAGCAGATGGCACAACGCGTTCAGACAACAATTCATGAGTTTTGATTGCAGAGACAACGTGTGAGAGCTCTAATGGATTACGCAACTGCTGTTTCTCATCGGGGATGTGTTCTTTGATAAGTGAACGTAGAAGTCTAGGCTTTAGAGCGACGTCATACATGTTCCGAACATGATCAAATGCCGCCATTACTGTGAGACCTCTTCCTCGACCTCTACAGCTCTCTGAACTCTGAGGTTTAGGGAAAGAGGACTAGGGTTTAACTAAGAAAGCGTTTTTGTTGGGGTATGGAAATGGAAATGGAAATGGAAATGGAAATATTTGAAATAAAACTAAATTTTACACCTAGACTACCTCCATAAACGTTATTTTACATATTGGACCTTCATTTAATTCTAATTTACATCATTTGTATTGTTTTAATAACAACTTATAACTTAATATAAAAAAAATAGTTATTTATGAGACGTACAATGGCTTTGTAGAAGCGTAGAAAGCGTGACAGTCAAAGCGAAAAAACGGGATAGGTCAAGGAGGTAATGAAATGAGCAATTGATATTGAATACAACAGTTTTAGGTATTTTTAGTTATGTAACTTTTGATATTGGTTATTGAAGACACAAGACTAAGGGTTGTTTGGTAACTGTTGAATGGTTTGATGTAAAATGATTGAGTGGTCAGAATGATTAAGAGACTCTCATGATATAGTTCAAAATGAAGTATAATTATTTGGTAGTTGTTTACAATGAAATTAGGACACTGAATGGTTAAGGGATGCTTATGATGCAAAATCATCCAGATGATTTTAAAACCATTAAGAGACAACATTTTTTTTACCAAACAAGATTCACATTTTAGCAACTCAGAAGTTGACTCTTAATGAAACTATTAAAAAGTAAACAAACAAATTTTAGAATTTATTTGAATATATTTCTGGAATTCGTAAGTGGAACATTGAAATATTTGTGACAAATTACCTATTTCATCGTCAACATTTGACCTTAAAAAGTATTTTTATTTATCGATGTTTATTTATAATTAATAATAATAAATAACAATTAATATTAATCAGAGTTATAATTGAAAAAAGTGACAAAATGTTCATAAAACATTATTCCAACCAACATTTCAATAAAGTAGCTTATGTCAATCCAAACAATAACTTAAAAAATACGGTAAATTATGATTGTCAAACAATGTCTAGTCTTGTTGAGTATGATGTCATAACTTTACATATAAAAAAAATGTTTATTTTAATTTTTTAAGGGAAACGTTCAAAAACGCCAATAAACTTTTGGACAATTTTATTAAAATAAATTAATCATTGGACTTTCTAAAACAGGTCAAATACATCATTTTGACCTATAAAATCGATTAATTTGGTAAAATCACTGGAAAATTCCGAAAAGACCCAACAGACTTTCATATCTTGATCGATTATGTCCCTAGATATTTCGATAATGTATAAATCCGGGAAAAAAAACACCACTTGCAGCTCTTGTTGTGTGGTAACGAGCACCACCTACAACACCCATCGCGAGGTTATCCACCACTCTCCTCCAGACGTCTTGAGGCAATGCTTTAAAGACATGGTTGTTTGATCAACCTTGGTTTTTGGAAAACATGCTACCCGAACATCTCTCTTCGTATACACTCTCGTCGCATCATCTAACACCGTAAAAAAACCGAACCCCCATCTCCATATTTATTGATGCGAGAGCAAGAAAGACCAAAAATAAGAAGAGAAGAAGATAGGAGGGGAAAAGACGAACCTGAGATGACTAGGCAACTTTGACAGTGGTATCTGATGTTGGGAATAAAATGCTCGGGCTGCTATTGGAACAACTGGTGGATAGAATAGGGTTTTCCATCTGATCCTTTTTTTTTAATCTTTAACCTTATTTACCACCATTCCGGTTATAGGTACACCTTTTGTAAATAAAAGGTTATATATATATCTGTCCAAGTCTTTTTTTTTTCAATCAAAAAAATTGACCAATAAATTAATCAATTAAAAATAAAAAGTCCGTTGGGCTTTTATAGATTTTTCCCATATTTTAAGCACATACATATGTATGCTGCGATATTTCTACATGATTTCAGTTTCTTGTGTGTAGCTCAGTTGGTAAAGGAATAAACATTTTTGCCAAAATGCAGGACATGTCATAGGTTCGATCACCCTCCCTTCCACTAACATCAACCATTAAGTAAACCAAAAGAAATGTTTCCTTACATTGGTATTCTTGAAAATAGGTTTTTATATAATATCGATTGAAGTTACCAGTAATCAACTTTATACCGAAATTTCCATAGGATTTCAATTAAATGCTTGTGGTAAAAATTACGAATTGTATATTTATATTCTCAATATCCAATTGATTATTTTATTTATTTAATTTTAATGAAATTAATTTACAATTTAAAAGAACAACACGATAAAACATAAGTAATTTATATGTTACTCAAGTTACTTATAACTAATAGATAATAATTTATATTAAATAATTTAATTAGAATAAAATAACTAATATATTTTTATTTATTTTTAGTTGTTGGGGATAGTTGGTGGAGTGATGATGGTCATGGTCCTTTAGACTTGCCATGCCTTCATAATTAACTTTCACCCTTCTTCACATTAAACCATATAATTTCCATGGGACCTATTTCTAAAGTTACGCCTTTCGCTTTTTACTTCAATAATTTCGGTTCAAGTGTTTCGCTCATAAAAAAACGTAAATAAAAACCAAAAAAATATATTTGGAACTGTAACAAATATTGTATATTTATATGAAACATACAATGTTATTTATACAGAATACAACATCGGGTATGATGAGTCTTCGAGAGGGGTGTTTGTAACATATCACATTGCTGATCATAGGGAGGAAGATTATGGGTAGACCTGACGAGGACGTCAAAAGTTTAAGTGGGAAAATTTGTAACAACTCGTCTCACATAGATAGAAAATGAGATTTGTGAGTTTCTTATAAGTTTCAAGTTATGGACAACAAATAACTCCCACCGTGTTTTAAGTCGGTCTTAAATGTGGGAATTTATTCTTTCGGATATATCGTGCTCAGAAGCCAACACCACCCATTAAAATTTTCACGTTTTGACTCGAACATCTTTTGGTACATCATCTCACTTGTCTAACCTAGTCATTTTGTCAATTCTAATTAAATTCTTTCATTCATTGCACCAAACCAGTTGAATCACTCTCACACTGTCATTATAAAATGTGTTCTTTTATAGTTTTTGATAACAAAAATAACACACCAAACTAATTACATATATACAAATATATACACATATAGGGGATTAATCAAATGAGAACTATTTTGTTTGTGGCAACCGTAAGATCCAATCTCAACCAATCATTTAATATATTGATTATTCTTTTCTAAATCAATGCAAAAGGGCATGTTAGTAAATTACTAAATTTAGATTAAATATTTATTTATTAATTACATACGTTTCAAACTTCCAATTAATTTTAATTTTACATTCATAAATTATTACATGAAACCATAATCTTTTGGGTAACACATTAAACCACAATTTTTTTACCACAATGTAACACAACATCTTGTGTTACCTAATACACTATTGGTATTGTAACACCTTGTCCCGCATCAATAACTATTGGAATTTGTAGCCTCTTATGACTTATGAGTTCTTGGTTGTAGGTTACCAAAGAATTCTCATCATGGGTTAGTGGTTTGGGTAGCACATGAGACCAATTTTTTTTAACCATAGTGTAACACAACATGTTCAATCAAAGCCTAAAAATTGTTTTCCACCTCTTCTCGCACAACCAACAGGATCTTTTGTGTTTTTTGTTTTGATTTGATGAAATGTAATTTTAGAAGATTAACGGATTTCTAGGACGCTCAAGTAATCCCATTAAATTAAATTTTTTTGACTCTTTTTCCCTTATTTACATACTCACATTAAATATTGGAGAGTTATTTTTGAAATTTCAGCAATTAATTATTCTTTTATTTTCAACCATTTATTATTAATTTGTGTGGTTGAGATCGGTTCTCACTGTTACCACAAACAACTCAGTTATTCCTTGAATAAGCCTCTACACATATATTTGTTCTATACATAACAATTTTTTTGGAGGAAATGAATATCTTTCTAACAGCGTTACAACGACATCTGACCCGACCTTTAAAACTAATAATTATAAAAAGTAAGACCCATTACCCTTATTTCTCCGAGTACCGATGAATACCACGCCATGTTAAATGAGCAAGTGTTTGTCGTGTCTAGACCATGAAAATTGTTCGCCGATAATCTATAAACCTTAAAAACATATATTTTTTCACAGTTTTAATCGATACATCCATCTCTTAAAAAAATTACAATAATTCAATATTTGACATAAATGTACACATATCCCAACATTCATGATTGATGGTAGTCCATTTTCCCGCAAGTCATGCCTAAATTGAACAAAATTTGGTCCAACTTTTTACAAAGTGTCCCTACTTGCAAATTCTTGCTTTGCCCTCTCTATATACCTCCATTTCTACTTCTTGTTTTCTTTTAACATTTGCAATGGCTTCCTCTTCCTTCTTTTTGTGCTTCTTTGCCTTCTCGTTGCTATTAATTAGTCTCTTTAAATCGACTAACTCGTCGAAACTCGAGGTTGAGGAGTTGTCATGGCTCGATGACGAGGAGGACGAGGAGATCAACATGGTCCAGAGCCGTCACGATTCACTACGAAAATGTGATTTTGGGTCGGGAAAATGGGTGTACGATCAGACTTATCCGCTTTATGATGCGGCCACTTGCCCGTATCTTAGTACGAGGGTTACTTGTCGGAAAAACGGGAGGCCGGATTCCGATTACGAGAAATGGAGATGGAAACCGCATGGTTGCTCCATTCCTAGGTATGTATTTCAATTCGTTAGGGGGGGAAATCTTATGGTTAGCCATTACGGGTGTTACTGAATCGAGCATTTAACAAGCTGCTCGATCTTGAGTTTCGTAATTCTCCAACTCGAGTTAATCTCAAACATAAATAGAGCTGGTTTAAATTAATTAATGAGTCAAGCTCCATAACACCAACATTTGACTCGGCTCGTGCTAATAGGTTTGATGCATTGGAGTTTCTTGGAAAGATGAGAAGGAAAAGAATAATGCTAGTTGGTGACTCTATAATGAGAAACCAATGGGAGTCTCTTGTTTGCTTGGTCGAATCCGTCGTTCCCACCGATCGTAAAACCGTCACGTATGCCGGCCCTACCATGGCCTTCCATGCCCTCGTGAGCCCATTCTACTTGAAACCTTGTTTTAACTCGGCGTACAAAAAAAAAATAGTCTTATCATGTCTCTCTAATACGCTGATAACAAAGTTGTACTGTACAACCAGTTGATGCATATATACCAAGGGTATACATCAATAAGTTGTATCAGATAAAGGTACAATTTAGACATTTTTAGCGTATCAACACATGCATCAATGTTCATATCGTATGAATCATTAACGTATGTATTTATTTGCTGTACAAATATGACGTAGACGGAAACAAGGGTTGTACCTTACGCTTTGTTTATTGTACAGGATTTTGAGACATCAATTGAATTTTGTTGGGCTCCACTTCTAGTTGAACTGAAGAGAGGGCCTGGAAACAAGAGGATTTTACATCTAGATTTGATAGAAGAGAATGGCAAGTACTGGAGAGCTGCTGACGTGTTGGTTTTTGATTCGGCACATTGGTGGACCCACTCAGACAAATGGACCTCGTAAGGAACAACAGATCGATTAATGCATTAATGATTTGTACATTATAATTCGTTATCCTAATCAATGTTTTCCAGGTGGGATTTGCTAATGGAGGGAAACCATATATCGCGAGATATGAACCGAATGGTTGCATACCAAAGAGGGCTTCGGACATGGGCAAAATGGGTCGATTTGAACCTGGATCCACGTCAATCTCGAGTCATATTTCGTAGCATGTCACCTCGACATAACAGGTGTGTACAACATAACTTACTGTAACGTTTTTAGATAGATTGCATAACAAAGTTGTCTTTATAACCGTAAGTATCATGAAGTGATGCATTTGAATTGTAAAGAATAAAACCATACATTTGTGGTTGTACCTTACGCAAAAAAAGTTGCACAGGGACAATGGATGGAAGTGCTACAAGCAAAGGGAACCATTGGGGTATGCTAGTCACCCTCATATACCAGAAGAGATGATGATTCTAAAAGGTGTGCTCAAAAGAATGAGATTTCAGGTTTATCTGGAAGATATAACCGCGATGTCAGCACTGCGAAGAGACGGCCACCCATCGGTTTACGCACAATCTGGTAGCGGTGGAGACGAGAAGCAGCACCGCACTGGCCACGGTTCGGCTGATTGCAGCCATTGGTGCCTGCCCGGGGTTCCTGATATCTGGAACGAAGTGCTAAATGCCATGCTTTGAAAACTTGATTAGATCAAGCTGATGTTCCATTAGGTTAATGAAGATTGTGTTTTCTAATGGTTTGTTTGGATCGTAACTTTCTCCAGTTAGTAGTCAGCTATTTAGTTGGTTTATTTTGCGTGTCTCGAGTTCTCAATACCGACCTACGGTTTAAATTTCTATTGAACTGCAAACCAAATCCTCCCAACTTCATGTCACAACGCTTCATCCACAACAAAATCAATTACTTGTGAAAATTTGCCTCGTCCAAGATACACTCCTTTTCTTAACAAAAAAAAACTAATTGTGGAATTATGTCAAATTATTTTTTAAGAGCTTTAAAGAAGAGAAGAGAGTTTCAACATTTATTGAAGAAAAACTGTTATAGTCTAACCAATGCGGAACTGTAATAGCCCTAAAGCACTCTTTCTTCTTTCTTTTCTTTGCTTGTTTGCTTCTTTCTGTCCTCATTCTTGCATCTAGGAAAATGAGACAACTACCTCTTGACTTTCAACCTACGTACCTTGTAACGTAGGATAGACAAGCAGATATTGCTCTGGAGTGTCAAGGTTGGGTTAAAAGAGTACAAATTGCTCTACAATGTCGTGCTATAGTGTGTTATAGAGATGATCATTTGCGGCCTAACTTGTTTTTTTGTCCAACGGGCTTAATATTGTAACAAAATCTTTTTTTCGGGCTTGACAACTTGCCATTGCTCGCCCTATAAATGGGCCAGGCTTGCCCATGATCTAACGGGCCTAAAAAGTGTAACTCCTAGTTAACAAATGCGAAACCAAAAAGTTAAGAAAAACACTATTGCAATTAAAACTTTAAGCAACTACTGACTCTATCCATAGCTGATCGATTAGGACTTTCGACATAAGGATGCTAACAAAAATAATGTAGAGTCTTTTGGGTTCTCAAGAAAAACCAAGAGTCTCAATTCCCATCCTATAACTTTAATAATTTAATTTTAAAATATACAAGTATAATTTTAATTAATGGTAAAAAAAATATTAATTACAAAAACATAAATGGGCTGGGCGGACCTGTCTATATTTATTTTTACATTGTCCATATCCGCCCGTTAATTTTAACGAACAAATCCGGTCCCGTCCATTTTCTCGATAATGGTTAATATATTTTAAGCACCAGGGAGGCCTCCAGTTAAAAAATCAAAAACCTTTGTTTACTGGCTTACATTTTCTATTTTGACCCTCGTTTTACATGTTTTTCCCACCCATTAATTTTCTGGATTTGTGACTGGTTTGATATGATAGTTAGATATATGAAATGTTTGAGATATCTCTATCATATAATTCTTCATTCTATATATTTATTTAATTTATGAAGAAAAAATGTAAAGAATGATATTTCTCAAAGCTCAAACCTATTCTTCCTTGGGAACTCCAAATCTCTTCTTCAACTTTCCAAGATCTTTACGTTTCAATCCGAACGCCTTCTCCAACAATCCCGTATCGATGTCCGATCCAAACAAGGCCGCCGGAAGTTTGATCGACCCTGGGTTCTGGCTGTCGAAGCTCCCAATAACGGTGGCCGGCGATTTCCCTACATTCATCTGAAAATGCAACACTCCTCGAGGGAAAACCATCACCTCCCCCTTCTCAATCACTTTAGCAAAGACTTTGTTCCCTGTATCGACGAATCCAGAATAAACCTTCCCTTCAATCACATACGCCACCTCCGTAGCTCGAGGATGATAGTGAGGGACGTTGATCCCGCCGACCTCAAAATCGGCTCTAACAAGCGACATTCCGAGCGTGTTGAGGGCTGGGAAGACGGTGGAAGAGACGGGTACGCCGGAGAATTTGTTGGTGAATTTTCCGGGATGTTTAATGCCGGAAAATACGAAGTCGTCGACGGTGAGAGATGAGGAGTTTTTGCATGGGAGATGGGTGTGAGGCGGCGGTGAGGGTAAACAGTAGTCTTGAAGTGGGTCAGGGTCGGAGGCGGACACCGGCGACGGGAGGTGGATGGTGGAGTGGAAGAGGAAAACAAGCAAGAAAACTATCATTTTAGGGATTATGGTAATAGGCATGGTATGGTTATGGTATGGTATGGTGGTGAATGAATGAATGAAGGGTTAAAATTTATAGGTAATTTGGTGGATTTTGACTATGATTGCTACTACAACTTTGCAAGATCCCTTTTTCTTTGGTGTGTCGCAATTTAACATATATGACTGCATAAATTATAGGCATACATGATTTTTTTTTTACTTATTAATAGTTTCATTAAGAAACAATTATTGTTGTAATCAAAATTATAAATAAATTTATCGTTTATATAATATCATATGTGATGGTTGTTTATTTTAAATGTTGTTTTTATAGAATATATGTATCGTAAATTTTGGAAAAAGTAAAAATAGAGAAGAGATAGATATGAGTGGTGATTATGGGTGTTTTTGTTTGTGTATGGTATAAAAAGTGAAAAGGAGACTTGTATTAGAAGTGAAGCGAAGACAATGCCATTGCTGCCCACATGTATCATGACATGCTTTCATTTGTTTCCAAGTGTCTTATCTACTAAATGGTAAATAAATAATTTTTTAAAATTAATCGATAAACATTTAATTTAAATATCTATTAAAAAATTACCTACTACTAGTATTTCTGGTCCACGAAATATCTTAACAATAACCATAGATCCTCAGTTGCATATTTTAATATAAATTAAAAGACTATTCGCGTAATATAGCGAGACATATGTCGAGTTTAATGTTCTATTTTATTATTTATTTCTGTTGATGTTATAATATGATTTTATGTGTTTTTAATAAAACAATAATGATTTTATTTTTAAATAAAATATAAATTTAAAGATATCATAAAATTTTGAAAAAAAATATATTAATATCAAATCAACTATTTAAAAGTTCTCTTTATGTAACTAGAAGAGTACTCGCGCAATGCAACGAGATACATCTCGATTTCAATGTTTAATTTTATTATTCGTCTCTATCGATATTATAATACGATTTTATTTTTTAAAATAAAATAAAAATTTAAAGATATCATAAAAGTTTGAAAAAAATATATTAATGTTAATATCGAATCAACTATTTAAAAGTTTTCATTTTTTAATTTAATTTCTTTACTTAATTTTTTTAAGTTTAATAATGAAATAATTTATTTTTGGTTTAATAATATAACATTTTATAAATATAATAATTAAGTATTCTGTTAGAACTCAATGATTATCTTAATTATATTATATTTAAAATGAGATGTTTATCCTGTATTTGATTATATTTATCTGCAGTTAGTTACCCAAATTCAGATATGGAGCTTTAATAAGTTGTACTGCACAATTTGTAATCTTGAGTTTTAAGTAATATACATTAATAAACAGTACTTTACGCATAAAAAATGATTTTTTAGAGTTTTTGTCAAATGTTTTATAATATACTATAGATTATGTGTTTTTAAGAAAACAATAATGATTTTATTTTTGAATAAAATATAAATTTGAAAAAGAATATCAATGTTAATATCAAATCAACTATTTAAAAATTTTCAATTTTTATTATAATTTAATATAATTTTAATAATAAAATAATTTATTTTTGGTTTAATAATATAACATTTTATAAAGATAATAATAAAATATTATGTTAGAACTCAATAATTATCTTAATTATATTTTAAATTTTTTATATTTAAAGTGAGATACTTATCCTATATTTGATTATGTTTATCTGCAATTAGTTACACGAATTCAGATATGAAGCTTTAATAAATTGTATATACGCAAAATCTACTTGTAACCTTGAGTTTTAAGTAATATGCATTAATAAACCGTATTTTACGCATAAAAATTGGTTATTAATAGTTTTTGTGAAATGCTTTATAATATAGCATAGATAGTGATTTACTTTTTTTTTTTTGACATGGATATTTAGGTCAATTTACGTACAACGATTAATCCTCTAAACAACCTCATATGATTTAAAACCATTACAGGTGAATCTCTATGACCACGACTATAAAGACTTTGATAGCGGTTAAATTCAAACACCAGGTTAAATGTTTCTACAATATCTCGTGAGGATGAATTACATTTTATTTATTTTTAATAATTTTATTTTATTTTCCCTATTCATATTCAAATTTCATCAACCATTAATGACGAATTACGATGAGTAAAATGCTTTGTAAGTTGTCCATCAACTGGTTTGTTTCGTAACAGGTTAAGCATTTATATTAAAATTAATTAATTTCTTTTACGTTCATACTCATGTAATTATGACATTATAAATATATAATTAATACGCAACACAAAAAAGGGGGGGGGGGGTCTTTAACAAGTAATGTATTTTCTCACGAAGACAAATCCGAACCGGGAACAGTTATGTTAGAACCAATTAAGGCTTTTGAAGGGCAGGACCCGTTGTAAACTTGTACTAATTTGGTCATCTATTAGATAAGATATGATAGAATGGTTAAGTCGCTCCCCTTATCTCATTAACATTCTCGGTCATCAAAATTAATTGTTGGTTAACCCCTCTTTACCGAAAGTAAGCGCTCACGGACTCGATTACCGGACAAGACTCGGTCCTTATAGTCGCCTACCATCGGGTAAAATTCTTGGCCTTACCATGTTCACATGATAAAGCAAGCACTTAACCGGTAAGTGTTGGTAAACGGCCCTTAAGACAATAGACAATCATAAGAAAACCATCTTTTAAGCTTAATTAAATCTAAAATTAAGAACTAAATGATACACAAACAAGGCACATAATGGTCAAGTCTAGTTACATCTTCATAACTTATCTTCAGCTCAAGCTCAGTGTTAAGACATCATTAGCAGTAGCGCAAAGACCATCGTAAACCTGAAATTCGAAACCCGGATTTGTTTGGTAACAGAAGTAGGCCTCTAAAAAATGAAACATCAAGATCAAAAGCATGCATACCTTAATTACTATGGAACATGAACACGTCTCAAGCCTCTTTCTTTGTAATTCTGATCATGTTTACCACAGGAATACAGTATTAGTGGTCAAAAAAGTCAACAAGCAAAACCAATACAACAAGTCAACTAATCGAGGTTTTGTTACCTAAAACAGTAGATTCCGAGAGCTGCTGTTATTTCATGAATCACTGATGTCGCAAAGTGCAGATACAGTGCAGCTGCAATGACCAGAAACTTGTTTCAGCCAACAAAAGCCAAACGGAAAAGAAAACAAGCATATGATGATGAAATAAGAGTATTAATTAATCCGAGACTACAAGGTAAGATATAAACAAAGAATAAATAGTACGATTCTCTGAGAAGAATGTACACAAGAACACGGTTGACTGACATCACATAGAACCGAGTGATTTAACTTTTCAAACGATGGAGAAGTTTTCATTGCACAATCATTTTCAAACAAAAATGCAAAAGAGACATCGATGAATGATATCAGATAGAACGTGCCAAAAACAATGGTCTGTTTGCAATTACATTTTCAAAATCCTTCTAACTGTTCATTCTTGTAAACTAGAGTGTTCTGCTTTTGCAACAAAAACTTAAATACAACAGCTGGAAATGTTAATCACTCCATCTATACTTTCTGCAGAAGACTAGTATTTGGCAAGTGGACTTTTTGCAGGGTTTAAGAACATTGACCATATGCACACTTTCTATTTTCTTCAAGAAACATGATGTTTATATACCAACTAGAATACCCCCAAATTCCTCTGGTCCATTATTGTTTATGCAGTTAATAGCGGATGATAAGCACTGGATGAGATTGTGTTAAACGTGCGATTTAAAATGATCGCTGTGGAAGGTTAGGATAGTCATTTGCCTTTTATCCCAAACTAGTTGGGGTACAAAGTATTTTGAACTACATGAAAGAAATACTGTTTAGCTAAGTACATGGAAACAAAATGCAAATGGACGTTTTCAAGAATTATTTCAAGTGGTGCAAATGATGAAGATTTCAAAGCATGATGCTGATCGCCGTACCTGTGTATGTACAGAAACCAAGAAGAACCCATTTCTCATCAACCAGCGGAGTTCTGCTACAAATTCAAACATCCTTATCTATTAGTTACAAACTAGCAGGGGAAAATGATGAAAAAATCTCGTGTTCCTGATTTTCTACAGGAAAAGATAAGGAAATTATGACTTAAACTATGAGCTAGATGACTACATACCCATCATTTAACCGGGCCGTGAGCGTATTTGCAATTGCAAGCGGAAGATAAAACAAAGACTGCAATTTAACAACAGAAAATATAACCACAATCAAATATTTACTTATCTATTAAAGTTCAGCTGATTATTGACAGAAAAAGGGTCAAAGTGGAAGATTCCCAGGTAGTTGAAATTTTGAACAAGGATATCAACTGGTCGTCAAGAGCAAGATAGAAAGAACAAGACACGACAATTGCACATATATATATATATGTGTGTGTGTGTGTGTGTATGTATGTGTATATATATTATGCAATAATTTTCTGGGTTTTGAGTACAACTTACCACCAGTTGTTGAAATATTGAACAAGGATGTCAACTGGTCACCAAGAGTAAAATAGAAAGAACAAGACACGACAGTTGCATGTGTGTGTATATATATATATATAGATGCGATGACTTTCTGGGTGTTGAGTATAACATACCATGGACATACTGGTTTTCAATCCCTTAGGTTCATCGCACAAGTGAGACAATATCATCCTTCCCTGCCAAAGATATAAATGCCAATATGAAGTAGCCAGTCTTCAGACATCAACATGGACAAAGTTCATAAATTCTTATTTCATATCAATATCTCCATCAAGAAGAAAATTAGTTCATTGAGTAATTTCGTTTGTGAAGTCACCACTCACCACATAAGTTACCTACTTCCATAATACATTGAAATGTTCAATTGAACATGGATTTAACTTGCTGTGACCAATTTATTTGACATAAAAGCATAAATCTAGGATTTGTGACACATGCCATGTGGGTGGAGTACTACAAACGCCAAATTTCAAGTTCCATATTATACCCCCTTCTATAAGGTACCAGGATCAAGAAAGTGAAATTGGCACAATTGCGCAGTTTTCCCAAATGATCAACAATAGCAACTGGCCCTACTAGACTAAAGGATCGTCAACCTAAACGCTTGAGTTTGCTGCAGAATATGACTCCAAAGTATAAACACATATCGCAAACACTCTACCTGCTGGTTAAAGCTATACATGCACAAGCATAGAGTGTAAAGCTGAATCCCAATGGTTTTACATTGTACAGCAAAGTTTTCCTGCATGCAGTTTAAAAAATAATGGGGATGCATTTTTATCAAAAGTTATGGGGATGTGTTTCCTCCTTAAAAATCGAAAAATTGTTACCAGCCGTGTAAAACTATACTTGGAGAATGTAAATACCCACAATGCTCAAGCCTAAGGTAGTTCAAAGCCAGCCATTATTTCCGTGAACATACTTTAGACAGGGAGGAATGACATGGAAGTTGTCATGAGGCACAATGAATAAACTGAAATATATACAATTCAAGAGATAACAGAACACTTTGGCAGGTTACGATTAACGTATAACCTTACCACAAGGAATCCAAATGCTAGTCCAGTTCCCATCACAACCATATGTGGGTAGTTTACGATTAAATTAGATGGAGACATACAATCCCTGAAAAACAGATAAAAGTCTGCCTGAGAACATAAAAAAGAAACTCCTCCATCCCATGAAAACATCGACTCCACACAAATTTTCAAACTACCACGGTTATATAGGTGGCAATTTCCATGGGACATCTAAAAAGGGAAGGGGGCAAAGGGAGTAGAATATGGTAAATGGTCAGGAAGTAGATACAAAAGAGAAGTTGCATACCAGAGAAGGATTACCCCCAACAGCACGCCAAATGGAACAAGCTAGCAAGAAAAGATAACAAAACATCAAATAAGCCTCTTAAGGATCAACAAAACAGTACAGTTCACAAGAGGATATAGCTACCATAGCCAAGGCGTTTAGCATGCTTCCTTTTCTCGATTGTACAACCTCATAAACATTCTGTACACTGTGAGCAAGGAAAATACAGAGCAAGTTAAATGAAAGTGATATAGCAACTTACAACTGCAATATTTGAATGGATAAAAAGTCTTCTTAAGTTTGGATAGAAATGGACATATTAGTGGACAAGAAAAGTGTAGGTATCAGGTTAACTTAGGGCTTGTTTGTTTTTTGAAGTGTTGAAGCCTGAAATCCATCTGAAAATTAAGACAGCTTCTGATGCTTAAGCCCGAACAATTCAAAATGATTGAAAAGTGATCCTAATAAGATTATCCTTATGCATGTATTTGTCCATTTTACTCTTCTGAATTAACAAAAAAAATCACTTTGTAAACATAAATATTTAATCAAATTATAAAATTAAAAACAAACAAAAACAAAATTAGAAACCAAAACAAACTGGCAGGAAATACCTAAAACAAAACTATGACCACTCCCTCTCTCTCTCTAATAACAAAATGACCGCCACCACCACCAACAACGACAAGATGAGAGAGCCATCACCACCACCATCATCTTCCTCCATGGACAAGAAAAATTAAAATCAACTCGTTGGCATATCTTATTTCAGATGTGTACTATGATTCTTTAAACCTTCAAGCTTTTTTCTTGCTTAACCAGTCAGACATTGTTGAGGGTTTTCACATCTGAACGAGAAAAAAAAGACCAAATGCAAAGGCGTCTGACCAAATCCACTTTTTTGCATATTTATATCTTTTTTGAGTAAATCATTTTATGTACAAGATACAAAGTGCAATTCAACTCTATAAAGCAAAATCATGGTGACACTTGAACTTATAATACAAACTCTGTTTAGCAGCTAAAAATTTGCCATAAGGTAAAAACATTGCTGATATAGACATTGGTTACTTTATGATGGATTTAGAGATCCAAAAAACATTATAATTATGCAATAAGGTAAAAAAATAGTGAAACTTCTTTGATGAACTGAAGAGATTTACTTACTTGAATGAGACAGTGGGTATAACAGCAAAAAGTACCATAAACAACAAAACAGCTCCATAGGTAGTGACTCCTGAATACAATGATATGATCAGATCAAAAGGCAGCAAAATATATCTCAATCCTAAATAAATTCAGCAATGATCATTAGGTCTCTCCATGATAAATGCAACAACGCATAATTTGGAAGGTTAATCTAGATATAAATACCATTTGCCTTCTAACGCAAAAGCATGTGATGTGATGAAAAGTTGATACACAGCAATATATTTTTATCATATCACATATTTGTAGGTTATTATTGTCTTTATAATGTGATGTTATTGTGTAAGTTCTTTATTCAGGAAAGATGAACTTGAGTGCAGGCTGGTGCAAATCAAAGATCATGAGTGGATTTTGCAAGAAGCAGGAAGAATTGAACCAAAGCCTAGCACAGGGGCATGCTGGGCAGGGCTATACCAAAGTGGACATACATTGTAATTGGTTTCCAGACTTGGAGCAATGGCAAAGGGTTAAGGTGATGAGGTCACTTCTGGCACATGCCTACACTTCATGTGCTAGAAGGAACATGAGAATTCTATATCAGTATGCTATGAAGACCAATTTGGTGTAGGTCTGTAAGGTAAATTAAACAAGCGCATTCAAAACATAGCAGCAGCATATATGGTACACAGGATCGATCCCAAATCTGCCTTGGCAGCATGGTCACAGTGGATGATGTATCCCATTTTGAAAGGCTGACCTCCTATGGAAAAGTATATGATCATCTCAGACTTTGGAGAAGATGATAGGTGTTTGCCAGGAAATTAGAATTCATCTGCAGTTAAACATGCATAAAAGTTCCTCTGTTGTACGAGAAGTGTGCATAAGAGAGGCATTTTCTTACCATTTATAAAAGGAACCCAACTCAGGAGAGGGATAGACTTCCCAAAATCCTGGACCCACCACTCTGCACCTGTAATTATATGTAACCAGCTATGATGTAATGAATGTCATTTTAAGCCAATGATTTAGTCGTAAGGAATGAATAGCAAGTATTTGCATCCTTGAAGTGGCATACCAACGATAGCTGTAAAGAAATGTGCTGTATATATCAACATGAGACCCTCTGTAGGCCCATTTACTGCTGGAAGGATTAGGGTGTTGGTGAAATAGCTGCGACATGCAAAAAATACTTCAGCAGATTCTTGAAACAATGGTATTTCATGGCTCAATAGGTAATGCAGGAATATGGTGTAACATTTGATATTAAAAAGAAAAAGATAACCAGTAGGAAAAGACTTTATGGAAACTGCACGAGGAAGTATTACATTGCAGTGTTCAAATGCATGTTATCTAATTGAGGAACTTTTCCAAACATGTATAACCCTTTTGCCCAATAAGACATGAAAAAAGAGGCAACATGGCTTTGTGTATTTACTATCCTCCACGATTGGACCTCACATTGAACAGACTTTTTTATAAAAAGCATAGGAGGTCATTATTTGTTTACTGAATGGCATGATGATAATCATAAAGTGAGCATAAACCATTAAAGTACAATGGCATGGTTTTTACGGCTAAACTGCAAGCCCAAGCAATGTTCTGCTGTTTCCTTCACTTAATTATCCAGTTCCCTTCATCAAGAAGAAAGAGCAAAGATCCCCTTGCTCACTGGACAAACAAAGGTTTTTGTTTAATTACACCAAGATTTGTCAACAAGAGTTCAACGGAGGTCCCTCAGGTCAGACTACAATCATGTTCTGGTATTTACTCTCAGCCTTTTCATTTTATCAGAATCATTTGGAAGAGATAAGTTAGTAATGGTATGGACCTGACTAGATCATAAGTTTTTTCATCTCTCTTCTTCTGATTTATCGTGTGCTAAGTTCGGAAAAGGGTTTCAAAATCACATGTTCTCAAAAATTTCCATAAACTAATAGCTTGGCATGTTCAAACATTATCCATAAGATTTGGCTGAACAACTGTCCCCACCATTTAAGAAGAGACAGAAAGATGACAACCACAACAAAGCTCTCAATGTAGGGGTTAAGAACAATATTGTTGGCAAGACATGTATTTATCCGAAATTTGAGCAAGGATTATTCAAAATAAATGAAGTTGCAGAAATGGAGGATTACTCTGACTACTTACTGCTCCCAAGTTGCACAGTAAAACGGAACAGCTGAAATCACCCAGAACCAAAATGTATTTCTTCCACACATGGCAGTGCTCCCAAAAGCCAAGGCCTCCAACTAAATCATGCATCAAGAAATGGTAAAACGAACAGTGCAGTTGGAAAAGCAAGTGGAATTAAGTATCAAACAAGACATACCGCACATGCAAGTGCATCACATCCTGCAAAATCAGTAAAAACCATCAATTTTTACATAATTTAGCACACAACCAAGGCAAAGAAAGGGGAAAAAAGGCGATCAGGAAATGAGCATAAGGGAGTGCGAGAGACACAATTAGTGGGGAGGGCAAGGGAGAATCATTAATCACCATGATCAAAAAGTTCTCCTAATGGACTAGAAGAATTTGTCCGTCTAGCTTGTTTTCCATCAACAGCATCAAAAGTCTAGTATAAACATTGAAAAAATTGAACGTAAATCAATGAAGAAATAATACCAAAAAGCAAAGCTTAAATAACTGAAGTTTGTTATCAAGAAATAGTAATAGTTTTCCATAAAATGCTACTCAAGATATCCGGAAAAAAGAAGTTTTACAAGCAGTGGAAGTGAAACACTAAAAATCCATGACATATGGGCTGTTCATAGGTAAGCAGGTCTCACATCATAACCAGTTTGAAGTGAGTCAAGATCATAAGAAGAGAAAGGAACAAACGCACAGAACAGGTCGTCATGACAGGTACTAATAAATGCTCCCTCAGTTCAAAAATACATAATACTAAAAGTTTGCAAAACTCGATACCTTCATCATTAACAGAAAATCCCTATATATAGGGTATGTACAAAGAAACCCTAACGGCTATAATTAATGATA
>NC_037528.1:6965194-6978216 GCF_001531365.2 Cynara cardunculus var. scolymus
CGTAATTATCTCTAACTAATATAATCGTAATTATCTCTAACTAATATAATCAACCGGCTAAGACTCCCCCGCAGTTTGAGCGGGAGTAGAGCAAACGCTCAAGCTGGATCGGAAGAACTCGAACAACTGTCGTGGGAGGCCCTTGGTAAAAATGTCAGCGTACTGTAGAGAGGAAGGCACGTGAAGAACGCGAATGTGTCCAACTCGAACTTTGTCCCGAACAAAATGAATGTCAATCTCGATGTGCTTGGTTCGCTGATGTTGAACTGGATTATCAGATAAGTAAACGGCAGACACGTTGTCACAATAAACCACGGAAGCTTGCCGAAGAGGAAGCTGTAATTCGAGGAGTAAATTGCGAATCCAAGTGGCTTCTGCGACAGCATTAGCCACGCCTCGATATTCCGCCTCGGCACTAGATCTGGATACGGTCGGCTGACGTTTAGAAGACCAAGAAATAAGATTATCACCAAAGAAAACACAATAGCCGCATCATACGACGATGTCATTCTTTCGGAGCGGCCATTTTGGGAAGAAGTTTGTGGGCAAGAAAAACRAAACAAAAGGCCATGTTGTTGGGCAAAACTTTTGAAAGCATGGTTATCGAACTCACCCCCCAGATCGCATTGGAAAGTTTTGATGTTATGATGGAACTGTGTGGCTATCATACGATGGAACTGTGTGGCTATCATACGATGGAACTTGGCAAAGGTGGGGAAAGTTTCGGATTTATATTTAAGTGGGTAGACCCAAACAAAATTAGAAAAGTTATCGATGAGGACCATGTAATATTTATATCCAGTTTTGCTAAGGATAGGAGACGTCCATAAATCACAATGTATAATGTCAAACGGRGTAAACGTAAATGAATTGGATTYATAAAAGGGCAATCGTTTACTATTAGATAGATGACAAGAATGACAAAAATTGGAGTTTTTATTGTGATTACAAGGAAAATTAAAACGTCTACGAAGTACGTCTAAGACTTGAGCACCAGGATGTCCAAGTCGATCATGCCAAGGCAGGGATGTGGATGCAAGGAAGCAGGCTTGTGGTGGTAGAAGTGGTGGAGTAACTGGATAGAGAGTCCCCGAGCTATTGTGGCGGGAAAGAAGGCGGCCAGTTTGGAGGTCCTTTACAGAAAAACCAAAAGGGTCAAACTCAACAGAGACATTATTATCACAGGTAAAACGGCGTACAGACAAAAGATTCTTTATAATGTGTGGGCTATAAAGGATATTGGGTAAAATGTAGGTACGGTTATGTATGTGTAAAAAACCAGTGCCAGAGCCCTCAATTGGTAACAAATGACCGTTACCWACCAAAAGTTTAGTATTTGTAGGAGAAGAGTCAGGGAGTTTAATCATACCTCGGTTGTCAGTGACACGTTTTTCAGCGCCGGTGTCCATAATGAGACCCGGATCAGTGAAATTGAGTTGCATATTGTTGATGGTTGCACTGAGATCAGAAGGGCTTAGGGCGTCATAACCTGTTGGTGCAGCAGCTGGGGAGCCATATCCCGGGTAGCCTGTGAAGTGGGCTGCAGGGACTTGGTGGGCATTCTGATTTGGGCGCCAATTGGTCTGTGTGGGGTAAGGGCAGGGTGGAGTATTCCACCATGCCCATTGAGGATAAGATGGCTGCCCGGAAGGAGTCCGAAAAGCCCAATTAACATTGTTTGACTGGCTTCGGTATCCGCGCCCACGACCCCCGCGACCCCGGTACTGATTTCGACCTCGTCCCCGACCCCGGAATGGCTGACCTGTTGGTTGAAATTGAGCAGGTGGCGGGATCGGGGTGGAGGTGTTGTTTGGTGGGTTCGGGCAGTGTAACAGTGGGTTCGGGGTTGGAGTTTGGGCTGTGGGGGCCACCAGTACCGACGTGGACTGCTGCTGGCGTGCCTCTTTTCTGATTACTTCATCACGTAGCATAGTTGTTGCAAGATCCCAGTCAGCTTCTTGTGAGTGAATAATTTGAGCAGTGGTGTCAAACTCCTCTGAAAGTTCCACGAACGAGTTGTAATACTAACCTTTTGTCGTTAACGGGCTGATCAACAGCAGCAAGTTGATTTGCAAGGTTCTTCAGTTGTTGGCAATAATCATCGACTGAGGAGCAGGCTGCAAGAGTTAGGTTGACGAACTGGGTTTCGAGTGCACCAGCCTTCGCTTGTTTGTTGCTGAGAAAWWTTTTCTCAAGCTGAAGCCAGGTGTCATGTGCAGTGGCATCCATGTCGAGGACCCGGGTGAGCAGGTCGTCGGATAGAGTGCTGTAGATCCATTGGGAGACAAGTGCATCCAATTCTTTACAAGCTGCATATTCCGTATCCGTTGATTCCGGCTGTGGGGAACCGTCAATGTGATTCAGAACTTTATAAGCAATAGCATTGAATTTAAAGAGTTTAACCCAGGAGGTGTATGAAACTTTGGTACCATCCAGGGTTCTGATCTTGGATTGAATATTGGAAACGGAATAGGCTGGGTGAAGAGAGGGGACAAATGGTTTAGAGGTTCCGGTGTCAGCAGGTTTGGTCATGATGTGTGGATAGGGTTTGTACGAAACACCTCTTCCGTGCGATTGGCCGGAAAGTGTCGTACGATAGCAAAGTGACGGCGGTGATTGAGGACCGTCGGATGCGGAATTTAGCAGGTGTTAAGAGCAAAGAGCTTCTGATTTGGGTGACGATATAGGATCGGAAAAAAATAAAGAAGGAGAAGGGTAATCAGGCCGTAGCTCTGATACCATAAAAGTTTGCAAAACTCGATACCTTCATCATTAACAGAAAATCCCTATATATAGGGTATGTACAAAGAAACCCTAACGGCTATAATTAATGATAAATATAAATCAAATCCGTAATTATCTCTAACTAATATAATCGTAATTATCTCTAACTAATATAATCGTAATTATCTCTAACTAATATAATCAACCGGCTAAGAAATACACCCGAGTTTTTCACAAAGTCCAAGAGCCGTGACCACAAGTTCAATGACTAAACTTATTAGTGCATGGTCCTTTTTTCATTTATGGTGATGGCAAGTTGGCAACTAATGGGAGCGAGTAAAATATGTCAAGTGTTTGTTCCAAGAAACTTGTTTTTAAGAGCACATAAGACAGGGAGCTCAGTTATCCATCGTTCTAGAAATCTTATATCCCAACTTTCAGCTACTTGAGAACAATTTTTTTCTCACTGCTGAGCTGTGAACCCAATAACTAGCCTTCTAGTTATCTGCTTCCATGATCACTGCTGAGCTATTGCCTTGTAAAGTGTCTTATAAAAGCTATAAACAAAAATCTATGGATTTCATCCATAAAATAAGTCTATGGATCAGTAATATTATAAGTATCATAGGTCAACCCAAATGGGCCAGAACATGAATCATACAAATTTCTTAATCACGAGGGTTTTAACATTTTCTGAACTGCACTTTCTAAAGTAAAACCACAATCTGCTGGATCATCGTGGTTTTTTAAGGATTCTTTTAATGACTCAAACATAAAGCAAATAGAGATTAAAGTATTGTCTTAAGTGTCAACCTATACATTTAACAAAATAGCAAAAATATTATCTTAATTTCTTGAACTAAATCCTCTACTCAACCATCTCAGCATGAATGGCTCCAAAAGATTGTGATTATGCATTTTTATTTCCAAATTCTTAAAGGATACACCATCAACTAAGCATATTTCTATATACCAATGACATAATAGCACTTCAATTCGGCAATGCTCATTTCTTGTTTAACTATGTCCAAGGTTTTCCTATTTGAGAAAGTCCGGAATGTAATGACCTAATTACCTTTGTGAATTAGTAACTCTAATCACCACTCATTAAACGGACAAATCCATAGAGAATCTCCAACCATGTCATCAAAAAAAACACCAAATATGGTGGGCCCATAAACACTAAAAAAACTCAAATCCAACCACACTCTTAAAAAACACCAAATTTATGGACCCCACATTAAAATAACATATTTTATTTACTATTTTTTAATAACAATAATAATACAATTTGTAATAGATATTATAATAATTAATAATTAATTTATTTAACGAAGACCTGTTAAAATAAAAACGATAAATTTTTAATAAATAAATTTTATATTAAAAAAGATTACATTAATTCAAATAGCACAAATTAAAAAACACATAAATAATACTAATTCTCCGAGTTAGTAGACTCGTCACACAAATGATCAATTAATGCATTACGAAGTTCAAAGTGAGCATCTTTATTCGTGATCTTTTTGTGTCAAGCAAGAAATGTTCAAGTCCACCATTGTTATCGTTCATCATCTCAACTCCCATGTCTTGCACTTCACTTCTTCTTCAATTGGTGCATTAATATCACGTTCATCTTCTATGATCATATTATGCATAATGATGCACGAAGTCATTATATCATGCAATATTTTTTTCCTCCATAATCGTGCAAGTCTTTGGATATGGCATGCATTTTTTGGTTTACCGGGGTCCAACAATGACATTAATGTGTTGGAGTCCTGCCATCTTTTTGCAAATTTTACAGCAGGTATTGCTCCTCTTGTTCAATGTCAATCTATTCACGATCCACGTGGCCCTAAAAAACAATATTTTGCAAAGAAACAAGAAGCATGTAGAAAAGACGTAGAACGTGCATTTGGCGTATTGCAATCAAGGTTTGCAATAATAGCAGACATGCACGATTATGGAGAAAGGAAATATTGCATAATATAATGACTTCGTGCATCATTATGCATAATATGATCATAGAAGATGAACGTGATATTAATGCACCAATTGAAGAACGAAGTGAAGTGCAAGACATGGGAGTTGAGATGATGAACTATAACAATGGTGGACTTGAACAGTTTCTTACTCGACACAAAAAGATCAAGGATGAAGATGCTCTCTTTGAACTCGTAATGTATTAATTGATCATTTGTGGGACGAGTATACTAACTCAGAGAATTAGTATTACTTATGTGTTTTCTTTATTAGTGCTATTTGAATTAATGTAATCTTTTTTAATATAAAATTTATCGTTTTTATTTTTAATAGGTCTTCATTAAATAAATTAATTACTAATTATTTATTATTATAATATCTATTACAAATTATAATTATTGTTATTAAAAATAGTAAATAAAATATGTTCTTTTAATGTGGGGTGCATAAATTTGGTGTTTTTTAGAGTGTGGTTGGAGTTGAGTTTTTTTAGTGTTTATGGGCCCACCATAGTTGATATTTTTGGTGTATTTTTGGTGACTTGGTTAGAGATGCTCTTAGACTTTTGCACCCATTTTACTTTGTTTCGTTTCTATAGTTTTTTACTTCTTTTATAAGGTATGTGCGCAATTGAAAAAAATCAGTGTAAAAAGGTCTCTTGCCCAGCTTATGAAAGAAGTAACAAGAATCCAAGAAGAATTGTGTAAATGAATTTGTTTCACAAGAATCCAAGAAGAATTGTGTTTAATACAATGGCATGATATGTGAGAATGGGAACAGTAACATGGTTTTTCACAAAGGAAAAAACAAACCTGGTACAAGAAGAGAAGTAGTCCATGAGCAAAATGAACCCATCTTGGTGGCGGAGAATCCAAATGAGGTGAATATATCTAAAAAAGTGTCCACACATAAAATACAAATTAGTGTGTAATGTTGCAAAGAAAAACTTGATGGCTAGAGTCAATTTTTTACTAACAATTGAATGCAAACTTAAACACTAAAATGCATTTTTGTAATTAGAATTGCAATGTACATTGTAAGGAACACCTTCAAGGATGTGACATATCAGACCATACCAACTTTGGTATACTATGAGTAGTAGCATTCACATGATAAATGGCCGAGTCGCAAGTTTTTTGCAACTTCTGTCTTCTGCTTCTAACTGTTCTAAACAAAGTCCAGAATCCATATTTTCTGGTAGGAAGGATGTATTGGTAGTTGATGCAGGATTTATTGGAGCAACTTTCATTGCCAAGAATATAACATAATAAGGTGATGCGATATGGCATGTTCAGTAAACTACTTGTTCTAATAATCCATAGGGTCTATAACTTCAATTTTAAAGATGAGAATATCATAAAAAATATTTAAAAGAAGAGTATTGCTTTTTCCCGCACGCCAGATTACAAAATGTTTTGCCAGGAGATGGACCAGTATTTTAATATAACATACCTTTTATGCCTAAAATAGGAAAAGAAGAAGAAGTCAATAAGACCAACAACTTTAGCTAAGAAGTGAAATTTTGAATAAAGTTTTCAAAGAGTTCCGTCCCCTTTTTAAAAAGAAGTGTAGAAATAGCTTGAAAAGGCTAACACCTCATGCCCTATATCTGAGACGTCATGTATTCACATAACAAACTATAAAACCCATTCACTCACATAGCCAAGCACTGCAGAGACGAGTAGGAACATGAATCCTGTGAGTGTAATCTGAAAAGAGAAACATGTTTTAAGCCAAGGAAATGGAAGAAAAATCCTTTAGATCATGTATCAAGGCAGTATAAGATGGTTGAAAAGGCATGTGTACCATATTAGGCCTGAGCCATCCACATTCCACGATATGCAAGAAGAAGATAAAAGTGGTTAGTGAGTAGTGACTACATATAAGACTTTAAGAACCAATCCAGATAAGGGGTAGAGAGAGGGAACCAATACATTCCATCATATCTCTAATTTATCAACAAAATACTTGCAATCAGATACGTTTGTAATTGCTACCACCTCTTGTAACTCAAAAAACAACAAGGTTTCAAGTTTTCATTGCAATCATATACCTTTCATCATATGAAACAATCATTTATGTTGAACATGCATACATGCACACCACATGTTCATTTCCAAATGAAACCAAAAATGTACCACATAATTAATAGTTCAGTCGTATGAAAAAACACAAATAAAAGCTTAGTGCTACTTACGGCATCCAAAGAGGGAAGAAAGTAACAAATCGAGTCCAAAAGGGTTGTAGGACATATTTTGCAACATAAGAGTGATCAACTCCACTGTACTTGTATCTATGCAGTGCATTAATGCCATGAGCGCCTATATAACCCATTGTGTAAAATGATGTTTAGCTTTTCCAACCTGCCAGTCATGAATAACACGGTTAGTTCCCATTCAAATCAAAGAAAAAGACAATACCACGATAGCAACAGCATTTTGTAGGCAATACTTTCAACCACAATCAATAGTTATCAAAACCCACACAAAAAAAAGATAAGGTTCTCAACATTCACTGTGATACATATCATATATCAAAGTTAATAGTCACCGGATGACACGTTTCAGGAAGACATTGAGACAATTCTAGCCAACCCTACTATCAGTCTACAGTGATATAGATGGCAAGAACAACATAATGGATGAAATACTAAGGCGGCATGTACACATTTACTTAGGGTCTTGAAATCAAGATGGGTACCTATGGCCATGAATCCATTAACCAGTAGGTAACATACTGCTCGCATTAGTTTTACAATGGTTTTCAGTGTCTCTTTATCACCCACCCTCCCATTTTTCCCCTGTTTTTTTCTAATTTGAGGGACGTTTGTCTTTTGAAATGTTTAGTTGTTGCATTAGTTTAGATATCTGTACACATATTTTACCACCATCACAGTTACCATCAACCACACTTCGCCACAAAAACGATCTTCGTAACTTCAAATCTCCACCAAAGTTCAATCCCGTGGTTCCTCAAACTTTATCCAAATCTAACCTCTAAGAAAAACTGGCGATTTCCCCTATGAAGTTGGTTTTTCATGATTCTCCAAGAAACCAAGCTATCCGAACTTCTAAAACCATAGAAGCATCAAGAAATTAAGATTACATGTTGCATCGAGGAAGAAGATGCAAAAAGATTGAACAAAAATGGGATGTTTATTTATCAAACAGTATACAAACATGAAAACCCATACCCGGAACAGTGTGATGTTGCATGCGCACAATATCTAACTATGAGTGTGATGATCAAGATTCAAGATCGCAATGAACAAGAAAAGGAAAACATCACTTTACATGAAAATCTAGAGAAAACGAAGTAGAAAGTAGATCTGAGATTGAGCGTACCAAGAAACCCCGATTGGAGGAATGCAAACTTTAGATTCGATTTAGAGAAATATCTCCCGCCCTAGAGGTTAAAAAGCGAGCATAAAGAAAAATTCGAAAGGATCAACTTTTTGGCACGGATCGATTCCCTTCGGGTGGTGAATGACTCCAAATATATTCTATTAAAAAATTTAAAAATAATTTTTAATGTATAAAATTTTATATATTTATGCATAAATGTATAAAAGTTTTTAAAATATCTCATAATGCATTAAATACTACTACTTTATGCATTCATTCTTAAAAATCTCTTAATCTATAATTAAAAATAATACATAGTACAAGTTATCAATGCACATTATTGTCTTTTTTTTCATGTTTCCAATGTACTTTTGACATCTTTCACTCATGTTTTCACTCTCTCATATCTCTATGTCTTCTCTTCATCCCTCAAGGTGAGATTCAAACTGATATTCACCATGAGTTATTAAAAGTTCTCTTATTCATCTCTTATTCAATTGTTCTAGAACTCTAAGTCTTGCTCTCGATTTTTCTGATTATTTGCTCTTTGTGTAAATCGAACATATTTGTTGAGTCGTTTAAATATGTTGAATTTTTAATATATTGGGATTTAAACTGTCAAACAATTTTTTCATCGATAGACTGTAATTGGAATCATAATTTTTATTTATTCAAATTGTATTAATATGTAAAGACCAATTGTAACTTATAGCATCATTGAATCTTCTCTAATAAAACCAGTGAAACTTCAAAATCGTTAAAATTCACGGCTCCCGCCGCATTGCACGGGTACACAACTAGTTATTATCATAACCGTAATCCTATAATGAAATCTCGATTTTTATGTTTTACTTTATATTAAGGTTTTAAGAAAATGATAATGTTTTATATTTAAATAAAATATAAATTTGAATATTTATAAAAATTTCTATAGATATAATATGAAATTAACAATTTAAAAATTTTCATTTTTTATATATTTTTTTAGTACAATTTAATCTAGACTTCATTTTAAGTATAACAATATAATATTTTTTATAAATATAATTTTCAGTCCAATTTTTTTATTATAATTCAATTTAAGTTTAATAACGAATTAATTTATTTTAAGTTTGATGATATAATTTTTTACAAAGATAATAATTAAGTATTGTGATAATAATTATATTTAGAATAAGATGTTTATACTGTATTTGATTATGTTTATGGATTAGTTATATGAAATCAAATATACAGCTTTAAAAAGTTGTATTAATGCCAAATTTATTTGTAGTTTTGAATTTTGAATAATATATCATTAAATAGTCACTACTAGAAAACTGAACATTTTCGGCGGACGAAATCCACCGGTAAATTACCGGCGGATTTCCGGCGGACACTAAAAAAGTCAACATTTTTATTGACTTCCAACAATTTCTGGCGGATTTCCGGCGGTTTCTTAATTACTCAGTTTAATCTTGAATTTACAACATTTTACCGGCGGATTTCCGGCTGATTTTTTAATTTTTTTCTAAAAAAAAGAGTAAACAAATTTTCGGCGGATTTCCGGCGGAAAAATAAAAAAACCTTTAAACAAAAAATTAACAATTTTCCGGCGGATTTCCGACGGATAATTAAATATTTTAAAAAAATATATAACCATTTTCCGGCGGATTTCCGGCGGAAAATTAAAAAAAATCTTTAAACAAAGAATTAACAATTTTCCGGCGGATAATTAAATATTTTTTAAAAAAATATAAGGATTTGTTAAGTTAATCAAAATTTAAAAAAAAACGGGCGAAGAATTTCCGGCGGCCGTGATCCGCCGGAAACGGGGAAAATCCGCCGGAAAAACAATCACTGGCGCCCCTTTTTCCGGCGGCCGAATCCGCCCGGAAATCCGCCAGAAATCACTTTATCCGACGGATTTGGCCGCCGGAAAAAGGGGTTTTTTTGGTAGTGAGTACCTCATGCATTAAAAATGATTTTTAATTAAGGGTATCCGCACAATGCAGCGAGATACATCTTGATTTTTATGTTTTGGCTTACTCTTTGTTTCTGTCGATGTTATAAAAACGGTTTTATGTGATTTTGAAAAAGTGATAATGTTTTTAATTTTTAATATAATATAAACTTGGAGATATCTTGGAATTTTGAAAAAAATATATAGAGATATTAATATTAAATCGAGGGAATTTCACCAAAATGACCACAATGCACATCATATTTTAACAAAATATCCATTTTTTCATAAATTACCAAAATAACCAAGAGAATCACCCCCCACGGGTAAGGATGGCAACGAGGTGGGGATGGGGCGGGGTTTGCAATCCCCGGCCCCGGTTTATATACACATTCCCCGGCCCCGGTACCCGGCGGGTACGTGGATTTTCTTTTCGGCCCCGGTCAACTTTCGGCCAACCCCCGGTCAACACCCGAACTATTGAAGGCTCGAACAGTCGAACTATTGAAGAAGACGACTGGTGTGGTGCAGGTGGACTGGTGGTTGTGCGCCGACTTTATGGAGTTGGGTCGATTGACGACTGACGAGTCGAGAGCCGACGACTAGGGTGACTGTTGTCTGTCGAAGGTCGATGGTCCACACGAGGCCTATAGTGACTGTCGTTGTCGAAGGTCCACAGGAACAGCCGAACAGGACGTGAATAAGGGGAAGGCCGCCGGCCGCCGGGAAGGGGAACTGGGATTTGCTTGCCGATTTGGGGAAAGCTGAAAGCAGCTTGCAGCCGTGAAGAGTGAAGGGTAGAACGCAGAAGGGGTTAGGGGATAAGGGGAAGGTGACGATGGTGTTGGTGTCTGGTCTGGAAGTGGACCCTCGAGTTATTGTCAAAGCTAAACCAATTATCCAAAGCCCAATTTAACTATAACTATAGCCCAATAGACTCATTTATGAATTAATATTATGATATTATCACTATACCGGGTACGGGGCGGGTCGGGGGATACAATACCCCGCCCCCGCCCCAACCCCGGTTTGCCTCTACCGGGGATCCCCGGTACCCGTTTTAGCGGGGAATCCCCGCCTCGCCCCGTACCCGTTTTAGCGGGGAATCCCCGACCCACCGGGTCGGGTCAAATCACCATGCCTACCCGGGGGCATGTTTGACCATGTGAGCGATCCTTTCATTCTTTGACAAAAAAATAGAAAAAAACAATTTTAAATTAATTTGTGGGACACATATGTATCTGATTTAAGAGACAAACACTAGTTTAGGTTGAAAAGTAGGATGGCCCCACCTAACCCCGGATCTTCCCCGAGGGTGATCCAGTCATCTTATTTGACTGTTACTTCATCTTGTAGCATATAAATCGATTTGACAATTAATAAGTGTTTTTAATAAACAGTGAACGATTTTGACTGATTTTTTTTAAAACTATTTTAGGACCAAATGTCGTGGTTTTACTCTATAAAATCAAACACTCTACTCTCACAACCCGTAAACTATAAACACAATCTATCATGACAACCCTTAAAACAATATGAAATTACGTGAAAAAATATAATCTTTACTACTTTTTTGAAACGCATAAATTAACCAGGGAATGTTTTTATATTTTATTTTAAGTATTGTATTTTTTTATAACCACTAAATGTTAATATTTTATAATAATTGTTTATATGAAAAAAATTATTTGTATCTGATTTGGGGGACAAAAATCAGATATTATATATGAAAAATGCCATATTTTTAAAACCACGTACTTTGACCGCTATTTCGTCATTTAGTGGCCTATGATTTGACATCGATTTGACGATCTACTTTATCTTATTACGTACCGGTTTATATAAATAGGCGGTCAAAGGAAAACTTTGATGGATTACAACACTTGATGAATTTCCACCATAACCACTATCGTCGACAACAAATAATGTCAACATTTTCGATGAATGTTGGTGAACAACATTATGGAACATCAGCATGTCGTTGTCACTTAACTGATATAATATTTGTAAGGAATTCGTTTTATAAAATAACAGGAAAGGACTACATAAACTTTATTTTTTTCATGACACGTTTAACCAAACCCTAATGTGTTATTGGCGAAACCAAACATAATACATGTACGGGGGATCTTAACAGAAGGTACTTTAAGGTACCATTTTATCTCTTGGAATGAACCGCCACTTTGAAGATACACCAAACATCACCACTTTGACATGATTTCATATTTGTGTTTAATGGTGAAAGGTTGCGATGATAGATTGTGTTTAATGGGTTAAGGAATAAGGGTTGTGATGGTAAATTGTGTTTAAGGGTTGTGAGAGTACAAGACATGAGAATAGAAGTGAGAAATGGGGTGTGGAGAAAAATAATGAGAGGTTCATGCTATGTATAATAAATTTTGTTGCACTAAAAGACGAAATAATAATCAACAAGAAATAGGCTGGATCGCCCCCGGGGGAAGATCCGAGGTTAGGTGGAGGCGATCCCACTTTTCAAACCAAAACAATGTTTTGTTTCCTAAATCAGGTACATGTGAGGCCCACAAAATTAATTAATTTTTTTTTTACTTTTTTGGTCAAAGAAGGAAGGGATCCCCCCGGGCACGATCCTCTTGGCCGTTTTAATAATTTCTGAAAAAATAACTATTTTGATAAAATATAATGTGTATTGTGGTTATTTTGGTGAAATTCCCTTAAATTAACTATGAAAGAGTTTACAATTTATTTAATTTAAAATTTTATTGTAATTTTTAGACTTAATAACGAAATAATTTATTTTTGTTTTAATAATACAAGTTTTTATAAAAACAATAATTAAATATTTTGTTATAATTCAATGATTATTCTAATTATATATACTATATTATAAAACATTTGACAAAAACTCTTAAAAATCACTTTTTATGCGTAAAGTACTGTTTATTAATGCATATTATTTAAAACTCAAGATTGCAAGTAGATTGTGCGTAAATACAACTTATTAAAACTCCATATTTGAATTCGTGTAACTAACTGCAGATAAACAT
>NC_037528.1:6978445-7027159 GCF_001531365.2 Cynara cardunculus var. scolymus
TTCAAATTTATATTTTATTCAAAAATAAAATCATTATTGATTTTTTAAAATATATAAAATCGTATTATAACATCGACATTGACAAATAATAAATAATAACATTAAAATCGAGATATGTCTCGCTGCATTGCGCGAGTACTCTTCTAGTATGTTATGGTCCGTTTGGTTAATGTCGAGGAATTGAAATATGAATGAAAATGAAAATGACAGGGAATGAAAATGAGAATGAATTTTCATTTTTCTCAGTTTAACCAGGAATGAAATTCTGGGCTTCTGGATGAACAAGTCAATTATATTATAGAAAACTAAACAGTTTCTTTTACTTTCATTCTCATTGATTATTGTTTAATACCTCTAACCAAACATCAACTTAGTTTTTTTAATATCTAAACTGGTATGTTTATCCTTAATATATGATTATCCTAATTATATTTTAGTTTTAAGTAATATGCATCAATAAACAGTAATTTTATGCATAAAAAAAGTATTTAAGAGTTTTTATCAAATGTTGTATAACGTAGTACAGATACAGAGGGTAATCGCGCACATCACGAAATACATCTCGATTTTAATATTTTGTTTTATTCTTAGTGCGGTTTTATCTGGTTTTGAGAAAATAATGATATAGTTCCACTATAAAAAATGACGTATTGACGTTGAAGACTGTTTGGAACACAACGAGCTTTTTGTGTTTGTAAACACCTTTTACACACATAAAGTGACATGCCATAAGGCTTTAGAATGACAATGGTTGTTTCCACGTGGTAACAACTAACAACATGCACAATTGAATTCGACCAAAATAGTCCGCCCAAACCAAGTTTCTATAA
The DNA here is from genome assembly GCF_001531365.2 of Cynara cardunculus var. scolymus. Taxonomy (NCBI): domain Eukaryota; kingdom Viridiplantae; phylum Streptophyta; class Magnoliopsida; order Asterales; family Asteraceae; genus Cynara; species Cynara cardunculus. The sequence goes on from NC_037528.1 coordinate 6,979,276, forward strand.
CCGATTGGCCGATTTCAAGTCGTTAACCAATCATTTTGGCCGAACATCGTTAATAAATAGTCTTATGTGGCATTATATGTTTTGGCAAAAAAAAACATATAATTTATTTAATTATTTGAGGTAAGATTCGTCTTTTAATATATAACATGCAATTTTAATATATACATAATATTTTCAAAATACTTTATATTAACATAAAATATAAAAAGGATACAATTTATGTTGGTGTGATTATGGCTTATTTATCGTTGCAGCTTATTCACTCAATCGATGGCTAATTCGGTAAGCTAATAGATCATGTCATTTGTTCTCGCCATTAAATTCTCCCAACTACATATGTTAAATTAAAACCTTGTTTTTAAACTCTTCACTCATTTCTCCATCGACGCACACATCAATCTTGTCCATAGATTCTCCACCATCCATCCCATGCATGTCGATTTTTCTCTTTGTTGATTTTTTATATATCAATTTCAAGTATATCGATTTCCCCAACAAGATTGTGTTGATAAGAGAGCTAGAATGTTTATCGATAGTTATGGTTGGAACTAAGCATGGCAACAAGGCATCGGGGCGGGGATGAGGCGGGTTTTGTAATCCCCGGTCCCCGACGGGTACGGGGATTAACATCCCATCTTCATTCAAACTTCTATCAATCTCAGGTCAAACCCCAGTAAATCCACGGTCAAACCCCATGAATAATATCCCTTAGTTTGATTCTACCGGGGATTCCCGACCCCCGCCCTGACCCCGATTTGAGTCTACCGTGGATCCCCGTCCCCGGGACCCATTTTAGCGGGGAATTCATGTCCCCGTCTGGGTCGGGTGAACCAGGTTCCTCACCGAGTCCGGGGAAAATCGTCATCCCTATGTGGAACTACATGTTTCTTTGCAACTCATGTACAAAAAGGATACCAGTTTTGGATTATCGATTTCTAATTCCCCATGAAATATGTTCGTCAGAGTGACGACGATGATCGAGGGAAGATACAAAACTTATTGAAAATCTTGAAATTTATGATTCTGAAATATGTGGAGAAAATGATATGAATTATAGGCTAGGGTTTTGAAGAAGAGTCAATGATTATAATCATTTTAATATATATATATATATATATATATATTTATTCTTCTCCAAACTTTAATTACCCTATTCATGAATCATTGGATGTCGTAGAGATTGAAAATTAAATTTATTTGATTCCCGTAAAAACAAATTAATATTTTTCCAGATTAAACGACATTGTACCTAGTTTAAATTGATTTTTTTATAATTAAATCTTATTTATTTAACATTTTTATCAAATAAGGGGCTGTTTGTTTGGCTCTTAATGGTGACATTAAGAGCCAACCTCTTAATCGGTAAGAGGTAAGGAGTGTTTGTCAAAAAAAATCAAGCCTCTTAATGGTTACATAACCCTCTTAACCATTTTGCATCCAATGGTTCACTAAACCATTCAGACTTTTATTTTTCCAAGTTTACCCTTCCCACCCCTTCTTCCCACCCCTCTCTTCACGCACGTCGCTTCTATTCCACAGTCGCCTTCCCCGTCTCCGGTAGCCGGTAGCCTCCACCATCTCCGTCCCCGTCTCAGGTAGTGACCGGAAAATAGCCTGTGAGACTCTCGCCGATGAGCCAGGGGATCCTGATATTCCGGATAACTCACATATACATATACCCTCTCTCTATATCTATACATCTCTGCCTAACTCTATCTACAACCATGAAAACCAAAGGAAAGTACCCCATTGCCTTCAAACCCATCCTCCTCATCACCTTCTTCCTCCTGCTTTTTCTTCTGGTAATCTTCCTCATATCATCTTCTTCATCTCCATCTCCTCAATCTACCAAAATACACTCAGATGCAGACTTACGAATCAACCCATCATCTTGCCTTCCACAACAACACACATAAATGGCTTCCGATCAAACATGCAACAAGATCTCGCTAGCGATAGCTGAAGCCCTCGTCCACTACGCCACTTCCAACATAACCCCACAACAGACCTACAAGGAGATCTCCGTCAGCCTCCGAGTCCTCACCAAGAAATCCCCTTGCAATTTCTTGGTTTTCAGGTTGGGATACGACAGTCCGATGTGGGCCAACCTCAACCACGGCGGCCGGACTGTGTTTCTTGAAGAAGACAAGTCATTAATCGATCTAGTTGATAATTGCTCTGTTTGTTGTTAATTTAGGTCGTACAAGTGTTTAAGGCATCCCTAATGTGAACAAGGGTTAAAATGATAATTTACTGTCATTCAGAGAATAATTACCAAACAACATTATTTATTCAGCACCTAACCATTATGACCCTCTTAACTATTTTGACCACTTAACCATTCTGCACCAAACCATTCTGCCCCTGCCAAACAGCCCCTAATTGTTTTATTGGGGAAAAAATAAAAGGTAAAATGATCATTTATGATAGTTAGACTGTTTATTCAATATAACAACAGAACAATTTATCTGCAACATACAAACAACTTTATCTATATCTATATTATATTATAAAACATTTGACAAAAACTATTAAAAACCATTTTTATGTACGAAATATGTTTATTGATGCATATTACTTAGAATTCAAGATCATATTATGCTTAAGTACAATTCATTAAAGTTTAATGTTTGAATTCATGTAACTAACTTAAAACATAATCAAATAAAGAATAAACATCTCATTTTAAATATAAAAAACTAAAATGTAATTAGGATATCATTGAGTTATAACAAAATACTTAATTGTTATCTTTATAAAAAATTATAATATTAAACCAAAAATAAAAAAATGAATTAAAGAAATACACAAAAAAGGGGAAATTTTAAATAGTTAGTTTGGTACTAATATCAATATGTTTTTTTTACGATATCTTCATATTTATATTTTGTTTAAAAATAAAAACATTATTGTTTTCTCAAAACCACATAAAACCGTATTATAACATCGACTAAGACAAAAAAACAAAACACTAAAATTGAGATGTATCTTGCTCAATTGTGCGAGTACCTTTCTAGTTATATTATAAAACATTTGACGAAAACTTTTAAAAACCATTTGTATGCATGTTTATTGATGCATATTACTTAAAATTTAATGTTACAAATAAACTACGAGTAAATTTAACTTATTAAAGCTTTATGTTTGAATTCGTGTGACTAATTGCAGATAAACAGTCAAATACAGGACAAACATTTTATTTTAAATATAAAAAATTATATTATTAAATATCAATTGAATTATAATAAATAAATTGAATCAGAGAAATTACACAAACAAACAAAAACTTCGAATTAGTTAATTAATATTGATATATTTATTTTCAAAATTTTATTATATCTTCAAATTTATATTTTATTCAAAAATAAAAATTATCTTTTTCTCAAAACCATAAAAACAGAATAAAATAAAACACTAATATTGAAATATATCTCGCTGCATTTAACGAGTATACCTCTGGTTAATATATATACAACTTTACCATACATTATACAAGCATCGAAAAAACGAATTCCTTACAAAGTTAAAATGGCGTAAAATGAGCCCAAATTGGTCGTATCGGAGGCCCGATCTGCCGCAATGTAAAACCCGAGAAACAGAAGCCCAGCCCTCTACAATCAGCCGACTTCTGAATGCAAAAAGAACGCGGAGAGAAACCAACAGTGGGAAAAGAGACACCGCGAGAGATACGGTGACGACGACAACGACCACCAGCAGCCACCGGATATTCACGGCCGACCTGAAACGGAATTCTACTAGCACAGGTATCATTTCCCCCTATTCAATTATGCATTTGTTTTCTCAAATTGGGTCAAAATTGCCCGAGCAAGAACTAGGGTACAGAATCATCCAATTTCTTGTTTGTTTCTTGAATTACGAAATGTAGCTAATTTATTTAGGGTTTAATGCATGTAGCTGTAGGTAGCATGTTGTTGGAGTATATATGGAGAATCTGAACTTTTTATCAAGATGTTCTAAGTAGGGCGCTGACTTTTTTTGGTAGAAATTGATGACGATTATCTTTTGTTTGTAGTTAGGCTTTCTGTGCACTCAATCAAGAATGTTTTTGGTAAATCATTCAGAATAAAGTCAGAATAAAGTTTTTATGGTCTCCTACATATGAGTGGGGTACTTGGGAGTGTTATGAGTTATGGCTGGAAATGCAAGATTTGAATCGCCTTCAACCAGTGCTTCTGAGCCAGGGTTTTCTGGAAGTTATTCAAATGGGAAGAGGGGTGCTCATTCAGTGGCAGGGGGGCCCAATTTGGATAGGTCTGGAAGCTTCAGAGAGGGCGCTGAGAGTCGGCTGTTTAGTTCTGGGATTGCTGTCTCAAGAGGTGGAAATAGTGCAACGGTGTCATCAGGGAATTTACCCCCATTGTCTCAGTGTTTATCCTTGGAGCCGATTGTGATGGGTGACCGACAGGTTGATAGGTCAGTTGAGTTAAGGAAGGTTATGGGGCTTTTTGTTGGAAGCACAACTGAAGAGAATTCTTCTGGGGTTGCTGTTCCAGCTCACTCAAAGCCGGCACCTCCAGTGGCTGTCGCAGAGGATTTAAAGCGTTTCAGATTAAGTGTTGCGGATACATGTATCACAGCTAGGTACATTTTTACCTCCATGCACTGCATGTAAACATTATTAAAGTGAATTTTCATATAGGGTACTGACTATTAAGTATCAATCTCCCATGTCCTGTGTACAAAAAATAAGCGGTGTATTGTCACTATGAGAAGTCTGGATTTGTATGATACAATGCCAGTAGGATACCTTTTTCATTGGTTAATATTCTACGATGTAACTTTCTTAACAGGGGCAGGGCAAGCAAATTGGATGAACACTTGCATAAGTTGGATAAATACTGTGATGGTGTAATCTCAAAGAAACCACAGAGGAATGATTTAGTGACCAATGAGCAAGTAGGTGCTTTAAACTCGAAGATTGGAACTCAAATTTACAGAAACCCCACAGAACTTGTAAATCAGAGAGTAGAAGATCGTCCTAAGAATGTTCTTATGAACAAGCGTGTCCGTACTTCAGTTGCAGAAACAAGGGTTTGCTTCTAATATGATTTTACCACTTGTTTATTTATGGTGTATCCATAAGTTCTGGACCCAAATAGTCACTATGAAGGTTTACTCCTTGGCTAGATGGAGGGTACAAAGGGGGGAGAGAGAGAGAGAGAGGAGTATCTGATTTACGGGTGGTTTACATTTTAAAGCATTGTACCTTGCAGTTCGTTTATAAGCAATCAATATACTTGCAAAAAATGCAAAACAAATCATCAACTGGCTGAAAATAGTGAAAACTACTTTGCAGAGTTTTATTTTTTGCTATAGGCCTTACGCCACATTCAACCGGTACTTATTTATGCATCTATGTATATATATTTAGAAATTATTTTTGACGAAGAGAAGTTTAAATGACTACAACTAAATGTCAATCTACATGTCAATTCTTATATAAGTTATTTCATTGATCTACTAGAAAGCTATTAAATAGAGATGACCTGAATGGCACAATTAGGAGTCCAGCCTGAATGAGTCAACATGTTCTGTAATAAGCAACGATATGTCTGAAGAAAAACTTGATTTCCAGTTACATTCAACTCTATGTAGGACACTACCGGTAACAAACATTTCTTTTAGCAGAATGGAAACTTATGTTGTAGAACCAAAGTACTGTCATATGATATGGATACTTCCTTCTTCTGGATGTCTGTCTAAGAGCCTTTGTGACCCTTTAAGGTCTCAAAGGAGGACGACTTACACTATTTGCTACATCTTTAATGTGAGGAAAAATGAAACATCATAAATATAAACCTATACATTATTTTGGGACATTTAGAGGCATAAGTTGCTGATAAATCATGGGCGTTGCTTAATAGGAGAAGTATATCTGTACGACTATACAACCTAACTTTCACTGTTTGCTAATTCTTTTATGTGAGGAAAAATGAAATATCACAAATATAAACCTATGCATTCTTTTGGGACAATTAGGGGCATAAGTTGCTGCTCAATCATGAGAGGTGTGTTGCATATAAGAGAAGTACTATTGTTCAACTATGAAACCACTTTATTTGATAGGCTATTGCTTTTGGTAACACAACATCCATCAATTGCGTTGTTGCTTGAATTCCAGTTTTGTTTTTATCTCATCCTGTTGTCAAACCTGCATTGATGAATTTCCTAAGCACACTTAGATTTTTATATATACTGTGGAGCTCATCGTATGTTATTATCTAAATCTATTCCAGGCAGAGTTCCGGAGTAATGGTCTAAGAAGGCAGCCTGTGGCAATGGCTAAAGATCGAGATTTACTCAAGGACAATGGTGGAGAATCTGATATGTTAGAAGAGAAGATTCAAAGGTTGCCTGCAGGAGGGGAAGGGTGGGATAAGAAAATGAAAAGAAAACGTTCAGTAGGCACTGTTTTCACAAGACCTATGGATAGCAATGGAGAGCAAAAAAGGATTGTTCAAAACAAGGTTGTCAGTGAACACGGGTTGCAGTCAAATGACACCCACCCTTACAGGTAACAGATCTATTGTAGGGGTAAATATGGATTTAGGTTATACAACAGGTTTATTTACCCTGCTCAAATAACAATAAATTGTGTTGCACTTTGCATAATAAATAATTGGGTTGGATTTGATTAGTCAACTCTTGAGCCTATTGGATTTCTTTGTTCGTGGCTTGAAACATTGAATATTTGATATTCCATTTATTTTAACGACTTTGGCTACTGCCTATTTTGTTAATAAATGAAACTGTGATGACCTGATGGGTTTTAAGTCATTAATCCAGAAAAAAGATCTGTGTAGATTTCTTCCTTACGGAATTGTCTTAATGAAAATTGACATTAGTACACTGCTTTTTGAAATTTTAATTTGCTCATTTTGTTGTTGCTTCTAAACCTGGTACTGCGAGAATTTGTAGCCATATGATATAGAAATTCTCTTTGTTGGATTGGACTTCATTAATTATTGCACCATTTTGAGCTTTGCTATTTGCATCTATAAGATCATATACTTGTCTACTCTTAGGTTAGTTACTATTGTCAGAGTAAATCTTTCTGTAGTCTATTTATCATTCATGCCTGTGGAAGATGTTATAGTCCTTATAGGAACTATCTGCAGATTAGGAGCTTCAAATGGTACTGGTAGCACTAGCAAGTTGGAAGGGACATCTTTGCCTAATAGTTCACGTGCTCGCCTGTCTCCCAGAAATGAACTGGATGGGTCCTGTCTTCCCAGAGATCTTACTGCTGGATCAAATAAGGAAAGAATTCTCACAAAAGGGATCAATAAGTACGTCTATACTTGTAGTGTGATGCATTACAATAATTACGTACTGCTTTTCTTGTCTTATCTGCTATGATGCTTGTCAACTTAGCATTTTCCATCTTTTATTTGATGCAGTCATTTGGTTCTGAACTTATATTTTTCTGCCTTTTGGTGAAATCAATTTGTATTCCCAGGTTAAATACTCGTGATGACAATTATACTGCCTGTGGTAGTCCAGTGACAAAAGGGAAGGCTTCAAGGAATCCACGTAATGGTGCTGTGGTGGCAGCTAGCTCAGCCCCAAGTACGCCTCGTGTTTCTGGAACATCGGAAACATGGGAGAATGTGACAAGTGGAAGCAAAATCCCTTCAACTGGTGGAGCTAGCAATCGCAAGCGTTCTATGCCCTCAGCTTCATCTTCTCCCTCCATGGCTCAGTGGGTTGGTCAGAGGCCACAAAAAATGTCTCGAACAAGGAGAGCAAATCTGGTGTCTCCTGTCTCAAATCAAGAAGAAAAACAGTTATCATCTGACAGTTGTTCACACTCTGATATGAGTGTTAGATTGGCCTCCGATGGGACCAATGGTTCCCTTATATCCAAATATGGTACCAGTGGTCCCCAACAGCAAAAAGCTAAACTAGAGCATGCTCAATCTCCACATCGGTTGTCTGAAAGTGAAGAATCTGTTGGCGGTGAAAGCAGATTGAAGGATGGTGAAAGCAGATTGAAGGACAAAGGAAAGGGAAATAGTGATGCAGATGCAAATGATGGTCAGRATGTGGGGCCTTTARCACTTGGAGTGAAGATCAAGCCTRTTATAAATGAAGAAAATGGTGAGGGTGTGCGGAGACAAGGGCGCAGTGGAAGAGGCCCTTTAATTGCAAGAGCTAGCTCTTCACCGGCCGGGGAGAAGTTGGATAATACAGCCACACCAAAGCCACTTCGAAGTAATAGGCCTGGTTGTGAGAAGAATGGAAGGTGCTAGATTCTATGTATTTGGAAATAGCTCATACTTTTTCATTTGATTCTTTTTGGTTTATTCATGAACAATGCCTTTGTTTGCCAGTAAGTTAGGTCGTCCTTTGAAGAAGCTCTCAGACCGCAAGGGCTTTTCACGTCTTGGCCATTTGCAGAACAATGGTTCTGATTGCACAGGTATAGTGCTATAAAACTTGAAAATATAAGCTTTTTATGAAACTAATTATCAAATGATCATAGCTCTACTCCATGGTAGCCACTAGTATTTCTTCGTCCTTCCTTTCTCTTTGAGTTTACATAACTCTCTGTTTGCTCACACTATGCAGAGTATATCTCAAAGGTTGCAAGAAATTACAAGATTTGATAACACCCACAACTAACTAACTAAGAGGATAACGTGTTAAGAGTTGACTTTTATGTTGGCTTGGACCAACACTAACATATTTGTTATATGATGATCCAGGGAAATCTGATGATGACCGTGAAGAACTGTTAGCAGCCGCAAATCATGCTCGTAATGCTAGCTGTAAGGCATTACATTTTTTTCCGTCTATTTATTGTTTTTGGTACAGAAGTATATTACATTCAAGCTCTGCATTTTAGTCTCTAGTACATTTTTGTTTGACTGTTCCTGTAGATCTAGCATGTTCAAGCATTTTCTGGAAAAAAATGGAACCAATATTTGCTTCTGTCAGTTCAAAGGACAAGTTCTACTTATCCATGCAGGTGGGAACTGTTTTTAACATGTTTAAACTATTTTACACATGAGTGGCCACATTTTACATACTCAATATCCGTTCTGGACTTTTAACTTTTCAATCACTTGTGATGCTCTTTGAAACAGCTAAAACCTGAGCAGGATATTCAGGAAAGCATTCCTCAGTTGCATGGTCGTGAAATTAATTTTGCGGTATTTCTTTAAGCCTGAAATCTAGATATGTTCTACTCCTTCCTTCCCAAAATGAATGCCAGAATTTCCATTTTTGGTGGCCTCAAAATAAGTGCAACATTTTCTTGTTCAGTGAGATTATGGTCCAAGTTTATCTCTTTGCCTGTTAGCAATTGTTACGAGATATTATTGTCATCGATTTTGATCCCTCGTTTGCTGTCTCAGGTGAACCTTCCGCATGCAGCCTCTGTATATAACACACATTCTTCTGGAGAAAGAAACGTGCATGTAAAACACCAGGGAAGTGAATCTTTTTCTGGGAGACTTGATTCCGATAAAACATCTAGAGAATTCATTCCATTGTTCCAGAGAGTATTATCAGCACTAATTATAGAAGACAACATCGATGAACTTGAAGAAGATACAGGAAATATACCACTCCAGGATGCTTTTTGTGATTCCGCTTATGATACATTTCACCTCGATGACTACGACCCTAGAAAGAGGGCTAGGAGGGAAATTGAACGTGATACGGTGTTTGGGGTTCATGCTCAAAGCATACATTCTGTGAAGGTGTCTTTTTCTAGCAATGGATCATGTACCAACTCTTTTAGAAGCCCTAGCATTAACGATTCTCCATGTGAAGATGTGCGTTCACAAGTTGAGCTATTGGCTGGGATCTCAAATAATTTCCATGACAGGCCACGAGTATTCCAGATGGAAAGTTTTGGCATTTCTTCATTTGATAGTCACTACGAACAAATGTGTCTAGATGACAAACTTCTTTTGGAGCTCCAGAGCATAGGTCTATATCCAGACTCAGTGGTAGGCTCAGTGTCTCTTAATATCCTTTTTTGAAATTGTTTTGGTTAACTTACAATAAAGCTCACAAAAGTGATCACTCTTAAACTTGACAATTATATTAAACTTAACTGTTTGGTGGTGAGCTTGGATGACTGAATTAAGTGCACTCCGTGTTGGATCGGATCTAACTTCCTTTTCTTTATTCTAACTCTTTCTTTCTTGCCTTCTGACAGCCTAACTTGGATGACAAGGAGGATGAAGCAATCAAGCAAGAAATCAACCAGCTGAAGACAAGACTCCGACAACAGGTTATCTGGCGAGACCACTAATTAGCATTGTCTCTGTTTGTTCATGACTCTTATAAGCTTCAGCTTAATTAAGCATTCCATATGATCACCAGACTTTAACATGCTTTAATTTCTTTCCTTTATTATGCAGAATGGTAAAAAGAAGGCATACTTGGAGAAAATATGTAAAAGGGTTGGAAGCTGTTCTTTAAGGCGGTAGGAACTTTAGACTTCATATGCGGGTTCTCTTATTGTTACCCTAGGCCAGTTGCATTATTTGTACAAATATAAACATCATCTGGTTGTTATGCAGAGATCTTGAGCAGGTTGCCATAGATAGATTGGTGGAGCTTGCCTACAGAAAACTTCTGGCAAGTTTTTTAGCCTCTTCCTCGGTCTCTTCCACTTTCTTAATAGTTAACTAAATCTCTCTACTTGCTTGAAAACATGAGCATATATGACAACAAAATGTTATAATAAAGAAGCAACCCATTGAATGTGACTGTCAGAATATCTCTGAATTTTTGGTACACTTCGTTGATAAACAATTTATTTTACCTTATTTGAGCCTGTGGACACTGTTACACACTACGAATCAGATCAATTTTCAAACCTGAATATTTTGTTGCTAAGTCTTCGTCGGTTCTATTGTCACCTGTATATGTTAGCAGGCTACTAGAGGAGCTGCTAGAGCTGGGATTCCTAAGGTACCGAAGCAAGTTGCATTGGCTTTTGGAAGGAGGACTCTTGCTAGATGTCGAAAATTTGCAAAATCAGGTGTAAGTTGCTTCAATGTGCCTCCCCTTCGAGATATCCTTTTTGCTCCACGGGAAATTGAATTGGAGCCTACAGCTTCTGTTGCCGGGCCAGTTACTAACACCACCACCAAGTATCTGGGATTCCATAACCCCCACCAAGATTCAAGGCTATCATCGGGTAAGTAATACCCTAGTAATTGGTTTTGTTTCACTTAAAGAATTCTTACCCGTTAAGCAGTTTTGAATGATTTGCCAATTTGATGAACAATAATCGCATTTAAACAATTTGACTAATATTTGTTACAAAACTAACTACAAAACATAGGTGTCGAAATGCTTATCAGTTATGCCAGAATGCTTATGCTTATCTTTTGACTATTATATTTCATGCCCAAAATTTCTCCGTAATCGGTTATTGATGTATTTGTCAATTCGCGAACGTCAACCTATAGTGCATTTGTTTTTTTGGTAATTAGTAGCCATTTTGCTTGACTGTTCGATATAGACATAAATATATTTGTTAATTGGGTTCATTTCTTGTTTGAAAATTCTCTTTATGTGTAGATGAGGCTTTTGCCATAAATGGACCAATATCAAACAGAGGGAGGAAGAAAGAACTGTTGCTCGATGATGTTGGCACCGTTTTGGGTGGGACAACCGGAAAGAGATACGAGCGGGATGTTGCCAAAGCTGGATATGCATACCACGGTGAGAGGAAAACTAAACCAAAACCAAAACAAAAATTGTCTCAACCACCGGCATCCGGGAACGGATACGTTAACCAATTCCCGAGAACATTACATCCTGTTCAGCCTTCACCAAACGGACCTAATCATAATAACGGTGACAATAGAAGGGACGTGCGACACAGTCGTGGCCCACAAGAAACGTCGAAAGAGAGTACGGAAATCATCAACTCCACAAATTTATCGCTTCAAGATTTGGACCCGATGGATGAATTAGGCGTAGGCACAGACCTTGGCGGTCCACAGGATCTGAGTTCGTTGCTTAACTTTGACGAAGAGGAGTTGCAAGACCATTATTCAGCAGGACTTGAAATACCGATGGATGATCTTTCAGAACTGAATATGTTCTGATATTGTTTTCGAAGGTATTAACCGATAAAAGCGTGACGAAATTGTTTTTCTTTGAAAAATGTATATTTATTGTGGATTATTTGGACTAATACAAGAAAAGTAAGATATGCCATGTAACCTCCATTTGTAATTATGGTATGTTTATTTTACGTAGTTTCATGTTGTAAAAACAATGGTCATCTCTGAAAAGTATTTCTATTTTTGAAAACGAACTGGTCAAGATTTAATGTCTTGATGCTCTCCCTAGTTTCTTTCTTGTTTTCTTGTTTAGAGATAAAGATTTAGGGGTTGCTTTATCAAATGCTTACTGGGTGAGTACTTGCTCAATCAAAAGCCATAAAAACCAAGATCATAAAATCGATTTTGATTTTATAAAAGCAAGAAAATGCCCCCTATTTCGTTAAAGGAATGGACTAAATGATGGGGGATTTGTTTCAACCACTCATATGCCTCTATGTTCAAGCTTTTCAAGTCTTCCATGGCCTTTTCAAGATGTAGTATAGTAGTAGTTGTTGCACACTTCCAAAGATGGTCTTTGAATGCCTTTCCATTCCATAGTTGTGTCATATTTTTATGTACGTCCAACAATCAATATCTGTGCTCGGCGCAAGGAAATACCTTTGCAATTGTTGGTATGGTTCCCTACATTTGCAAAATAGAACACATTAGCAAGGTAGAAACACAACTCGAAGGGCTTTCATTAAGCATAACTGGTAAACATACATTTTGTCTGCCACTAATGGAAGTGAAATTGGAATTAGGAGACAAATCCGAATCTCTCCAAGGCATTCTAAAAACCATGACCATGAACCAGTTGTTTCAAATGGCATAGGCTTGCGGATATGTACCATGGTTCAAATCAATTCCAACTGCAATCAATATTTTCCTGCAAATGGTCTCTCCATGAACACTCCATCTACCCCGAGCAAGTCTCTCAAACCAGCCTTAAAACCCTTCTTTAATTCCCCTAGACAGATGTATATTCTCTTTGAACTTTCTTCTTCATAAAGAATTAGATTCAATTTTCATTTCCAACTTCACGGTGGTATCTGGGTTGGTTCTTTGAAGCTCACATAAGTAGTCCCTTAGAACAGTGTATTCACTTGCACAATCTCCTCTTATCTTATTGGCTTGCATAATCTCCTCTTAAAACTCACATACGTAATCCCTTGAAACACTTGCATAATCCCCTCTTAGCTTATCGCCTTGCATAATCACACTTGTAACCTGATGTTGAGAATTGGGTTCGACAATCCGTAACAATCTTGTATCCCCAGAAGTAGTGGCATCAACTACTTCATATGGGTGAAGATTTAAATGAGAATGAAGTTGATAATCTTTCAAATCTTTCTCTTCTTCTAACAACTTACTTACAAAATACAATCAATATCCAAAGAAAACCTATAAAATTTTCAAAGAGAAACATGAATGAATAATTTTGTATCAACTTTCCATTTGAAACAGAAGCACCCAAATCTAAAAACGTTGGTATCAAATTTCAACCGTATCAACTTTCCATGGGAAATAGGAAAATCAAAGAGTAACTTCAACTTTTCAAGGTGAAATAAGAGAACTCAATTTCAAACCCCACGTTGTTGCTTCATTAATTTTTAGGTGTTCTTCCAATCTAAAACAAGCATACACAGCTTGGACACGAAAGAATGGGGATACTTTACCTAAATGATCATACCGCCAATGTGCAGAATCGTGCGATTGGAGTGCGATCGTCTTCTTACCAACCCAAATAATGTTGTAGTTATCAGATGCAAACCTCTTTCTAGTCCACAATCTCCATTTGCGGGCAAAGTTGGAGAGATTTGTATGGAGAAATGGCAGAAGACGGAGAGCTGTGAGATTTGCGGAGACAAAAAGTTCAAAGCACTTTGTACAAAAGACGTTTGGTTTTCCCACCTAGATTGGTAAATTTCAACTTACACCCCTCAAATATATCGAAATTATCATCTAGACCCCCAATTAATAAACCGGTTATTTTAGGTTCTCAAGTCATCTTTTAGTAACACATTATTTGTCAAACATAAGTTAGCTTATTTTTTTAGTACACATTTGAGTAGACATAAGTTACCTTATTGAAACGTTCAGGGACGGATTCAACATTAAAAAGGTGGGGGTATAGGCCATGTTTGAACTTCTTTTTTTCTTTTAACTTTCTACCATAGTTCTCCCAGTGATTTCTTGCTTGTGCCACCACCAATCAAAAAAGTACCTCGAAATCAATCAAAAAACTTTAATATCTATTGAAACAGTGGAATTAGGCTAAAAACACATCAAACGACTTTACAGACCTTTAATCTACCTTAGAGGTGCCCCACTAGGCAAAAATTCTAGATCCGCCACCAATAATGTTTACAAAATTATATATCTACCCATTAATTACATTCTGGTATAAAATAAACAAGGATGCATTTGTAATGTCATATTAATAAGGCTTACCACTCGTCTTATATTTGAATATGCCGTAACGAGTAATGAGAAACATCATTTATCTATATATTTTATCCGTTAAAATGTGGGATTCACCTGATACAAATTTAGCGTTACCAATTGGAGAAGATTTAATGTTTACACCTACTTTGCGTCGATTTTTATGGACTTGGTGTTACACATCGAAGATGCACTACGGGAAAAGGGAACAAAGTTCTTCAACTGTTCTTGTAACAAACCTCGGATTCGGAAGATGAAAACCTAGGTTGTAAAGATCGTCATCAACGTTGGTCAATTTGAGCGTTTTCTTGAAATTTGTGGTGGCAATTCTTGGGTGACCCCTAGCAATGGCAACCTACATAATGCAACAAGTCATTTGAATTCCCAAATAGGTAATACATCTAAAAGTAGCATTCAATAAACACAATTGTGGTCAGGTGGTAATATATATGTAAATGGTCTTAATTTGTGATCTTTTCTAGAAAAAAACGAATTTTCTACAAATTTCATCGGACATCCTGAAAGAAGATCATTAATGTTTTTTAGGAAACAATTGGTTTTCAAGTCAGCTTACGCGTATCGACTGCTCATTAACTGTCAAGGTAGTTAGTGAAGGATGAGTTGAAGGGACTACTAACCCGATGTTTTCCTTCAAGTTCAAAAAGCCAGAAATTCCAGTCCTTTAACGCACCTCCATCTACTTTGACATATATATCGGTCCAGTTTTTGTGATGAAACTCCACATGATCTAATTTATACCCAACTCCTGTACCTAACGCCTTGACGAATGCTTCCTTTAAACACCAATACCTGTTTATAATATGCTAGTTGAGTCTAATAACCGTGGTTCGTATAGTTTCAAATGAAATATATAAATTTAAATAAAATCAGTTTCACCTGAAAAACACATCCAGGACATCATCATCAGAACCAGCTTTGACAATCTTTTCCCACTCTGAGCTTGAAAAGTATGAGGAGAAATTGTGAATGAACTCAGAAATTGTTTCTTTCACTGGAATTAAGCAAGATACAATGTCCAAACCAACAAGGCAAATCGGTTCAGAAGCTATAGCTACATAGTCGCCATGATGTGAAACATTAAAGTTGAAATTTGGAAATTTCACATTCTTCTTATGGCTTTCCTATAAGATATAAGCAAGCACACCATCATAATAGGTAGTAATCGGAACTACAAAAGCTATCTCAAGGTCTCTGTGAGCATAAAGATGACTTGCACCTTGTAAAAAACAATATATGCTACAAGTAGGAAAAAGAAAAGAACTTTTTGAGGTTCACTAAGAATGGGAAAAACACCCTTTTAGCTGCAAAAATCTTACAGTTTGATAGAAATAGACACTGAAATTAGATTACACATCTAAATTGGCCATCAAGAAGGAAGAATTTGCTGATCAGCCAGTATGCACCATGAAGATTAAATTCTACTGCTAAAACTGATAGGGGGGGGGGGGGAACTAAATACAGTAGTTCTGGTTATAAGAGCCTCGAGAACAGGACGGTGAAACACTATAATAACCATATTCTAGTTTGACCAATATCATGGCTTCAATCAAAAGAGCCATCTCATATCTCACTTTAATGTTTAGTTGCTTGAACTAGTTCATTATGAACATTTAAAGTGCAGCCAATAATTGATTGTATGATGGTTTGGCGTTCAGCTTATATGATAGCAAACTGCATATGTCCATAACTTGTATTCTCACAAGATACCCATTCATACAAGAATAATATATACTTGCAGTTTGTGTAGCTCTATATGAATCAGTGATGATGAGTGACCACGGACTAAAACATAATAATCAATCATTCAATGTCTAAATAAAGCTCAGATTAAGTACAAGAACAGCATTAAAAACAACAAAAGAGCTACTAATCATTGCCAAATATCAATCTAGAATTTGTTTTTGAGATCAATCTCCAAACCTGGAGTACTCAAATTCTACTGTAGGGATTCTGTACCCAAATTTCCAGTCAACATAATTTTAATGGTGGTACTCTTTCTGAAGTATAATGCAGTCATCAAATTGATCTAAATTCTTAAAAGTCACATCAATGTTGAAGTTGAAAATTAGCTAGGATTTACATCAAGATTCAAAGTGCATCATGTCTTTTGTTGGAATGGATGGAATAATTCATAGAAGTTGCTAATTGAAGAAGTGGTTCCTTGATGCCATCACTCAAATTGAGTCGAATAGAAATTGGTACCAGATAAGGTTTGCCCTCAGCAGTGCGATTAATGATAATTTCATCAAATGGAATCCCCATAACTTGATGTACAAGTGCATACTGCAACAGCCGGCTAACAAGTGCCCTCTTTCGGTCTTCAATTTTCACAAACCTAAATAATTTCATTCCATCGCCACTATTCATGAAGAGTTTCTCCAAATATAGTGGTAATTATAATAATAGAGAGATGGATTATATTACCTTGTGATAGAAGAGTGGTGTTGTTGGGGTAGAACAGACATGGCGATGGAGAAGTCATGGGGGGATGGATCCCACTGTGATGTGTTGACTAACCATCTCTGCACTCCCTTTTCCATCTCTATTTCCATGACACGGAGAAGGAGAAGGAGAAGGAGAAGGAGAAGGAGAAGGAGAAGTTGACGATGAAGATGATTAACATATTTTTGTCAAACTTCATTTCTCTAGTTGAAAGAAAGATGGATAATTTGTATCGGTTAATTTAATTGAGAGTTAAATAAAATTATAAACATATAAAATATGTTATTAGAAAAAGAGTAAATCACATTCATGGTTCCTGTAGTTTTTGTGTTTTAACACTTTGGGTTTTTATTTTAAAATATTTAAGAATTATATTTTTGTAATTTGTATTTTATAACATATTGGATCTCTAAATCTAACTCCATCCAAAAAATTATGTTAACTCAGTTAGTTTAGAAGGGTATTTTAATATTTTAATTTATATTAAAACAACAAGAAACAAATCCAGATAACATAGAGTCGGAACAACGAGTGAGAGAGATGAAACAGACGATCAATATAAAGATGAAACAAACCCTTTCCCATCTAAAACGAGTTCGTCAAAGTCCACATCAAGCCTGATTCGAATTAGTTCGTAGAAGGCCACTTCTGAAAAGCGAGTCACCTCCGTTCCGAGCAGGGGTTCTCTGATGTCCAGGGAATAGGGGTGTCAATCATCCGAGTAGCTGAAGTATTGATGTACTCCACTCAAAAACTGTGAGCAGTTAAAAACTATACTTAATTCAAACTCGATTGTAATTTTATAAAATTGAACTTGAGCTCAAACTAATTTAAACTCAAAACAAGCTCAAACTCGAACTTAAATCAAGCTCGAACAAAAGTCATCTATTGAAATTTATAAAATTTTAGTGTTTTTCTCTTATAAAATATAAAATTTATGGGTGTTCTCTCAAACTTCATAAAAAATAAAGGAGTGCACCTTAGAGTTCATCATTAAAAATACAAAGTTACAAACTCTATCCACATTCCTCTATTTTTATAACACTTCTTCACCATTCCTTTACCATCTCTCTCCGACGTGGGACTAACTTGATCAAAACTTTATAGTTTTTTGATCTTTTTTAGTTATGATTTTAATAAAAAATGATTAGTTTTTATGGTTAAAAAAAATGCACAATTTTATTCAAATATCTAAAAATGTAAGACATGTTCACTAATATTTTACAAATTACTAGTTGTGTGCCCGCGCAATGCAGCGGGATGTAAAATTCGTATAAATGTAAATGAAAAGTTGCATGATATCATTCGGAACGACACTATGTAAAGCTGGTTCCAAGTAACCGAATGATATTAACCAAAAGAAGTTGATTGCTTGAATGATTATACCAGACCATGGAGAGGTAAAAGTCAAAACATGCATTATGTTATCACTGGACAATTTAGAACCATCTGATGGATAAAAAAGTAACACAGAGCCTCTTTGGCATTAATTATAAGCACAAATAAACAATTCCAATAATTTCCCATACCTATCGGCAACATATTGAAGAATCTCATCACCAAAAGAAGGTATGGTGATATCAATCAATTGGCCTTGGCTTCTATCCACAGCATGCTTATACATGGCAACGTCCTTATGCATGTACCATTTATACCGATTATCCATACAAATAACCCTCCACATAGAAGGATCATTGCAGATTTTTCGCCAAGTAGTGCACACTTTCTGGGCATTCTCAAGTATGTCAAGCACGTCAAGTCTGGAAAGTATATTGGACATTACATCTGATGGAAGATCCAACCAGTTCCTTCTTGGTTGTTCCACCTGCCATGGCTGCTTGGGTTCTGGAATGAACTCGACCTTCTTGGGTTTTCGACAATACGATTTTGATGTGGATGGCATCATCACTTTTGCATGTACAAAACAATCATAATTTTAGACCAAGCCATTTTACATATATTAAAAGATTTGTTAATGTATTTAAAATGAATGACCATTCAGTGATACAGGGGTAAATGAACCGAAATGCTATATCAAACCTGAAGATCAAATTTTCCGGAAACACAATTGCAGGACGCATTCGTAATTACCAATAACAAGAACATGAATTTGAGTTGRCATAGCAAARTGGACAATCAAATTTCACTRTAACATCATCACTAWTCAAACACTTTCTTACACCTTTTCATACATCAAAGAGAATAGAGACTGTTTAGATGCTCCCTATTGGAATTGTCTTCTCCAATGATCACAAAAATGCTTATTCCTACATTTAAAAAATCCAAGTGTTTATGGTTGTGAAACTTGACTTCTGGGAGTAATCCAGAGTAACTTACACATGATTTTTCAAATATTTACTACGTCAAGAGCATATTTCAAGCAACACAAATATTTACTACGTCAAATATTTATCAAGTCACATTACCTTACCGGATAAATATGGTAAATATCAAGAATCTTACCGGTAAGAGCGAGACAAGGACCAAGTCTTACCCAGTAAGTGAGAGCGACGACTCTAAACATGGTAAACACTTACCGGGTAAATTGTTGCATACGATACCGTTTTGGTGGACTAAAATCATACCCGGTAAGTAAATGATAATGTTGAACTTTATCGGTAAGCATTTACCGGATAATTATTTGGTAAACGTCCTCTAAAAATCCATAAGTTTGGTAAATAGTCCTGAAACACTTTGCATAGAATAACCAAAGATTGAGATTACAAGCCCTTGTACCTTAGGAATGGATGGTAATATGAATTTTTGCATCAACAATTGCAGCCTATATCTTTTTTTGGTCACAAGATCTATAAGAGATTGTAATCCATGCATTCCATATATCTTCCTAAACGCAAATATAAACTTTTAGTTCAAAAACAAAGTAAATTGATTAATTTCACATTCCATGAATTGATAATCATGGCTTATGATCCGGCAAGAAGCATGAACTGAGTTTGGTAAACATCAAATACAATTAGATCCAAAATCAATCCAAACAACATCTTAAAAATTAGTGACAAATAAACCATGACGAACCAAGTAACGACTTGTTTGAATTTTAAAGAACTGATGAGTTGGGTAAACATCAGGTACAATGTCATTATTTATATATATATATATATATATATTTATATATATATATATATATACATATTGGAGATGACAATTAGCACAACAACTAATATCTTATGTCTAGTAGTCATTGGAAGAAGGACTCTTCTATCATCAATAGCATCTCAATGAATCACGTATCGAGATATACAACTTTGTGACAACTAATATCTTTGTGACAACAAACATATGTACTTGTCAGGTTTACCTTTAATATTTCTTTTGATTCTTTGTGGATGTATACAGTTGATCATATGAACTCTTGTTTAGCAAGTCTCAGATCCTGAAATACGTTATGTGCCTTGTAGTCTCGCACCTATCATGTTCAGTTGAGGTAAAAAGATGAYGATGAGATAAAGATAAAAGGCATACYGRGGCTCTGAAGTGAGATCRKATTCCTAATATAGAGCTCTGTATGATATATGCGTTTATACACTCTTTACMCACAWTATAAGTTGCCTGAAAGAAAATAAAATTTTCAAGCTCCRTATGGAAAAAAATTAGAAAAAGCACAAGCTTAATTTACCTTCAAAATGGAATTACTCCTCGAGTTATTATGAGTTCCATATGCTAAATGTGCCTGCAAGAAACAAAATGTGATAGAAACTTGTATTTTAATGTTTGCATGTTGAGGCTAATTCACCTACATGCATCACCAAAGCATTATGCAGTTTGATCCAAAACACAAGCTTCTGTTCACGCTTCATTTTTCCAGGGTCAATCTTGTCAAGATTCTTTATCAGTGTTCTACAAAGTCAAAAAAAAAAAAATTTCAAGTAAACGGGGGAACTAACCAATTGAAAGATATCAAGTAATAATAATTTCAGATACCTGAAATGTTTTAGCATCTTCTCCGCATAATTGAAACCATCATCATCTAGGCCTATTTTCAGGACTTCTACCATATCGGCATATGGTCCCCTTTCATCTTTCAAGCCATCATACTTACTGCCCTCGTTGCAAAACGGACTCCATGTATCAGAAATATTTCTAGTAGAAACTGTACTGCAGGAAGACAGGGATGAAGCAGAAGATTCTGAAGGTCCCTGATGACATTGAAGTAAACAAGGTAATCAAACTTGATGTAACTTAAGTTCAACAACGAAGTTGTTATYTGTGGGATCGAAAGTGTAGGATATGACGGGATCAGACACGAGACCAACATGAAGCTGTTAATAGTGGGATCAAAAGCTGTTACCTTTGGGGGGTTTTCTTTACCATTTTTCTCTTGGTTTTTCTTTTCTAAAGTCTAATGGAAGAGCCAGGTGATGGAGTCCCGTTTGAAAAAAGTTGTCGATGCCAAACCTTCATTTATTCATTCTTCTACCTGTGAGAAATTAAATTCAAKTATAAGAGGYCGTMTGAGAATTTTACTCAATCTGCAAAYGCCTCAACGTGGTCCTTATAYTTCAAATATARTACAATTAGCAAAGTAAGTGGCTAGAAAATGTATTTTATGCATGCAAGAGACTTGATATAAATAGATATAATTACCAAATGCACAACCAAATATGATAACGACCTGCATCCAACAACATTTCCATATTGTAAATTGTTAATCAAATGGATCCTAGCAAGGTAATCAAAGAGAGCACAACCATACAACAAAATGAATAACATATAGTACAGAGACTTCCATAATTCTCCATCTATAACTACACATGACTTATACATATTATATATCTATACTATCTTATAAAGCAAATTTAGCAAAAGTCTTAAAGTCTTAAAATACTAAATGACCAAGATACCCTTTATACACTTTTTCACCCCCTCCTTTCCTCACATGCACTCACCTCCTCACATACACTCACCCTCTCACAACCGATTTTTTTTAAAACTATAATTTTAAATTTATACTTTATACCTCTATAATTAGTTAATTAATTTACTTTACGTCGTTTATTTTTAAATATTTCATTTTAAACTTTTATCGAATTAATATACATAATCGTATATCAATTAAAAATGTTTAAAAAATACATCTTTATTTTAACAAGTTACACCATTATAATCGTCTCTTTAATACCTTCGAAATGAGTCCAATATTGAATAGTTTTTGACTTAATTATATTATTATATATTATATATACTGTGAAAAATATTTTTAATATTTACAATTTATACTTTTATAGTTATTTATATATATATATACTATATATTTTGGGGTTAGACTGTCTAAATTGCACTATATAATATGTTCTGAATTATATATTCTTGGGTTTTTTGAAATATATATATACATATTAATTCAACCTTAATATGAGTTTCTGAACAAGAAAGAATGTAAACAGTTGAAATTTCATTCTAAAACTCATCTTTTTTTGTCTTTTCATGGCTTATGATCTGTTAAATTTGTAGTTTTCTGTATTGGTTTTGAGTGTTTATCTTAAAACTCAAGTTTCTTGGTTTTTTGCTCTTGGTGTAAATCGAACATATTTGTGGAGTCGTTTAAATATATTGGATTTTAAACTGTCATACAATTTTTTTTTCATCGATAGTCTGTAATTGGAACCATAACTCTTATTTATTCAAATTGTATTAATATGTAAAGACCAAGTGTAACCTATATCATTGTTAAATCTTATCTTATAAAACCAGTGGAACTTCAAAATCATTAAAATTCATGGCTCCCGCCGCATTGCGCGGGTACACAACTAGTATATATATATATACTACCTATCAAACAAGAACCATTAATTGCCGTCAATTTCTGATGAATGAAGTTCAAATGATGTTTCCTAGAACTAACCATTCCAATTTATGATACTACATAAAAGTAATTTGTTGGTGAGAAAACCAAAAGATTCAAGTAGAACAAACCCATTGTAACAAACCCATTCGTAGAAAATATAGTGAATCAAAGTTATGCAAACCAAATAAATACCTGAAAGATGGATTGATTTATTTTCTAGTGGAGTAGGCATTTTCTTCTTCATCACAACAACAGAGACTTCGTCTCCATCAGTTTTTCTTGCTATATTTTTGTTCTTCAAGTGTTAACAGAAATAAATGCGACCTGGATAGCAAAATCAAATGAAAAATTGTAGATTCATTCAATAAAACACCTACCTACCTATTAATTTCTGTTTTAAAATGACTTTTGGAGATTTAGGGGTTTTGTTTTCTGGTTTGGTTCTCCACAAAAATCGTTGATTCATTCAACAACACCTATCTATTGATCAAATAGAAAATTGTAGATACATACCTTTTTGTTTTTCTTCGCCATTTTTAGCCATATTTGTGGAGAACCAAACCAGAAACCAATGCCCTTCCATGTGTCGTTTCAAAATCTCCACATTTCTTATGACCTAAGCAAAGGAGAKGCGTATTTGGGAAGATGATATTTTTGAGAGTAGTGTTGCCACCTATATTCTAAATGTGAATCAATAAGTTGTACTCTATGTTGAATCGATTACCTGGATTGAGGAGCGATGGAAGGMTCGAGGGATCGAGAAGCKTTTRAATGGAGCTTGAATCATAATCTGAGTTTTTGAATCGTCACTTTGGGATGAGAGATGGAGTGTATTCGAGTATGGCCATATGGGAGGGGAGCGACGGAAGAGGAAGAGGCGTCTTGGGAGGGTAGCCAGGAGCGAAGGAAGAGGCGTAGTAAAGTATAATAGGTAAAGGGGTATTTTGGGTATTTATAAATTTAAGACTTTAAGACTTTGAGTGAAAATGCTTAATAAAATAGTATAGATATAGATATTATAAAACTAATTATATGTTAAAAATAATTATATGTAAAAAAATTGAGTCTCTCATGAGCTTTTCGAGTCGATTATTTGGTAATTTGGCTTGAATCAAACCTACTCGAATCAGGTGTTGACCGAGTTTTGACCAAGTCGATCTCGAGTAGCTTGTGATTTGACATTTACACCCATAGGAGGGAAGACGTAGAGGAAGGGGAAGAAAATGCCGGAGATCGGTTGAGTTTGTTGAAGTATGGGTATCACCGATAAGGGTTCTTTGATGTAGAGGGAGGACGTAGGCAACAGGGGAGGAAGAAGGGTGAGATTGGTTGAGAGTTGCGTCTTATCAAACACTTATCAGGGTAAGCGCTTACCAATTCACACTACCTTACCGGATCAATATGGTAAGGACCACGAATCTTACCCGGTAAGAGCGATACAATGATCAAAAGTCTTACCCGGTAAGTGAGGGCAATGACTCTTACCACAGTAAGCGCTTACCGGATAAATTGTAGCATACGATGTTGTTTTGGTGGACCGAAATCTTACCCGTTAAGTAAATAATAACGTTAAATTTTACCGATAAACACTTATCAGATAAATGTTTGGTAAACGACCCATTCGTCACACGCTGGGTATTGCCGGGTTGGGTTTTCTTGAAAGTCTTCGCGTGTGTATATAATATAGATGGTAATCGTATTCTTTTTTATAACATTAGTAATAATTATTATATTTTTCCTATTTTCTTTTGACAAATGTAGAATATTTCTTTTATATTTTTAAAAGAAAGAAAAGTAAAAGACTAAAATATCTTCTATACAACCGAGTTAATTTTACAAACGAACTCAATTCATAACGAAAGTGAAACCACGATAACCATACATATGGTTATTTTGTTTGGGGGACGCAATCCAGATCCTCATATAGCCACAAGGACGAAATTTGTAATTTACTCTAAATAAAATTAAAAGTAAATTACGTTGATCTCTATAGCTTATCACAAAATAACACTTTTCGTTCATTTTGTTTCAAAATTAGAAGATGGCTATCGTAATTTGTAAAATTGTTCCGATTTGGTCCCCTTTTTTTATAGTCGTTAAAAGATTTCGTTAAATGGGATACAATTTTATTCTTTTATATTTACTCAATCATAACTGATTTCATAAATTTGGTCATTGTGGTTTTTGATTGGATAATATACAAAAAGCTCGATAAAAAATAAAAATGTCTCTCATTTAGCAAGAAAAATTAACGACCGTTAAAAGAAGAAATCAAATTCAAACATTTTTATAAACTGCAGTGGCTATTGTAATTTTAAAATTGCAAAAGCCAAAAGTTTTATTTTTGACAAACCACATGGACCGATTTTATAGTTTACTTTAAAACCAATATCCATACTATATTGTAAAACATTTGACAAAAACTTTTAAAAACCATTTTTTATACATGAAATATTGTTTATTGATGCATATTACTTAAAAATTCAAGATTACAAGTAAATTGTGCGTTACTACAACTTATTAAAACTGTACGTTTGAATTCGTGTAACTAATTGCAAATAAACATAATTAAATAGGATAAACATCTCATTTAAAATATAAAAAATTTAAAATATAATTAAGATAATTATTGAGTTCTAACAAAATAATTAATTATTTTATTTATAAAAAATTATATTATTAAACCAAATATAGATTGCTTCGTCATTAAACCTAAATTAAATTATAATAAAAAATTAAATTAAATATCGATATATGTTTGTCAATTTTTTATAATATTTTCAAATTTATATTTTATTAAAAAAAAAACATTATCGTTTTTTTCAAAATCACATAAAACCATATTATAACATCGACTTGAGATAAATAATAAAACAAAATATTAAAATCAAGATTTATCTCGTTGCATTGTGCGCATACACTTTTAATAATTATAAATACATTTAGAGTAACTACAGATTTGGTCTCCATGGTTTGAAGGTTCAACACTTTTTGTCCCTATACTTTCAAAATTATAAGATAGCCGTTGTGGTTTGCAAAAATCAATTGAATTTGGTCTCTGTTCATGAGGGCTGTTAAAAGTCCGGAGAGGTATTTGGGTCTTTTTACACCCTTCTGACATTTTACTTAAAAAGATTAATTAATTAAATCAATCCCTCCTTGATTTTTACATCCGACAACCCAAAACAAAACTCCCGGACATCTTTTCCAGCCACCACCACATCCCCTCCTCCGATCATCTTCTACGATCACCACCCTATAATATCCTAGTCATTCACACAAAAAAAAAATCAAAACCTCAAAATCAATCCAAAAACCAAATCTCAAGAATTAAAATTAAAATCAAACAACCCCTGGATCAATGAATGAGGGTATGGGTGTAAATGATGCGAGTAAAAGCTCGAGTATTAGTATACTCGACTCGAACTCGATAGTTATTTCTCAAGTTTAAACTTGACTCAGAAACTCGTGAGTAGTTAAAAATTAAACTCTACTCGAACTCGATTGCAGTTTTTTAAACTCGAACTCAAGCTTGAACTCGTTTGAAGCTCAAATCAAGCTCGAATTCAAATTCGAATCAAACTCGAACCAAGTTCATCCGTTGAAATTTATAAAATTTTAAGGTTTTCTTTTATAGATTATAAATTTAAAGATGTTCTTTTAAATTTTATAAAACTAAAAAGATGTATCTCAAACTTTATTATCAAAAAGACAAAGTTACAAACTCTATTTACCCTATCTTTTTTTTATAATACCTCTTCACCCTTACTTTACTATTTCTCTTCTAATGTAAGAGAACTTCAATGGCACTTTTATAATTTATTTGGTTTTCTTCTAGTTATGATTTTAATAAAAAAAAAATTGTTTAGTTTTTATAATTAAAAAATATATAATTTTGTTTAAATATCTAAAAATATAAAACATTTTTATTATATTATATTATATACATTATATTATAAATTTGATTATATTTTAAAACTAATTATATAAAATATCGAGTATTTCACGAGTTTTTCGAGCCAGGTATTGGGTAGCTCGACTCGTTAATATGTCGAATCGAGCTCGAGTGTGAGTCAAGTATTGACGGAGTTTTAACCGAATCGATCTCGAATAGCTCACGAGTTATCTTGTATCATTTAGACCTGATGGTTTTTGCTTCTAAAAATTCAGTATATTGGTTCAGAAGACGGTAGAAACAAAGAAAAACAAAAAAACCTAGTGACCTAGTTTTCGAACTTCTGGCTCTCCGCAACAAGGTTTTGATTTTCGAGCTCCGATAACCAAGGATTTCGATTTTGAGCTTCATCGGTCTAAGCTCCTCATGACCCTCACCCCTGAGCAACACCAGATCTCCATCTTTACACATGACCATCTTCGGAAATTTAGGGTAGGAGGCGGCCTAGGAGTGTGTTCACAAACAGTGGAGGTTGGTTACGTACGGAAGAGAAAGAGGTCTCCGTCGGTCGAGGCTCCTCACATGTGTGAGGGTGACATGCACAGAAGAGAGATTGAAGAGGAAAGGGTCACCATCAGTCTAGGCACCTCACCTATGTGAAGATAGCGTACGGAGAAAGGGTCATCGGTTTGGTTATAATGTGTTAGAGCAAGTTACATTTCTATTCCCTGTAATTTACCTATTTATTAGACAAATATAAGATAACAGTGGAAAAATTCGAAAATGCTCCTTATTTAACGGAAGTTTTTAACATCCTTTAGAAGCAAAAGCAGGAATCAAATCTATTCGTTTCTACAGACCACGATGGTCATCTTGTTACAAAATTGTAAGGACAAAAAGTGTTATAACCACCAAACTAAAGGGACCAAATTTATAGTTTATTTATTTTGTCATAAAAACCGACAACGTTTGGTACATGCTCGTAAATAACAGAAACTAAGAGGGTAAAATAATAATTAATGTAAAGTTGGCGTGGGTTAACTGCAATGCAATTTTCCCATAAATTAATTTGGGAAAAAACTTAAAACTAGAACAAAATCCCTCGCCGGTTGCTCCGCCGCGAACCAAGTACGTGTTCTCTCAACTTTCCTCCCGTCTATTTATCTCAAATTAGTTAGCATACACACAAATGCACTCAGAGGTTGCTCACGAGTTCTAATTTTGTTGAAATGCTATGTATTTCTTGATTACGATGAAAAAAAGGTTCATCTCAGATTATTCACATTGCGTGTGTTTGATTTATCGTCTGTATTTTAATAAACAAGTTGTAGTTTCACTATAATACCGAGGATAAACAGTTAAGCGAATTACCGAGTAAGGAGATATTGATGGTGATGCTGGTTTTGTATATGCAATAAAATCAATGTGAGTTTTTATCAAACGTACCAAGTTCTACGTGGAAAGCAAGATATATTTTTATTCATATAGTGGAAAAACAATTAATTAGCTTTAATTGTGATAAGATGATACTTTGAATTAATTTGATATGTTGATCATGTAATTTATCAGATTCTTGATACCTTCCCATGGAGGATTAGTCAAAACAAGGCTATTCGCTCTTTCTTTTATAGAATATTCATGAAAAGATTTGAGTTGATAATGTGTGTAATTTGAAGGGAATGATTCATTTGGTTCACATAATTGTTCCTTGTGCTCTTAAAAAGAATGAAGTAGAGTTTGAATCTTGACTAAATTTTTACAAAATCTGAAGGTGAGAGTCAGTCCATACGACCATAAAGGTTTGTAGCAGATTCTATTTGGAATGGATCAGGTACTTAGCAGCAAAAATACTATTGTTTGTTAGTGTCTTGATTCATTGTTTTTGTTGTTGCAGATGGATACCGCCTCATCGTGACCTTGATTTGTCAGTTTGATACAAATATGGGAACTCCAAGTTTTCTCTGGAATGTCTGTAAATCATCCTTCGCATGTGGGTTGATAGGTCTCACCATATCAGATCGTATTGCTAGTATTGTCCCTGTACAGGGTTTCTCTATGTCACCGACTTTCAACCCTTACAATAGCAGGCCTTTGGGATTGTTTACTGGTAGGTTTCTATTTTAGAAGACTTACTGGTTGGTGTATGCTAGTTTGACTGTGTTTGTCAAGTTAATGGGTCATCTGCAGATGATCATGTCTTGGTGGAGAAACATTGCCTGAAGGACTACAAGTTCTCACATGGTGATGTCGTAGTTTTCTGGTATAATCTAAGATGATTGCTACTTTCATAATTGTCTTATACGTTTTCATGTATATAATTGAGTACCTTTATTTATGCAACTATATATGATTGGAATAAGCATTCCTTTATAATTCCATGTCAGTCTGAGTACAGGAATTAAGGAGGTACAGATATTTTTGAGAGATGCAGGGGTCACTCAGTGTACCATACAGTAATCAATGAGCTTCATTGAACCTTTAGTAGCTGTAGATCTGTGTGCATTGGCAACACCCGTAGGGATTTGATATTTTGATTATCAAACACACTCAGTCCCACAATGTGAATTCACTTTTGATTTTGGATATTCAAACCTAGGATATTTGACTGAAACAACCTCTTTGCAAATGCAAGGGAAAGTACTAGGTTGAGCTCTGGAAATCAAAAGTGGGTTCTTATACTTGATTACAAGATGTAGGAAGTAAATGAGGAAGAAAGAAGCAGACTTACATTTCTTCTGAGAAGCACATAATGGCAATTTGTTTGTTAGACAACTCCACATTCACAGCATAGCCTGAAATAAAGCTTCTGTAGATTGTCTTCCTCTTCAACACCAGAATGGAGCTCGAGGTCACTGTCTCAACCTTGAATGTCAGCACTAAATTACCTAATGCTACGCTTACCACTCGCATGCGGAGTTCCCAGGGTCACAAATAAACATGTGTTCTTTCTGGTTGGAGCTTTTCCATAAGATGATCAGCATAAATTGCTTTTACCAAGTATCCTTTCTTGTTGACTACCAGGTATCAGATCAGCAAAGATAACAGGCCACCTCAATTTAAAGTACAAATTTTGATTTAGTTCTTGCCCATTATAACCCATCAAAATCCTTATCTAGAGACTTCACATGCCTAGCTGAGGATTTAACCTCCATTTTCTATTATCACTTCCAATTTTGGCACTGTTGTTATGGTTAAAAACTTTAGTGGTTGTTTTTGGTTCAGAAGTAGTAATGATAATTTGGAATTTCATTATTATAACAGATAAAGATGAAAACAAACAAAAGCTGATGGTGGTTCTTTTTTGGAATGAAGAGATAGAAGATATATGGGGAAGTATGTGTGGTTGAAATGCTTAGGTTACCATTTTAAGTTCAAAATCTGAGTTCCAGTTAGTTTCTATCATTCGATGCAGGAACAGATTTTGAGGTTCCCATTACTTCTGTGTTTAATCAACAATTCCCATAACCCCTTCACATAATGTTCTTTCATGCTCTGTATCCTAGGAACTTTTTGCACAAAACCTATGACCCTTTTAGTCATTGATGCCCTCAGCATGAGAGGCCTGATCAGTTTGTGCATAACTTCTTGGATCATTACATACTGTTTGCATGCCTTCCACTTGGAGCTGGTAAAAAATTAGTTTTGAAGCTGAAACCATAGATTGATGTTCTGTTCCAAAAACAAGATGCTCAGTTTGATTGAGGTCCTCGGTTCTAACATCTTCCAAAGGTACGATTTGACCGTAGGTGTCAAGGGTTTCAGCCACAAGATATGCGGATTTTTGAATTCAGGAAGATTTTGAAATTAACAATAAAGTTCAGAGAACTACTACAGCTAGAAAATGTTGGCATTTAGTTTGTAACACCATCCATATCATCTTTTATATCAAAATGCGACAGTTTTGACTTCCAACCCCTGTTAAAGTTGCTCTGCATGCATGGTTTGTGAAGTACATTAAACTAATTGTAATTTCAAAATGACACTGTGATCCTAAAACAATGCTTTTGTTGATAAAATATATTAAATCTCCAGATGTTTCTTCTCATACCAATTTACTGCTAGCTGGTAATTAAGAGTTATGAGGTTGTGCCATTATGGTATTAGTCATAAATTTGTGAATGTTGTATTCTGTTTTGTTGTGAATTGAACAAGGACTGGACAATTCACCAATATAAATGTTATTATTTGCACTGAACTTTCCTGTTTTGAATCTTGATTCTCATGGAGTATGTTGCTGAGTTTAACTCGGATAGGCCTATCATGTATTGAATAGTTTCTATCCTTTTGCAGCTCTCCAAGTAGTTACAAGGAGAAACACATAAAACGTATAACTGCCATGCCAGGTGATTGGATCAGTGTTCCATACTCGTATGATGCTGTGAAGATTCCTGAAGGACATTGTTGGGTTGAAGGAGACAATCCGACCAATAGCTTGGACTCCAGATCCTTTGGCCCGGTATGTTGGCTTTGAAAACGACATTACCAAATCCCTTGTGCTTCACCATGGTGGATGTGAAAAATGCTGCCCAAACCTCCCTAGCGTCATGTGGCGCCTAGGGTTGGTGATGCAGGCTCCTCAAAGCACTTGAAGGCATGTCCCTATCATAGTTACCCGGTATTGCCCTGTTTGGGGCATGTCATGTTTTCAATGCTTAGTTAGCATCTCATTCTGCAAAAATATGACATCACCCTCTGGAGCACCCCCACCGTACCGATCCCATCATGGGCAAATGGGTAGTGGTTGGAGTTGAATCCCAGACCTCTCCTGAAAACCACAAATATGCCACAAATATGATAGATGCTGATGCATTTTCTGTTTAATGTACTTGTTGCTTGTTTGTATACACCCTCACCTATAGACCCTACCTCTATGTGAGATTTACTGAGGGTTTCATTTTTATTTGATTAACCTGGATATCCAACTCGCTATCTGAGCCGACTAATCCCAAGGTGACCACCTGCTTCGTGGGTAGCCCGGAGTCAACGCATTTGAACCTCCGTGGCCACAAGGTTTTTTTTTACTCCTCTTTGGATTCAAACTTGGGACCTCCAGACACTTTTGACCTTTAAAGCCCAAGCTCAAACCAATCGGACACAAGGGGTGTCATTTGGTTTTGGTGTGGACAACATATCATGCTTTAAAAAGATAATATGAGGAACCTTGTACATGGACATTCCTTGGATGCTAACAGGGTTTGATCCACATGTAGCTGCTTCCAAGTAAAGACAGATTGGTTATAAACCTTGTTCACTGAAAAGGTCCAATAGCTTTTTTTTTTAACCATTGGTGTCTGGGCCAGTTTGTGTGCATCCGGACTAATCTCATGGGGTCCTGAACATAATAGTCCGGAGAATCCTCAGTGTCCCTGAGGAGGTCCAATAGCATGATATGTAGAAAAGATGTGTCTTCTTTTTGATATGCAACAACTTGCCTACTTTGAGCATGTCAATTTATTGATCTTTATATAATTGTTTTACAGATTCCATTGGGGTTAATTCGTGGAAGAGTTACACACATTCTGTGGCCCCCTCAAAGAGTTGGGAAAATCGATAGAAAGCTTCCTGGAGGTGGACTTGGCTTCTAAGGTGAGTGAGTATTCTGTCGCATTTTGCTCATTCTTTTTCTCTATGACGACGTCTGAATTCATACATGGAGGATCAGGGTCTCGTTCTTTGCCTCGGTTGTTAGATAATGGATTTAAAATCAATTTCATGTTCGTATTATTAGCCCTTGATTTTGATTTGATGCTTTCTAAAACCAAATTGAATTAAAATAAAGCATGTTTTGTTAATTTTGTTTGGTTCTGCTTATGAAAAACCTACTTTTAAAAACTTATTTTTGATGTTTACCACAAAATTATTAGACAACAGAAATTTATTAAATGTTTTCATAAATGATTTTTCGGTTACAAATTTATCACACATTCCCTTTTTCACAAAATTATATTATGTTCCCCTAATTACTCAAAAAACAATGTATTTTCATAATTGCATCAAATAGATGCTACAATTCTCAAAATAAAGCTTTTTAAAAGTAGAACCCCAAAATAAGAACATGAGAAAATACATTCAATATTGATGCAATTTGTATTTTTTAACACCCATAATTAAAATTTTACACAAAAAATAAAATCCATCCATCATAATCTAATAATAAATAGGAAGAATAAGCAATTTAAACTCAGAGTGCCGTATTTTGTTGAAGTACGAATGGTACTAAAACAAACTTAAGTTCATATGTAGAATTTACTTTTACAAGATTACGAATTTACGAGCTACCGTCCTTTCATGACTCACAACCAAGGTTTTCTAAATACAGAATAGACGAAGACTTTGTGATGAACTTCACCTTTTTCCATCATAAAAAGTGTGAAGATCTCACTCAACTCCTTGTCTAGAACTAGAAGAATTGTGTACGACTCTTGCAATTCTTTAAGCATGATTTTATTTTTTAGTTTATTATTTTGTGTATTGCTTAGCTACCAATAATAATCTAAGAATTGCACCACTTATCCAGGCTTTCGACATGTAATAATGGAGACCTTGATCACATCCTTCTTGAGTCCTTCAATCATCAATGGCATTGCTAATGCCCCTTTAATAGTCTTCCATCCTACCCAAATTAAGTGAAAAAAGATGTATATTGATTACCCAACAACAAAAATTAAGTGAAAAAAGATGTATATTGATTACCCAACAAGAAGAAGCCTAATTTAAGAGCATCTCCAACGGAGGTTCTTATAAGAAACTTCTTTTTCCACTTTTTTGTTGCCATCTCATTTCCAACTTATCAAATTAAGAACTCACATGGTAGTACACAATGATAGTTGTTATAAGAATCTTTTTTTTCAACATCAATAATTATTATAAAATCAATAAATATATTAAAAAACTAGGAAATTGTCGCTTCACACAAACTTCATGGTAAAAACCAATGTTCTTGTACAAAAACTCAAAGGCGGTGAGGTTTTTATAAGAACTGTCCACAATGATAGTTCTTACAAGTCACTTCAGTTTTTACTTACAAAAGCCATGCATTAGAGATGCTCTTAGTTTTTCTTTTATAACTGTGGATGTGTGGGTCAACTTGCACACACCTTGACTAATTGCAGAGGGCCTCAAGGCTAGGCTCTTTCGCTTTGCAAACAGTATCAGTTACAAACACATCAAGTATAAGGGAAAAGAGGAGTGAAAACTAATTACCGCTTTGTAGCAATGAAGTTAGACCATTCCAAGTCAATGCAGACTTTATCACAGCAGGCCAAAATGGGGCAACATTTTCTGACCAATCTGCTGCTTTGATATCCTGAGGAAAAGGGATCACAATTTGAAAGGTAAAGGTGCGGACGTAGGTAGTTAAAAAGAAGTGATGAAATTTACCTCAAGAGAAAGGGATTCCAGTAATTTTATATAATCTTCAGTAGAACACCAAGCAGGAAGATAAAATGCATCACATATCTTGTCCAAAATCCTCTTCTCCTCTGGGCGTAGGGATTCTTCGCTAGGGGAAAGGTCCCTGTGGCACCAAGTGACTATGATTATTGTGGCTCCTGGGGCCGCCACTCGAGCCAACTCACTAACAAACTGTCAGATTCGGAAACGAAGGAAGTAGCATGTAAAACAGAACACATGACTAAAGTTGTAGCAAGGGATTTTAAACTCGAATGGAATGGACTAAAGGAACTTTAAAGAAATGTGAAGGAAGATGAGAACCTTTAGTTTGTCAGGCATGTGCTCTCCACTCTCCATAGACCAAACCAGATCAAACTTCCCATCAGGAAAAGGCTGGTTCAAAGCATCTGCAACTTGAATAGAGACCTGTTTATTGTTCATCATGGTTAGTTCAAAACCCCATGCACAAATTCAATTTCCACGATGGCACCAAATTCTAACCACTTGTCTCAATTCTCTTAACATTCAGAATACGATATTTACACGACAAGTTCTTGGAGATTGCACTTGACTTGATTCTTATGGTTTTAGGGGTTAAACTGTTTTATAAGGATGGATGCTCAAGAAGTAGGCTCACACAACAACTTGATTATGATCTCCATGTAAAACTGTGAAAACTATAATAAATTCATCCCCACCACCCACATTCAGAGGTGGGAAATTGCTATCTGATTACATCTGGTAGACAGACAGACTGTCAAGTTATGCAACAATCCTTTTTTGAAGGAAAACATGAATCATAATACCTTGTTGGCCAATCCTTGGGCAGCAGAAAGGGCCTGACCCCTCTCGGCTTGTACAGGGCTGAGGGTGATGCCATAACATTCTGCTCCATATTTTGTTGATAAGTACCTTGAGCTACCTCCGATTCCGCACCCAACATCAACTATGCTCTTAGGTTTCTTTACTGGGTCCTCTGGAAGCAACAAATTTACATCATACAACACCTCTTACTACGAACCAAACTAAACTGTCCCAATACGTCATAAAGGTATACTCAAAAGGAAATTAGAAAATCGAACGAACAAATGAAACTGAATTCAAAAGGAGGGAAGTGTTCCTCAAGTAATCAACGTGCTACACAGCTACAGTCATGGCTTATACAGGTATACTCGAAGTGTGTCATTCCAAAGGCAGGGTTGGGGAGGGAGGCTGGGACGGACTCACGTCCATGGTCCGGAGGACCAATTCTTTTAGCATATATAATAATAGATTAAGAAAAATTAGTAAATAAATAAACAAATAAATATATATATTTGGTAACTAGACCCAAAAAAAAACTTGGTATCGTATTAAGGGTTCAAACATGTATTAATTAATTTCATTGGAGAAAATGTGTAATAAGTTAATTGGTCTTTAATTTTATAGTATTGTTCGTTGTTTTTCCGGTCTTTTTCATGTAGTAACAAAGTTTAAATTATTTGACTAGAAAGCTTGATATATTTTCTATCATTCATCTCTTACTAACTTTTTTTATTATTCCATCCGCATGAACTATATTTTTATATGAGTTTTGCTATATACATCGCTGTTTATGTCAAAATCAAATCATACGATGAAAATATAAAATGTAAGTTTTGATATTGATGTATGTGAAAAAGGAAATTAGTAGGTAGAGGTGTATTTAGCATATCCTATTGTATTAATATAATGGACTTCTTGTTATTAATTAAAATTTTCTATTTTTTTAAAAAAAATTATCAACCATAGGAGGCGGTCTAATTATATATATATTTAGTATTTTTAAAAGTACTTTTGTTTTTCATACATTATTGACTTCTAATTAACTTAATATCGAGTACATGATCTCTAAAACAGTAATAAGATCTCACGCTATAACCAACATGGATTTTTGATTCTAATATTGATGGTTTTGAA
The DNA here is from genome assembly GCF_001531365.2 of Cynara cardunculus var. scolymus. NCBI lineage: Eukaryota > Viridiplantae > Streptophyta > Magnoliopsida > Asterales > Asteraceae > Cynara > Cynara cardunculus. Next base: position 7,015,313 of record NC_037528.1, read on the forward strand.
AAAGTTTGTTTTAATCCTAAAAGTTTAAATGGTGATGAAAAACATTAACATGAGGTGACATGGAACCCCAAGTGTTTTATATGGTGACCTCAAACTATGTTGATCTATATATGAAATGTATATCATACATAAACGGACCTATAGTGGTGCCAACAGTGGCATGTGCGACCGTATTATTTCTCTGTCGAATGGTAAAAAAAATTAGATTCGTAAAATGTGCAAACCGTATTAATTTGTTGTATATCACCATATGTATTTTGAAACTACAATAAGAACAAATTTTCTTTGATAGAGTTGGTTTGCAAGGCTTTAATTCCACCCCAGACCCGAATTCGAATCCTGATAGTGTCATGTTATTAGTCGAATGGCGCCATCGTTTGAAAAAACTTCCCTATATTTGTTTTTTATAATTAAATGGTGCCACCATTTGGAATATCTTCCCTATATTTGTTTCTTATAACCAAATGGTGTCACCGTTTGAATTTTTTTTTGGGATCGTCCATGATATCATAGGACTTCTTTTATGGTGGAACGAATTGACAATGCAACGCAAAAATGATAAAGATAGATAATATTATTATTGATTGATTTTGCGTATAGAAATACTCACGAAAAAAGGTTTTGCCTTTAAAATTTCATGAACTTATCAAACTCCTTTCAAAGGTCACGCTCTTTGGTTTGATTTTTGCATGCAATTTGTGGACTTAAAAGATGCGAGATCATGGTTATTAAAGGAAACCAAAAGTTAGATAAATACCAGGAACAGAGGCGAAGAGGAGTGCCTGTTCAATCATACGGATTTGAGCAGAGCGGTGGTCGGAGATTTGTACGATGGCGCCAGGGTCGTAGAAGCCGTGATGCATGTGTTCTCCCCATATATTCTCCCATATCCCCGATGACTCATCGTAGAACTCCGCTATTCCTTTCTTCAGCCGCTGGTCATCCGCGGCCGTAACCGCCGCACCAACCTTGGCACTAATAGCTCCTCCTCGACGTCGGTGCCACCGCTGTCGTTCACTCCAAGTGACGAGGGTCGCTCGGTGCGTGACGGTGGTGGTAAGGAGTGTCGACACATAAACACCGTACAACACGCTCATTATTTAGTGTTTGTCCGTACACCCAAAATAAGTTACTCGTGCTCTCCGCTTCCAAACTTGTGTCGCACACAGCACCAGCACCAGCACCAGCACCTTTTAATTTATATTCTTCAACAAATATTGAAATTTAGTTTTTAGAACAAGTTCATTTAATTTTAACTACTCCCGCAATGAAGCGAGATAAATCTCGATTTTAATATTTAATTTTTATTCTGTCTCTAGTGATATAATACGCTTTTATGTTTAGAAAACGATAATGTTTTTATTTTTGAATGAATTTAAATTTGAGGATAAGCATGAAAATTTGAAAAAAAAAAATAAATATTAATATCAAATTACTATTTAATAGTTCTCGTTTTTTTTGTTTAACTTCTTTAATTCAATTTTTATTATAATTTAATAGATTTAATAAAAAAAATTATTTTTGATTTAATAATATACTTTTTTATAAAAATAATAATTAAACATTCTGTTAGAACTCAATAATTATTTTAATTATAGTTTAAGTTTTCTATATTTAAAATTGATGTTTATCTTGTATTTGATTATCTGTAGTTAGTTACACGAATTTAAAAATGAAGCTTTAATAAGTTGTACTTATGCAAAATTACCTGTAATCTTGAATTTTAAGTAATATGCATCAATAAACAGTATTTCATGCATAAAAAATGATTTTTACGAGTTTTTGTCAAATGTTTTGTAATATAGTATATATATATATTTAAAATTTTTATATACTTATTAAGAATATTGAAATTAGAAAATTAAATGTTAAAATCTCGGAAAAATATATATTTAATTTTAACATTTTTTTAAGATTTCAATTTTATTTATATTTTTTTGGGATATTTGGGACATTTAATAAAAGAGTTTCTTTTTTCTAAACTAGTTAAGGATGATTTAAAAAAAAAAACTCTATTTTTTTCTGCCATGTATTTAATTTTAGAGTTGTTCTCTAAATTTGAAAAAAAAAATACTTTAGTTGAAATAACACGAGTGACAGATAAACTGGCGTTAATAGCAGGTCTTTGGATGACTCACCAACCGACCCAGTAGTGATCGATGATAGAATGGTAGTTTTTAAAATATTTATTATTTATTTATTTATTTTAAAGAACTATTAAAAATAATTTTTAGAGAATCTGTAAGAGATTATTCGGAAGAAAGATAATGTAGAATTTAGTGATTTTAGACTTATTTTTAACTTTAAAATAAATAAAGTGAGAGAAAGAAGATAAAAGATCTTTAAATTTGGAGATCTTTCAAAAAGTTTTTGCTTAAAGATCGAGAAATTGTTTTTTTTTTCATTGTTTACACTGATAAAAATTTTCGTTTTTCATATAAAAATTATTTGAGATTTTGTTAAGATATTAAATCTATTTTAATAATATAATCAAAGTCGGAAGGTAGAGAACCGTTGGAAACAAATGAATTCTTTATCTTTTAGACATTTTAAGATTTAATATGTATATTAGAAAAAGGGCAAATTGTATGAAAAGTAACGTACTTTAACTTGATTCCTATTTTGGGTAACGTATTTTCAAAACTTTTATTTTAGTACCTAAGATGTAAAATTTTAACATTTAAGTACTCAGGTAACCGGTTGAAGCATTAATCGGTTATCATGCCGATGTAACGAGTTATGAGATGAAATTGGGTTGAATAGCAAATGATACTGAGTTGGATACCACATCACTAACCACATCAGCATGGTAACCATTTAATGCTTCAACAGGTTACTCGGGTACTTAAATGTTTAAAACTTTACATCTTAAGTACCAAAATGAAAGTTTTGAAAGTACGTTACACAAAATAAGAATTATGTTAAAGTACGTTACTTTTTCATGCAATTTGCCCTTAGAAAAATTATAAAACTCTCTCGGACAATGACAAGATATTCATAAAAAGGTAATATCAAATCATTTTTCTAAATGTAGGTACGATAATAGCATAGCTTCATTGATTTGTTTTGAAATCAGATTCATATTGATATTATTAGTCCTTGTTTCACGGTGCACTGACTCGACTAATTTGGCAAAGAATAGACGAACATATTGAATAATCTATACTATATTATAAAGCATTTGACAAAAACTCTTATAAACCATTTTTGTGCATAAAGTACTGTTTATTGATGCACATTACTTAAAATTCAAGATTACAAATAATTTTGCATAAGTACAACTTATTAAAGCTCAATTTTTAAATTCGCGTAACTAAATGCAAATAAACATAATCAAATACAGGATAAACATTCATTTTAAATATAAAAAATCTAAATTATAATTAAGATAATAATTGAGTTCTGATAGAACATTTAATTATTATCCTTATAAAAAATTATATAAACTAAAAATAAATTATTTTGTTATTAAATCTAAAGTAACGTATAATAAAAAATTGAATTAAAAAAGTTACATAAAAAACGAGAATTATTAAATAGTTGATTTGATACTAATATTGATTTATTTATTTTTTTCAAATTTTTATGCTATATTTAAATTTATATTTAATTCAAAAATAAAAATATTATCGTTTTCTTAAAAACACATAAAATCGTATTACATCGATAGAAAAGAATAAAAATTAGATATTAAAATGAAGATTTATCTCGCTGCATTGTATGAGTACTCTTCTAGTACATCAAAATGTGTTTGGATCAAAACAAAAAATTTCTATGCTCGTGTGGTCCGCCAACACTCCTTTTATCATTTTCCTTTTTCTGAATTATATAAATGGTTGATAAATTTAATATTATTTAAAATATTAATATGGGTTATTTAAATGAAATGATTTCAGTATTTAAATATATAGATTTTGGACATATTTTTAGCCCGATGAACATATTTGGCCTATTTTATTTTTAGAGTTAAGTTCATACGAAAACAATAATTAAATCATAGAATAAGAAAAGGATCAGATCATACGTGATTTACTATATAAACCTATTTTATTTTACACTATAATTATGTATAAAATTACACGTGATTCATACGACATTGTTTGCAAACTGAAGTCGCGGGCCATATCGCTTGCACACTATTGTATTAACCGTTGGAATAAAATCACACGGAATTTGATCGTTTTCATTTTCAATTAATTATTTTATGTACCTATTTATAAGATAGAATGCAAATCAAAGGATTTAGAGTCATATATATATAGCCCGTAGATGGTGCTTTCAAATCAAAGAGCACAAATGAACAATCACTGAAAGTGCTCCGATTTATGTTAAAATCCAAAGCCATTAATTAAGTGTTACTTTTTGTTAGTCCATATTATAAATATATTAAAAGAACTCTAATTTTAAATCTATTTAATATGGATGTGGACAGACAGACAGAGAGAATATCATACGAAACTTATTATTTCATAGTTTAGCTCCATTATAACGTCAAATATCAAACGTTTCTTTGACGATTATATATAATTCCTGATTTCATTAATTTCACAGTTTTAAGAAACCTTATAAATGTTGTTAACCTCATTTTGTGGTGTATGTTACGGAAAACAAAACAACATTGCTTATCACAATTAATATATTTCACTTATAATTTTATCCATTCAACAACATTTAGGGTCTGTTTGGTTTGCATGATTAATTATGAGGGATTCAGATTTCATATAGGGATTTGAAATAATTGACGTGTTTGGTTTGTAGGATTTGGAAAAAAATTGGATTCCATTATTTATAAATAATTTATACAAAAAATAATCAAATTACATTTTTATTAATCGATTACTAAAAATTAAAATGTTTTAAAACCTTATCTCATACAATCTTACGAAATCTCAAGCACCCCTTAAGGATTTCAAATCCAAACAATGCAACAAACCAAACATGGAATTGGAGTGAATTTGAAATCAGAATTCCTCTAAATTCATTCCATTCCTGCAAACCAAACATGATTCTAATTTCATCTTTAAACATGAAAAAACGGAGTTCAGGATCTCAACCGAAAGGAAGGAACGAGAATGCAAGCCGTGAAAAACAACTCATAACTAAATACACATTCTACTTTGATGCAATTTGCATCGTCTTTTATAGCACCTATAATTAAAGTTTGAATAAACTACAAATTTGGTCCCTATGGTTTGTTAAAAAGAACATTTTTCATCCCTACAGTTTTGAAACTACAAGATGACCATCATGGTTTGCAAAAATGTCTTGATCTAAAGTTTGAGTAAACTATAAAACGATCATTAAAAATTTCATTAAGTGAGAGACATTTTCATCCTTCTATCTATTTTTTTGTCTTTTATCCAAACAAAATCAATTTATGATTTTGGTCCTTATGGTTTTGATTGGATAAAAGACAAACAAAAATAGATGAAAGGACGAAAATAACCCTCATTTAACGAATGCTTTTAACAGCTGTCAGAGGAAGGGAGCAGATCCAGACGTTATGTCATACTATAATGACCATCTTGTAATTTCAAAACTACATGAGACGAAAAATATTTTTGATAAGCCATAGGGATCAAATTTGTAGTTTACTCTTAAAATACCAAAAATCAAGTTCATCAATCATAAATAACGTATAATAAACACGAAGACTAATTGACTAAACAAGCAATTTAAACTTGAGTGGTGTTTTTTACAAGACGACGAGCTACCGTCCTTTCATGACCGACAACCAAGGTCGTAACTTTCTAAATATAGAATCGACAAAGACTTCACAATAGGCTTTCACATTTTTCCATCATAAAAAGTGTGAAGAATGCATACGTCTCACACTCTCACTCAACCCCTTATCTAGAACTAGAAGAATTGTGTACGACTCTTACAAGTTACAATTCTTGAAGGTAGTCGGAGTTTCAAACTCCGGTGCCATGATTTTATTTTTGAGTTTAAGAATTTTGTTTTGTGTATTGCTTAGCTACCAATGTGGCAGAAACAGTAATAATTTGAGAGTTGCACCACTTATTCAGGCTTTCGACATGTAATGATGGAGAATTTGATCACATCCTTCTTGAATCCTTCAATCATCAATGGCATTACCAATGCCCCTTTAATAGTCTTCCATCCTACCCAAATTAAGTGACAAAAGATGTATGTTAATTACCCAACAACAAGAAGCCTAATTAAGAGCATCTCTAATAGAGGTTCTTCTAAGAAACTCATTTTTCCACTCTTTTGTTGCCACCTCATTTCCAACTTATCAAATTAAGAACCCCTATAGAAGTACACAATGATAGTTTTTATAAGAATCTTTTTTAGGCCCATGTATTTTTTTCAACATCAATAATTATTATAAAATCAATAAAATATATTAAAAAACTATGAAATTGTCACTTCATGGTGAAAAAAAAAAACCATGGTTCTTGTAAAAAACTCAAAGACGGTGAGGTTTTTATAAGAACTCTCTACAATGATAGTTTTACAGGCCACTCCACTTTTTGCTTACAAAAACTTTGCATTAGAGATGCTCTTAGTTTTTTTTATAACCGTGGATGTGCGGAACACACCCTGACTAATTACAGAGGGTCTCAAGGTTAAGCTCATCCGCTTTGCAAACAGTATCAGTTACAAACATATCAAGCATAAGGGAAAAGAGGAGGGAAAGCTAATTACCGCTTTGTAGCAATGAAGTTAGACCATTCCAAGTCAATGCAGACTTTATCACAGCAGGCCAAAATGGAGCAACATTTTCCGACCAATCTTCTGCTTTGATATCCTGAGGAAAAGGGTTCACAATTTGGAAGGTAAAGGTAGTTAAAAAGAAGTGATGAAATTTACCTCAAGGGAAAGGGATTCCAGTAATTTTATATAATCTGCAGTAGAACACCAAGCAGGAAGATAAAATGCATCACATATCTTGTCCAAAATCCTCTTCTCCTCTGGGCGTAGGGATTCTTCGCTAGGAGAAAGGTCCCTGTGGCACCAAGTGACTATGATTATTGTGGCTCCTGGGGCCGCCACTCGAGCCAACTCACTAACAAACTGTCAGATTCAGAAATGAAGGAAGTAGCATGAAAAACAGAACACATGACAATTGGCACTCGAGTTGTAGCAAGGGAATTTAAACCTGAATGGGATGGACTAAAGGGACTTAAAGAAATGTGAAGGAAGATGAGAACCTTTAGTTTGTCAGGCATGTGCTCTCCACTCTCCATAGACCAAACCAGATCAAACTTCCCATCAGGAAAAGGCTGGTTCAAAGCATCTGCAACTTGAAATGAGACCTGTTCATTGTTCATCATGGTTAGTTCAAAAACTCAATGAGGGAAAACATTCAATTTCCACAATGGCACTAAATCATTTGCAATGATAACAACTTGTCTATTCTCATAACATTACGAATACAAATATTACATCTGCAAGTTCTTAGAGGTTAAACTTGACTCGGTTCTTATCGTTTTAGGGGTTAAAACTGTTTTATGAAGATTGATGCTAAAAAAAGTAGGCTCACACAGCAACTTGATTATGATCTCCATGAAAAATTGTAAAACTATAATAAATTCATCACCACCACCCACATTCAGAGGTCGGAAATTGCTAGCTGATTACATCTGGTAGACTGTCAAGTTATGCAACAATCTTTTTTCCAAGGAGACCTCATTCCAATAAGGAAAGCGTAAATCATGATACCTTGTTGGCCAGTCCTTGGGCAGCAGCAAGGGCCTGACCCCTATCGGCTTGTACAGGACTGAGGGTGATGCCATAACATTCTGCTCCATATTTTGTTGATAAGTACCTTGAGCTACCTCCGATTCCGCACCCAACATCAACTATGCTCCTAGGTTTCTTAACGGGGTCCTCTGGAAGCAAAATTTTACATCAAGGAACACCTCTAACAAACCAAACTGACCCAGTACATCATATAACACCTCTTACAGTGAAACTGAAAACATATAGATAGCGAGGCAAATAACAGTTGGTATCAACATAATTCTCATGATCCTTTATTTGAAAATTTTCGATCTGGTTCTTCAAATTAACAGGGCAATTAACACATTCAATGTCAAGAAGTCTATCAAAGAATATGAAAAGAAGAGAAAAGCTGACCTAAATACAGGAGGCTAATAAGAATGAGAAGAATCTGACAATCTAAGCAAAATAGAAGCTAACTTTACTCGTTTGATTCAAAAAAATCCTACCAAATCTGTTGTTTATCACTTCAAAATTGGCATGAACATTAATACTACCTTCTAAAACGACGTACATTATAGATTTTTTACATCGCTCTCCCCCAGAACACTATTTCCATGAATTTCCTCTATAATTTCTGACTGGTATTTTTCAGTTCTTAGATATGAAATATAGAAGTCATAACAGATTCTAAGGACGGGAGTGGCTATGAATTGAATTAAAGAGCACTAATCGGAAATTAACTTTGATAAATTGAAATAACAAAATACATATGTGTTTTTCAACTAAATCGAATTAAAGAGTACAAACCGAGAATGAAATGAAATTCGAGGAAGCTATGAACTGAAATGAAAGATAAAGTAGAAAATCTAACGAACAGAATGAATTTAAATTTAAAAGGAGAAGCGAAGTGTTCCTCAAGTAATCAACGTGCTGTAGTCATGGTTTATACAGTTATACTCGCAACTGTGCCGTTCCAACACAAAGGAGCTATCAAATTCCTTTTGAAGGCCACGCTTGTTGGTTTCAGAAGTTTTAAATGCAATTTGTGGAGTTAAAAGATGTGAGATACCATGGTTATTAAAAGAAAACGGAAGTTAGATAAATACCAGGAACAGAGGCGAAGAGGAGTGCCTGTTCAATCATACGGATTTGAGCAGAGCGGTGATCGGAGACTTGTACGACGGCGCCGGGGTCGTAGAAGCCGTGATGCATGTGTTCCCCCCATATATTCTCCCATATCCCCGATGACTCATCGTAGAACTCTGCTATTCCCTTCTTCAACCGCTGGTCATCCGCGGCCGTAACTGCCACGCCACCATTGGCACTAATAGCTCCTCCTCGACGTCGGTTCCACCGCTGCCGTTCACTCCAACTGACGACGGTCGCTCGGTGCATGACGGTGGTGGTGGTAAGGAGCGTCGATGCACACGCGCCGCACAAGGCGCTCATTCTTTAGCGTCTATCCGTACACCTAAGACAAGTCACTCGTGGAAAAGCACTCTCCGCTTCCAAACAAGTGGTGCAGACTCCTAATCATTTTTCTTATTGAATACTAATTAATTGATAACAATAATAACTATCGTAAATAATTAGTAATTAATGTTAATATAAATAATAAATATTAATTAATTATTTTTTTAATATTTATTAATAATTAATAGCAATAATATTCAAGTTTTATTAATATTTATTTATAATTAATAGTAATAAATAATAATTAATATTAACGAGAGTTATAACAAGAAAAAATGATAATAAACTATCAAAATGCTACTTCAAGTAATATTTTAATATTTATGTGCATCCAAACATGTAATCATAAAATAAATTAGCTTATACGTTAACTTATTTTTGCCAAACAATGCCCAAGAACACCAATAGGAAACTTTTTGAAAATAAATATTTAAAGAGAGAAATAATATCTTAATAAATGAATGAAATATTTTAATATTATAATCAACGTTGGATTGCCCAAAATGAGGAATCTGGTGGACATAAATATAATTTTTTTTTTGAGATTTTAACTTTTAGTTCTTCATTTTAGTTTTTAGAATCAAAATTTGTATAATGATGTTTTTTGGTAAAATTTATAAAATAAAAAATCAAGGGTCAAAATCATATAAAATTATATTTAAATTCGATAATTTTTTATTTTATAAATTTCATTTTTAATAAAAACACATATTTTTATAAAATCGTAATATAATATATGAGGGTTGACGTCTGTCTAAACTTCTAAAAAAATCACTTTGCAAAATCTTTCATCTACAATAGATATTTTAATATGAGAGGGAAAAAAATAATGGGTTAAAATATTAAATATAATAGTTCTTTTTATTTATGTTTCAATTTTATAATAATTAAAATATTAAATTTTAATTTTAAAACAAAGCATGTATATAGATTTGTTATATATTATCATATAGAGTTGGGTTTACGTGAGACTAAAGGTTTTTTTCGTGAGACTCAGGGTTTTTTTCGTGAGACTCAGGGTTTTTTTCGTGAGACTCGTAAAACCAATTTATGTTCATTGATCAACTTTATAAGCTAATGATCTAATGGTTTAAAGTTGCACGGTGACAATTTTGTGATTATTGAGAAGTCTTGTGGCAATTTTGTGATTATGAATGTTCAGATTGTAGATTTAATCCAAGGGTAAGAATTGGTCTTACGGGTCTCACGAAAAACCCTTGGTCTCACATGATTCAAAGTCTATCAAAATATATATAGAAAATTATATTATCTGTATATTATATTATAGAGGAGTGTTCTTTTGCGATAATATATTCATATATTAATTATCTTATATTATATGTTTAATTATGTACAGATTGTATGAAAAAATAACGGACTTTAACTTGATTCTTATTTTGAGTAACGTACTTTCAGAACTTTCATTTTGATACCTAAGATGTAAAGTTTTAAACATTTGAGTATCCGGGTAACCAGTTGAAGCATTAACTGGTTACCATGCTAATGTGGTGAGTGATATGATGAAATTGGGTTGAATAGCAAATAATATTGAGTTTAATACAACATCAGCATGGTAATTGTTTGATGCTTCAACTGGTTACCCGGATACTTAAATGTTCAAAACTTTACATCTTAGGTACCAAAATGAAAGTTTTGAAAGTACGTTACCCAAAATAAGAATCAAGTTGAAGTACGTTACTTTTTCATGCAATTTGTCATTTAGTTATAATCATAAAATTATAGGTCAATCTTAATGGTCGTGTTCTATTTTTTATAATTGTTAAAAAAATTATTTATAATTAAATAAAAGCAAAAAAAAACTGAACTTATACATAAAATATTCGACGTATTATTTTTATAAATATATGATAATCAGAAAAAAGTAATGTTTATATTAGTAAAAGTTCGATATTAGAAAAAAAAAATTAATGTTTGCATAATTAATATTAAAATGTAATACAAATAAATAAATGGAAAAAAAAAAAAAACTTAATCGTAAGGGATAGAGTATAATTAACAAAGGTCAGGGGTGCAATTGACCGAACTAAATAGTAAATGACTCTTTAAATAATGATTTAATTATTTGTTTAATAAAATTAATTTAAAGTTATGTTTGATAAATTAATTGATAATATAGCTGGTGACTGAGAGCATCTTCAATAACTTCTTTAAAATAAAGAAAATCAATATTTTGTTCTCTATAAAGCTCAAAGAGCTTCTTTATCTCATTCTCTAATATAGAGAATTCTCTAAAACTCCAAAAAGATAAGATAGAAATAAGTTTTTTTTTATTTATCCTACCAATGAGAGTTGAATTAATATCATTGTATCTATATATTTTTAAAAAGTTTATTGAGAATATAAAATTATAGAATATTTGAATAATATTATTAAACATGTAATCTCTAAAATAAAGATTTTAACTTTTGATTCTCTATTTTAGAAAGTTAGCTGGTGGCCTGAAAAAGTAGTTGATAGTTGATAAATAAGTGATGAACAAATCATGTTTCTCAAAAGTTAACTGATAAGCATGTCAAATTACAAAAAAACATCTTGAAAAATTAGTCAATTACATTATTTTAGAGTTTAGGGTATAAATAAAATAATATTTAATAATATAATATATTAATACAAACAAGATATAAAGAAAAATTAAAATAATATAATATATTAATTAAAAGA